>NC_058023.1:32642890-32955390 GCF_019176455.1 Solea senegalensis
GTGTGTGCGTGTGTGCGTGTGTGATAAAGTCCCTCGTCTTGTTTTTTAATTTAAATCTGTACAAAAACATTTTCACAGCCGCGATCTTAAACTCAGACCCAGAAACGAGAAAACGACATCGTCATAATAAACACAAAATAAAAAGATCATGAGAGAAATCTGCAACTCAAACTGGAACTGAATTCAAATGTACTTTTATTTTGAAAGGCTGGTGTGACGATCACATGTTCATTACCAAAGTAAAAGTTGCTGTACATGACTGTCTCTTGTGTCCTCTTGTGTCTTCTGTGTCTCTGCAGGTGGACATCAGTGTGCCCTCCCTCCCCAGACTCAGGTCTACAGACTCTCTGATGTGTGTGTTTGGTTCGTTCATCAGCGGTGCTGTCATGAACGTCGACTCTCAGGTGCTGGTCACATGTTCACTGCCCAACCCCGGACAGATCCCGCCCACTCCTGACCAGCAGGGTGAGTTCACGACAATGATAAAGTTCACGACAACGATAAAGTTAACATCAACGATAAAGTTAACATCAACGATAAAGTTAACATCAACGATAAAGTTCACGCTAACGATAAAGTTCACAACAACGATAAAGTTAACATCATAAAGTTCACAACAGCGATAAAGTTCACAACAGCGATAAAGTTCAAACAATAAAGTTCACGACACAGATAAAGTTCACAACAGCGATAAAGTTAACATCAGATAAAGTTCACAACAACGATAAAGTTCACGCAACAATAAAGTTCACGACAACATAAAGTTCATTCAGCGATAAAGTTCAACAACGATAAAGTTCACAACAACGATAAAGTTCACAACAACGATAAAGTTCACGACAACAATAAAGTTCACGACACAGATAAAGTTCACGACAAAGTTCGCATGTTTAAGATTCATCAACGTTTCCACTGACTGTTAGCATAAAAACTTAAATGCGATACACTTGACGACTTTTATTTTTCGTGTTCACATTCAGGTTATTTTTTATATTCAAAAGAAATGTTTGTAAAAACAGGTTGATGAAAATTTGCATTCTATCCTTTGGCGCCGCCCCCTGGTGGACACTTAAGAGAAGACAACAGTCCCCAAAAAAAGCCTGATTAACGTTCATATTACAAATACTGAATTTAAAAAAAAGAGAGCACACAATGTCACGGTTGTACTGTTTTTACACACTGTGTGTGTGTGTGTGTGTTTGTGTTGTGTAGACTACGTGTCCGTCCCTGTGAAGATTGTGGTGAACAATAAAACTGAGGTGACGTCAGGAGAATATCACTTCTACAACTGTGCTGCTTCAGTCAGGAAGAACCAAAACACACCGTGAGATAAACCACACACGTACACACGCACACACACACACACACGTACACAAACACACACAACTAAGTGTTGGTGTGGGTTTCCAGATGTATCGCGTGTGTGACCAGTGAGTGGAGCTGTCAGTGGAACGCTCAGGATCACAGCTGCAGCGACCGCGACGACCACGTGAACGGAGGTCACGTCATCAAACCACAGCAGGTGAGTGTGTGTGTCTCTGTGAGTGTGTGCGTGTGTGCGCGTGTGTCTGTATGTCTGTCTGCGTCTGTGTGTGAGTGTGTGATCTTTGTGTGTGTGTGTGTCTCTGTGAGTGTGCGTGTGTGCTGTGTGTGTTGTGTGTGTGTGTGTGCTTGTAGCGTGTGTGTTTGTGTGTGTGTGTGTGTGTGTGTGTGTGTGTGTGCGTCTGTGTGTTTGTGTGTCTGTGTGTGTTTGTGTGTGTGCGTGTGTTTGTGTGTGTGTGTGTCGCGTCTGTGTGTTTGTGTGTGTGTCGTCTGTGTGTTTGTGTCTGTGTGTTTGTGTGTGTGCTGTGTTTGTTTGTGTGTGTCTTGCGCGTGTGTGTGTGTGTGCGCGTGTGTGTTTGTGTGTGTGCGCGCGTGTGTGTGTCTTTTTCACAGTTTTGTTACTTTATAAAGTGAATAATTGAACAGTAGATGAATCATCGTAACTGCAGATGATGAATAAAGTCAAACAAAAAAATACAGAAAAATAAAGTCGCCTAATTTTTTTTTGTCATTTTCCAGACGTTTGATCAACAAAATAATACATTTACAGATGAGCCTGTAATAAAAAGTTGTATTTTAATGTTCAGTATTTTACTTCTGTCGTTCTTTCACAGTGTGGAACATTAAATATTGAAATGTTTCTTTGATTATAAAGCAAATGAATATGTGTGTGTGTGTCTGTGAAGCCTGACCGCTGTCCTCAGTTTGAGTCTCCGGAGCCGCTGCTCATTCCCGTCGGCTTCAAGATTCCCGTCAGTTTCCGGGGCAGAAACCTGGAGATTTACCAGGTGAGAAGATTCCGAGCGGCTCGCTCACTGACGCAGCGACGCGCCGTTTACTTTGTGTGTGTTTGACTCAAATGTCGTCGTCTCGTTGTCTTCAGGGTCGGAGGTTCGACATCGGCACGGAGCTGATGAAACACACGGAGGAGGAGGTCACGCAGCAGCAGGGGTCAAAGTTCAAGTTCTCTGGTTATGAGGTCAGTATGAGGGAGGGAGCACGCGTTGGTTATGATTCACACAAACAGTCTGCAGTCAGGTTTCACATGTTTCATTTTTCACATTAAACATGGAGGAAAAAGTGATTTTAACAATTTAACAAAATCTACGACGTCTACGTCACATGATCATCACGTCTTTATCTCACTGTGAGACACACTTTACAACAGGAAACTGAAGTTTATAAACCACTCACTTTCACACACCAAAGCCCATAGAGAAAACCAGTGATTTTAGCTGGCGGAGACACCTCTGCTGCCTCGTGTGGTCACTTTGTGTCACTGAAGTTAATCCAAATGCAGGATTTTAAAGCCAAATTGACAAAATCAGACATTAGAACTCAGTGATGGAGGCAGCAGTGGCTCAACAACTGTGTGTGTGTGTGTGTGTGTGTGTGTGTGTGTGTGTGATGTTAAAATCACTGAGTGAGTGCTTTACAAACTTCTGTTTCCTGTTGTTTATTTTCATGTTAATCGTTTATTTGTGTCTTTGCTTCAATACTGATGCAGCTGTGTGACAATGGCGCCCCCTGGTGGCTCAGACAGCAACATAATTATGTTCTGTGTGTGTGTGTGTGTGTAGTTTTCCTATGATAAACAGCAGGAGGCGACCGTGTCATTCCACATCAAAGACCGAGACACGGAGAGAAAGATTGACAGCACACTGACAGGTGACACACACACACACACACACACACACACACACACACTTCCTCTCATTTACAGTTCAATGAATCTGAATCATTAGTGTTTTTATGTAACTTCTCTTTCATCTTGATTGTCCTCCATTTTTGTCTTCTTCTCTGCTGACGTCACTGCACGTGTGTGTGTGTGTGTGTCTGTCCATCAGTGGTCCTGTATAACTGCTCAGTGGACAGAGCCGACTGCAGTCTGTGTAAACACGCCGATGACAAATATAAGTGTGTGTGGTGTTCGGACTCTCGCTCCTGCGTTTACCATGAACTGTGTCCCTCGCCTCAGCCGACGCAGTGTCCTGACCCCGAGATCACCGACGTGAGACACACACACACACACACACACACACACACACACGTGTCACCTGAACCTGAAGACGCCTGAACGTCTCGCGTGTCTCCGCAGATCATCCCTCGCTTTGGTCCTCTGAACGGACGCATCGCCGTGACGATCCGAGGCTCCAACATGGGAATAAAAAAGGAGGACGTGAAGAAGATCACTGTGGCGGGAGTGGACTGTGTCCACCAGCAGGACAGATACTCCGTCTCCACCAGGTAAAGTCTCACACACACACAGAGGGACAGACGGACAGAGGACGTTTGCTGTGTCCTCACGTGTCTCCTGTCTCACGTTAGTGTCGTGTGTGAGATCGGACCGGCGAGGCGACGTCCGCCGTCCGACCTCCCGGTGGAACTGAGCGACAGCGGAGCGGTGGAGATCGAAGTGGACGGAGGAAGACGAGGGACGTCTGTCGTCACCTTCACCTACCGGGTATGACTCAGCATGAAGCCAGTATTTTAATCATTCTAATAAAACTGCTTTCGCTCATTTTTCAGCTTCTTAAATCTTTGCTCCATGAAACAAAGAAATCATTTTACTGGCTAATACATCCCATAATGACACATTTTTATGAACTAAACAGGAAAATAATCGTCTCTTTGGTTATGAAAAGAATTGTTAGATGCAGCTTTAATTCCTTGTACATCGGAAAGCAGAAGTCGGAACCAAGTTCAACTCATTCCAGTTGAGAAGTCGGAAAACCGTGGATGCTAACCTATCTCGGGCTAGCTACAGTTAGCGATGCCGGCCGATAAAGACGCTCGACACGTGTAAGCAACGTGTTTATGTTTCAAAATGAAATGGTTCCACGCGTGCGACTGATTTAGCGTGAAGTAAACGCGACAGTAGCAGCACCTGTTTGTACACGCGGCAGCCATCTTGGAACGCTAACTCGTTAGCTTGAGCTCAGGGATGACCTCGGAAATTCCAAGTTCCGACGACAAATGAAACGCAGCAAAAAAAGTCTTGTAAAAACACATTTGTTCACTTATTTTCCAGCATATGAAAAAGAAAGTCGCGTTTGTGCGGCGCCTCCTGCTGGGCCGAGTGTCTCCGTGGGGACGTTTATGTCTCTGTGTCAGAAACAGCAAGAACAAACGTGTCGACATGTGCTGCTGCTGCTGCTGCTGCTGTTTCTGCTGCTGAATCATAGTCACATGTTTATTTTTAATATTTCTGTCACTTCCTCTTGTTTTTTTGAAAGTGAAGTCACGTCAGTTCTTCTTCTGTGTCTTAATTCTCTCGACAGGTTTGACTTTTGTTTTTGTCGTTCTGTCAGTGAAACGGAAAAAAAAAAAAACTCCCCCTGAGGCAAAGTTTGAAAAGTGAAGAAGTGAAAAATCTCCTTTTTTTGTTTGAATGTGATCGTATCGTTCCTGCTTTAACTTGGTGAAAGTTTTATTACTTTTTCATCGGCATTAGTTTAACTTCCTGTGTGCAGATGTTTTATTTTAAGTTTATTATAAATGGATACAACGATCAAAAACCTCGTCTCAAATCTCTGTCAGAACTCATCAGATTTGAGCAGGATTTGGTGTTTGTGTGCAGGACCAGACTCTCTACCAGCAAACCCAGTTTTATCTGGATCGGAGTCAGATTCTGGATTTGGCAGCAGTTTAAATGTAACATGTGAAGTCCCATTGACACAGATGTGTGTCGCTCGGCTATAAACCGGTTCAGGTCTATACAGATCCAGTCTTGATGGAGGTCTAAGTTCTCTGATTGGTTCGTCTTTGCTCTTTCTGTTTTTGTTTGTTTATTTTGCCAAATTCAGTCAAAACTGAAGTCATTTGAAGTAAAATTGAGATTCGGGTGATTGACGACAGGCCCTGAACTCACCGTGAATGACGCTGAGTTTTACCACTGGCCTCAAACTCAGCACATGGTGTCAATCTGAGTGAAAGTGTGAATTAATGTTAAAGTTTGAGTGAACGCCAAAGAGCTTTGAAACGTGTTATTTTACTTTCTACAGTGAAGAAAACACAGTTTTCCTTTTTGATTTGATGTTTTGGATCCAGGATCCTAAACCTGAGGCCGTGGAGCCGCTGAAGGGTCCGGCAGCCGGAGGAACCGTCATCACCATCACGGGCACGGACCTGGACACGGCGACCAAAGACGACGTCGCCGTCACTGTCGGGGGTGTGCCCTGTGAAGTGTAAGCCACGCCTCCTACGCTCTTCTGTGGTTTTCAGATAAAACGTTTTTGCGCTCAAACCTCACGTGGATTGTCGTACTTTTACCTTGAAGGAGCGACTGTTAGCTACTGATTCTTTTCTTTGGACGTAAAAAAGAAAACGGTGAATTCAGCAAAGATACGACTGTATAGATGAGTAAATATTTGATGATTTGTAGAAATAATAATCATAGGAAACATGTAATATATAACAATTCACTTAGTTTTTCTTTTGTTTTCTGGGTGATTTTTGAGCAACTTTAGCCCCTTTTTTGATCTGACTTGATGATTCTTCCCCTGAAGGTCTTTTACTTTACTCGTCTTCCATGAATGCGTCTCTGTCTGTCCCTCTGCTGTCCACAGCCTGTTCTTCGGGACGCAGATCACTTGTAAGACCGGCCGGTACCGGGGACAGAAGATTCCGTCCGACCCGCTAACGGTGACGGTGAAATATGGAAAGAACACGACCAAAGACATCACGGCCGCGTACCAATACTCAGAGAATCCCAAGATCCTGGATTATTCCCCCAAAGGCAGCTTCATCTGGTAAAATCTGTGTGTTTGTGTCGGATTTGGGGGTTTTAGACAAACATCACGGTGTCGTCTGCGTAGTGTCTGATCACTGAGACTGAAAACATGAAGAAAACTAACCAGAGAATCTTCATCGTAGATCGAAGATAAAAAACAACATCAGCAGCTGATACTAAGGAGATGTTTCTGCTTTATTATTTATTATTGTTATAATATTATAATTCTACATTATTGTTGTAATAATAATAATAATAATAAAGGTTGGACATTTGTCCAGATTAGTTTGTCGGGAGGAAGTTTCTTCTGCAGTTTTAGGAACTTCAATTCTACAGTTGTTATGTATGTATGTATGTATGTTACAAGATAATCATTAGTTTCATTATTTAATGACTGAATGAATCAGCTGATCATCAGCGTATGTTGTTAGTTTATGTTTATCAGTGATATTGTGTTTGCAGCGGTGGACGGAGGATCATGGTGCTGGGAAGTGGATTTGATCTGATCCAGAGAGCCACGATGAAAGTGCTGCCCTCTACTGACGAGTTTACACAGACGTCTGCTCCTGAAGAGGTGTGTGTGTGTGGATTCATGTATTTCTATGTTTTCTTTCAGTTCTACTCATTTTCAAACTTCCCTTCTCTCTCTTCATTTATCGCTTCTCTGAATCTGTTTCTCTCTCTCGTCGTTCTATTTGAAACGTTTGCCCTTGACTCTCTGACAGCGTGGAAATCACAAAAAAAGAGGAACCAGAATGAAAATGATCTTTTAGTCTTTGTTCAGAAACGCAAATCAAACGAATCACTCAGAAACGTAGGAGTCGGAGAACTGTTTATATTAAATAATAATAATGAAACCTTTCATAATTTCTTAGTTAAGAAAAAGGATTAAGTTTATGATTTCAAAATAAAAAAATATAATATTATATAATTTACTTTATATAAAAACACAAACACATTTGCTTAAAAATGGAACAGATTCATTAAACTTGTGTTACGGCGAAGTTTATCTTCACGTTCAGTTCAGTGATTTCAAAGATTTAAAGATTAATATGTTTTAGAATGTTGGACGTTTGAAGTGTGTAGTTACATGTGATACGACATGTCAGGGTTTCATGAACGTTCACTGATCAAACGTCGTCTTCGTCGTCTCCCTCAGTTTGTGCAGGAGTCTCTGACGAAGAACGACACCATGCTGCAGTTTGATTCTCCGTCCGTGAACAAAACTCTGGACACTCGGACGCTGAGGACCGTCCTGCAGCTGGACAACGTCGTGGAGGAGCTGAAGACCTTCGACTACCACCCGGACCCCGTCTTTGACGACCTGTCCAAGAATCACGTCATCACTGAGACCAGCATCATCATCGTCACGGTGACGCCGCATGCTTGTCCTTCTCCGTTTGTCTCTGAGCGCCCGCGATGTCTGTCTGACTCATTTCTTTTCAACGTTTGCTTCCACCAGGGTCGAGGATTCGCGAAGGCGATGACGGCGAATGAGGCGCAGGCGTTTGTCGGCGACGCCTCCTGCCACGTGAACATCCTGCAGGTACACACACACACACACGCACACACACAGGAGGACTTCAATACAACAAACCTTTTCTCCACACGTGCTAAAGTGCAGAGATAAAATGTTTTCTTTTTCTTTCTTTTTTGTAATAAAAAAAATTAAATAGAAAAATTTATAAAAATGTTAAGAATTTTAAAAATAAAAAATTACATAAATAAAAAAATTATAAATGAAATCCCAGAAACTGTGTTGACAGGAAGTAGCTTCACTTTCCCGTATGTGGATTGTGTAGCAACAAGAGTCACACTTGAGAAACGTGAGTTTCCATAAATGAAATACAGGATCATCCTCGTCGTCTCTCTCTGTCGACTCTGTTCAGGACGATAAGTTGATTCTGGAGGCGCCGTCGTCGCAGCCCGGAGCTCGATCCAAACGCCACCGCAGAGACACGACCAACGACCTGCTGGAGCTCGTGGTAAATACAAGTCACATGTTCCAACTGTGTTTGTTTACATGTGACGACCAGGGACGTGTTGTTTGTGTGAGAGAAAACATGGCTGCCGACAGGAAACCCGGGTTTTAGACACTTAACGCGATAAAAATACGTAAGTCTACGACGTGTTAAGAACACGTCTCACGTCTTTAACTCACTGTGAGACAGACTTTTGTAAAGCACTCACTCTCCCACACCAAACCCCATAGAGGAAATCAGTGATTTTAACGTCACACATACACACACAGTAGCTGCTGAAGTTCAAATGTCTGATTTTGTCAATTCGGCTTTTAAAATCCTACATTTGGATTTACTATAGTGACACAAAGTGACCACACGAGGCAGCAGAGGAGCAGCAAATATTATCTTGTGATTTGAGCTGCACAGGGGCTGCTGGTCCTCCACTGCCTCGTGTGGTCACTTTGTGTCACTGAGGTCGGTCTGATTCACAAAATGAATGGACTCTGACTAGTGGGAGGAGTTAGTGGCTAAAACTAGCTGCAAGAAAGAGTTCACAGGTACGATCAGCTGAGTTTTAGTTTTAGAACCAGCGTTCCAACAAGTCACAGGTTCTCTGAATTCTCAGATCGCTGACTCCACATGAAAAGTTGCGACGTCCGTTTGTCCGCAGGTGAAGTTCGGTCACGGCGAGTGGTTGGTGGGTTGGGTCTGCTACGACAAGAAAGACAACATTCCTCTGGCGATCATCATCCCCGCCGTCGTCGCACCCATGCTGCTCTTCATCGCCGTGTCCGTCTACTGCTACAGGTGCGACGCCATTATGATGACACGTATAAATGTGAACATGAACACACAGAGAGTTTAAATGTGTTCACGGACAAACAGGAGGAAGAGTCAACAAGCCGAGCGAGAGTACGAGAAGGTCAAACACCAGCTGGAGAATCTGGAGGAAAGTGTTCGCGATCGCTGCAAGAAAGAGTTCACAGGTACGATCAGCTGACGGGTCACATGACCACAGTCACACAAGCTCTCTCGCTCACTCCTGTGTGTGTGTGTGTGTGTAGACCTGATGATTGAGATGGAGGACCACACCAGCGACCTGAGCGAGGCGCGGATGCCCTTCCTCGACTACCAGACCTACACCGACAGGAACTTCTTCCTCCCATCCAAAGACGGCGTGAACGACGCCATGATCACGGGGAAGGTCGAAATCCCAGAAGGCCGCAGGGCCATCGTGGCTCAGGCGCTGAACCAGTTCTCCAACCTGCTCAACAGCAAGACCTTCCTGATCAACGTGAGTCTGCACACAGTTACTGACCAGAATTAACGATATAAGATACTCCACGATACTGTTATGTACGATATATGATACGATAAGATACACGATACTGTTATGTGCGATATGTATGATACAATAAGATACTCTACGATACTGTTATGTACGATATGTGATACGATAAGATACTCTACGATACTGTTATATACGACATATGATACGATAAGATACTCTACGATACTGTTATATACGACATATGATATGATAAGATACACGACGATACTGTTATGTACGCCATATGATACGATAAGATACACGACGATACTGTTATGTACGTTATATGATACACTACGATACTGTACGAATAATATACTATACTGTAAGGTAAAATACTAAATAATACAATCTATTAATGTGCGATATAATAAACTTATATTATGTAATATATGATAAAATATGTTGTGATGATATGAGATTAAATCTTTGTTTTTCTCTTTCTCACTTTTTCAGTGAGTAAGTAAGAGAAAGAAAATCTGAAAGTTTCTCTCTTTTAATCTGCAGATTTAATGATAATCTATGATAATCTGTGTGTGTGTGTGTAGTTCATCCACACTCTGGAGAGTCGCCCGGACTTTAACGCCCGCTCTCGTGGTTATTTCGCGTCTCTCCTGACGGTGGCGCTGCACGGTAAACTGGAGTATTACACGGACATCATGAGGACGCTGCTGCTGGAGCTGATGGACGAACACGTGCAGAGCAAGAACCCCAAACTCATGCTGCGGAGGTCGTTCATCCATTCATCTGCTGTTCATGTGGTCATCACTGCTCATGTCTCTGTACTGTTGACATGTTTTCTGTGTGTGTGTGTGTGTGTGTGTGCAGGTCAGAGACGGTGGTGGAGAGGATGTTGTGTAACTGGATGTCCATCTGTCTTTATCAGTTCCTCAAGGTAAGAACTCTTCATCATCTTCATCGTCTTCCCCTTGAACAACAATAATAACAATAATAATCTCCATTTTGTTTGTTTCTTCTTGTACCATTTCTTTTTCTTTCCTTCTGCTCGTTCTTCTTCTCCTTGCTGTTCCTCTTCTTCTTTCTTGTCCTCCCTGATGTTCTTCTCCACCTTTAACTACTTCTTCCTTTTCTTTTTTTTTGTCTCCCTCTACATGGGTCAGGGCCTTCTTGTTGTTGTCCTCCTCCTCTTCTTGTTCTTCTTCTCCTTCTTTTTCGACTTCTCATTGTTGTTGCTGATGTTCTTCATCTACTTCTTTTTCTTCTTCTTCTTCTTGTCGTTGTCCTTCATCATCTTCTTCATCTTCGTCTTCTGTAACTTCTTTTCTTTCTTCTTCCCGTTGTTGTTCCTGATGTTCTTCTACACCATCACCTGCGTCTTCCTCGTCTGTGTTCGCTCTGCTGTTCTTGTTGTTGTCCTCCATCTTCTTCTTCTTCCTTTGTCCATATCCTGTGTGACAACATTTCCCTCAGCTGATTAAATTCACCTCGTCGTATTTGTCGTTCATTTTTCACTTTGTTAAATTGACAGAAACTGGGCTTCGTGTTTAACAGTCTGTGAATGTGTGAATGTGTGAATGTTGTCAGGACTCAGCTGGAGAACCTTTGTACAAACTCTTCAAGGCTTTGAAACATCAGGTGGAAAAAGGTCCAGTCGACGCCAAACTAAAGAAAGCAAAGTACACGCTGAACGACACGGGGCTGCTGGGAGACGACGTGGAATATTCTGTCCTGGTACGTCTCACATATACACATACTGTGTGTATGTATACATATATATGTATATACTGTGTATATATACATGTGTATACATGTGTTTACGTACACACAGAGAGAGGATCAGTCACTTCATCAGGAAATGAGCAGAAGCTCATGATCTTTCTCTGGTTCCTGACATCAGTAAACTCTGTGTTTTGTTCATGTTTTGATAGACAGTGACCCCTAGTGGCAGAGATGACATGAAACAATGTGAACTGTCAGGATTTACTCATAACGTGGTTTTATCTTATTCTGGGAATACATATACTTTACAGGACACTGTTAACAATTTCACGCGTGTCAGGTCATGTGACGCGTGTGTGTGTGTGTGTGTGTGTGTGACGTCAGACTCTGCAGGTCCTGGTCCACGGTGAAGGTCCAGACGTGACTCCAGTGAAGGTGCTGAACTGTGACACCATCACACAGGTGAAGGAGAAGATCATAGACCAGGTTTACAGGAACCTGCCGTACTCACAGAGACCAAAGGTGGAGAGCGTCGCGCTGGGTGAGACGACGACAACAACAACAACAGCAGCTTCTATTTTGAATAAAAACAGCATTTATTAAAGTGCACTTCCTGGTCTGTCCACAGAGTGGCGCCCCGGCTCCACAGGTCAGATCCTGTCCGACATGGACCTGACGTCTCAGAAGGAAGGACGCTGGAAGAAACTGAACACGCTCGCTCATTACAACGTGAGTCTGAGGACGACTTTGTCCATCACTGTCTCTCTCCTCCTCGTCTGTCCTCCTCGTCTCTGTCCTGAAATATTCTATGATATAAAGTGAATTCTAACTTTGGTACTATTTTGGTGTTTCAGGTTCGAGACAACGCCACGCTAGTTCTGTCCAGAGTTATACACACACAAGCTTTTCATCAACACCAGGACAGTCAGGAAGAGAGTGTGTACACACACACACACAAACACACACACACACACACATTTCTAGATTTATTTATTGTGATTTTTACACGTGTGTGTGTGTGTGACAGAAAACGCGCTGCTGGAGGACGACAACACGTTCCACCTCGTGCGTCCTGCAGATGATTTGGACGAGGTGAAATCAAAGAGAGGAAGCATGAAGGACAAGGCGATGACTAAAGCCATCACTGAGATTTACCTGACGAGGCTGCTCGCTGTCAAGGTGTGGAAACACGTTTATTCACGTGAACTCACGTTTATTCACGTGAACTCATGTGAACTCACGTTTATTCACGTGAACTCACGTTCACTCACGTTTAATCACGTTCACTCACGTTTAATCACGTTCACTCACGTTTAATCACGTTTACTCACGTGAACTCACGTTTAATCACGTTTACTCACGTGAACTCACGTTTATTCACGTGAACTCACGTTTACTCACGTTTACTCACGTGAACTCACGTTCACTCACGTTGTCGTTAAACTCCGCTTATTCAAGTTTCTTACGTTCACGTTTATTCCGTGAACTCCGTTTATCCGTTACTCCGCCACTCGCTTCACCTACGTTTATTCATGTAACTCATTCATTCACGTCCTCCGTTTAATCAACTCACGTTTATTCACGCGTCTCACTTCACGCGTTTATTCCGCGTCACTCACGTTTAATCTTTACCACGTTTAATCACGAACTCCGTTTATTCACGCGGAACTCGTTATTCATGAACTCACGCCGCGGCTTATTCTCAAGTTTCTTCCGTTCACTTTACGTTCCGCGTTCACTACTCACGTTCACTCCGCTTATTCTCTCACGTTTACTCCCTTGCGGAACTCGCTTACTCACATTTATTCATGTAAATCGCGCTTATTCAAGTTTCTTCCGTTCACTCATGTTTATTCCGCGCGTTCACTCCGCGTTTATTCATGTTCACTCCGTTTATTCACGTTCACTCACGTTTATTCCGTGAACTCACGTTTTATTCATGTTCATCACTTTTATTCATGTTCACTTTTATTCATGAACTCATGTTCACTCACGTTTATTCATGTTCACTCCGTTTATTCCGCGAACTCATGTTTAATCCGTTTACTCCGTCTCACATTTATTCATGTAAACTCCGCTTATTCCAGTTTCTTCCGCTTCACTCACGCGTTTATTCCGTGAACTCACGTTTAATCACGTTCACTCACGTTTACTCCGCGTTACTCACGTTCACTCACGCGTTTATTCACATGAACTCCGCTTTACTCACGTTTACTTTACTCACGTTATCACATTTATTCATGGCTCACGCTTATTCAAGTTTCTTCACGTTCACTCATGTTTATTCACGTGAACTCACGTTCACTCACGTTTATTCATGTTCACTCCGTTTATTCCGCGTTCACTCCGCGTTTATTCCGTGAACTCCGCGTTATTCATGTTCACTCACTTTTATTCATGTTCACTCACGTTTATTCACATGAACTCATGTTCACTCACGTTTATTCATGTTCACTCAAGTTTATTCACGTGAACTCATGTTTAATCACGTTTACTCACGTTCACTCACATTTATTCATGTAAACTCACGCTTATTCAAGTTTATTCTTGTTCACTCATGTTTATTCACGTTAACTCACGTGAACTCACGTTTATTCACGTTCACTCACGTTTATTCCGGAACTACGTTCACTCACATTTATTCATGTAAACTCACGCTTATTCAAGTTTCTTCACGTTCACTCATGTTTATTCACGTGAACTCACGTTTATTCATGTTCACTCACGTTTATTCACGTGAACTCACGTTCACTCACGTTTATTCACGTGAACTCACGTTCACTGACGTTCATTCACGTTTATTCACGTGAACTCACGTTCACTCACGTTTATTCATGTTTATTCACGTAAACTCACGCTTATTCAAGTTTATTCACGCATATTCACGTTTCTTCACGTTCACTCACGCTTATTCACATTTATACACGTTCACTCACATTTATTAAGTTTTTATTCAGTTTAGGAATAAATAAGAATTTAAGATCTAAGTGTTTTGTGTGTGTGTGTGTGTGTGTGTGTCACAGGGCACACTGCAGCAGTTCGTGGACGACTTCTTCCGCTGCGTGTTGTGTTCAAGTTCCGTTGTTCCTCCTGCTGTCAAATACTTCTTTGACTTCCTGGACGAGCAGGCGATGAGACACGACAATGTGGACGAGGAGACGCTGCACATCTGGAAGACAAACAGGTACACACACACACACACACACAGATCCAAACTAAACTTTTTTGATTTAAGTGAAGTATTTTAAGGCTTTTTGCGTGTGTGTGTGTGTGTGTCAGTTTGCTGATGCGTTTCTGGGTGAACATCTTGAGAAACCCTCACTTCATCTTCGACGTCCACGTGACTGAGGTGGTGGACGCGTCTCTTCACGTCATCTCGCAGACGTTCATGGACGCCTGCACCAAGACGGAGCACAAACTCAGCAGAGTCAGTTTCTACAGTAACACACACACAGCAACAGCGCCCCCTGTGCCGTTTCACTGAATTAGAAAAATGTATTTAATCTGGACTAAATCTGGATTTAATCTGGATTTAATCCAGGATTTAGTGACCGTTAACCTTCGGAGTTAGCGACTTTGTCACACATCAGAAACTGTACGGGAATAAACATCGTCATGTAAAGGGCGGAGTCTGTTTCTCGGAACCCTTTTGTGGAAGACAGGCTCCTCCTCCTGTGGTGACATCATCCTCCCTATGAAAGTTGGCACGCATGTTTTTCGAGATGAGATCTTGAAAAAAAGTCCAACAGGAAGGCGGCCATTTTGGCGATTTTGCACGTGTGGTGTTTGGATAAGCTCCTCCTACACCTTCACTGCAATCAACTTCTTACTTGGTGAAGTCACTCTGGACAAGATTAGGATTAAAAGCTTAATGTGACACAGTTTTGCCGCAAGGGGGCGTCAAAGTTGTGAGGAAAAAACTTGAGTTCGCGACAGAAAAGCCGATCAAAAGTAAACTTCGTGGGTGTTTTTGTGTTTTGTTCTTCTGGCAGCTAGCTAGGTTATGCTACACTTATGCTACATTCCATATAACTCAGAGGTCACAGCTCAGAGTGACATCATAGTGAGAGATGTCAGAGTTAGCCACTTAGCTTTAGCTAAACATATCCCAAGTTAGCCACAGTAAGCTATACTAGTGCTTAACAATATAGCTTCATGTCTGTGGTTATGAATTAAATGTTTCTGTGTTTACGTTTTAATGTGAAATAAACGCGACACAAGGGAAGTTAACGATAAAAGAAGCAGAGTTTGTGTGAGTGGCAGCCATTTTGGAATGCTAACTCAAGGTTGCTAGTTGCTAGAATGTGTTAGCTGTAAATGTTTAATAATGACTAAACTGTAATAGTTCATGAAAGTTTTTTTATCAAAGCTTTAAAACATTAACGGCAGCATGTTTCAACATTATTGTTGTTTGTTTACAGGAGTCTCCTAGCAACAAGCTGCTCTATGCAAAAGAGATTTCCACGTACAAGAAGATGGTGGACGAGTGAGTTTGAAATATGAACACATGAATGTTTGTTTGACTGGTGAACATTAAAGCAGAATAATAATTATATATATATATATATATATATATACATATATATATAAACAATATGTAAAGTGTTTATATTTCATTTCATTGATTTATGATAAAACGATGATTTGTTCTGTTTTTTTTCTTCAGTTATTACAAAGGAATCAGACAAATGATTTCAGTCAGTGACCAAGACATGAACACACACCTGGCCGAGGTGTCCAGGGTACTGTGTCACTCTGTGTGTGTGTGTGTGTCACTCTGTGTGTGTCACTCTGTGTGTGTGTGTGTCACTCTGTGTGTGTGTGTCACTGTGTGTGTCACTCTGTGTGTGTGTCACTCTGTGTGTGTCACTCTGTGTGTCACTGTGTGTCACTGTGTGTGTGTCACTGTGTGTGTCACTGTGTGTGTGTGTCACACAAAAGTTTTTAAAACGTTGTTAAAATCATCTGAGTTTTTATGAAATTTACCTTAAAATCATTGAAAAATGTGAGTCTCTGTTTTATGAATATGGACGAATGAATGAATGAATGAATGAATGGATGGATGATTGAAGAGTTTTCCTGTGTTTCCATAGCAACACACAGAGAAGCTGAACACGCAGGTGGCCTTACATCAACTTTACCAGTTTGCCAGCAAATACTACGACGTGGTGAGAAAAGTCGCATTTTTTACGCGTTTACATTGACTTTACTTTTATTTGACTGTCCTTCAAAATAAAAGACCTTTGCTTCCTGTAAGAGAATATTTAAATGTTTTCTTCAGATCATTCAGTCTCTGGATGAAGATCCTGCCGCTCAGAACAAACAGCTGACGCTCCGCCTCCAACAAATCGCCGCCGCCCTGGAGAACAAGGTCACTGACCTTTGACCCCTGACCTGACAGAGGCGGGGTCAGGGTGGTGGTGTTAATTTGCCACTAAATCACAGGACGATGTTATCCTTAAAAAAAAAAAGACTCTAAAGAGACGGAGCCTGTGGACCGACCGTGTGACGACTGCAGTGGGAGGAGCTGAGTGGAGCCACGGGAAAAGCTGCTGACCATATTAGTACTGAAGGGGGAGGAGCTACGGGACTCAAACATTCAAGTAAAAAGATTTTTTAAAAAGTGGTGGAAAGTGAAGAGCAGAAAATCTCCTGCAGTTATTTCCTCTGGGTGTCGCCCAACAAAGAAGCGACTGCGACGTTGCCGAAAACATCGTAGAGTTCGTAGACGGACGAAAGAAGAACGAAGATTGAAGATTTTTAGGGGAAAATTGAAGAAATTATTGAAGTAAAGAAAACGTCACATCGTTAAGTATTTACTCTTTTTTTCTATTTTCGCTCTTTTTAAAGTCGCATTTGCACATTTTTCGGGACGTTTTGCGATCTTTTCTCCACTGATCGAATTCGCTGCTGATCTGACGACAAACTTCTACCTTTTAATTTTTATCAGCAGCATCACTTTGGCCAATGAAAACCCACTACGGTACACACCACTGACAAAAGTGAATTCAGGGTACGATGATTTAAGTTAAACCCAAATACAAAAAAACAAACTGTTCTTTTTCTTCTTCTTCTGTCTCAGTTTCGCGGGAGAGTTCGGTGTCTCCACGGCGACGTTGTGGCTGTTCTTTGTGTAAAAGCTTTAAACGGAAGCTTCGCATTTCCACGTACGACATAAAGAATTCTTCATTTTAGCGACTGATATCGTGCCACTTTTTTCATTTTTAAGTCGGAAAAGTTTTAAGTTTATCGGGTTTTGTTGTCGCCTTCGTTTCATCATTTTTTTACTTCCTGTGAAGAATCCTGACTGCCTGATCACGTGATCTCTGTTTTTATTGTCACAAAAACTTTTGTGACAGAATAAGTTTTTTTATCATGCGGTTACAAAAAATATGCTTTTATCATTTTTAACTTTTGTTTATTCTTTTATTGTTTTTTTCAACACAATTTTAAATTCTCCCCCAAAAAACTTTTGTTCTTCAATGAAGTGAAAAATTAAGTCAAGGAAAGAAAATTCAAGAAATATAAAAAATGTTTTAATGTGGCATTTTTCTTCAATATTTTTGACTTTTAATTTCATACATAAAGAGAAAATATGTTTCATGTTGAATTTATTTTTATATTTCATAAGTTTTCACCAGTAACAACATCATGTGACAAAATTTTAGAGTTTTTTTGATTTTTCTACAAAAATATTCACCTGTAACGACGCGATGATTGAATTCTGTGTTTTATGTTAAATGTTCAGTTTAATCAAATGAAGTTACTTCATTTTTTTGGGAAAATCTGCGTTTTTGAAACTTTTGTCAACAATTAATTTTATTTTGAAGAAAAAGTCAAATTTTCATCCACAAACGTCGTTCAACGTCGTTCAACGTCGTTCAACGTCGTAAAACATCGTTGAGTGTCAGAATGAACTTGTTTCCACAGAATCGACGTAAATGTGCTTTATTCTTTGCCTTCTGAGCCCAAACATGTGCTTTGTGTCGAAGGTCAAAGGTCAAATGTGCAGTTTGTTAAAAAACGATAAAAACCCCAGTGCCTTCTGGGTAAGAACATGATTTTTGGGTTGTTATTTTTTGTGGATTCAGAATCTCATAAACTGCACCTTTTACATTCTGAAGCAATACGAGCTCACGGCAGGTGCTGCCACCTTGTGTTCACGTTCTGTCATCACACACACTCACTCAAAGACTGAAAATACACACTTTTGTCTTGTTTTTCTGGACGTTTTCTCTCCCAAGTTTTCATAAAAAAAAAAAAAAAAACTTAAAAAAAGTCTCTTTGGTGCCAAATCTGTGGTTGGTCTTGTTCTGTGTGTGATTTTTCTGAAAAAACTTTATTTGTATGTTTGACGCGTGTCGACAGAGTTGGGGTCAAATCAAAATAACCTGGTGGTACTTTTCTATAAAAAAGACAAAGAGAAAAATGTATGTGATGACGATGTTGAGATAAAGTTCATAAAAAAGTTACGTACTGCAGCTTTTTGTCGCCCACGTATCGATCTGTTGTTCGTTGTTTGACCTGAAACTGTTTCCATTCACAAATATAGTCTATGAATGTTAACATTTGAAAGACGTCAGATTCATATTTTACGCAGTTTTATCGCTTTAAACTAGTTTATTTTTGACTTTCTGCTCCAGTGAGAAGATTTAAGGAGAAAAAATACATCTTTAAGAAGCACTTAAAGTACATTTACTGCACTAATAAAAACAAATGGCTAGAAATAAAGTGATTAAGTTAATTCAAGCTAAAGTTAATGAGTTGTAAGTTCATATATTTTAGTTTGAATCAATTTAATTGTGTCAATAAGTGAAGTCACTTTTTTAAGTTCTAAATCCAACCGTTCTTTTTTTTTTTACAGTGTTCATGTTTTAGCTGGAAAACAGCCCATGTAGTATAAGTACATATATGTACATGCTATATACAAACTTAAGAATGACTCAAATGAGTGTTATCCAAACCAATGAAGATAATTAAAAGTACTTAAAAGTACTTCATTCATTTGGTCGATTCCAACTCCAGACATGCTTAAAGTTTTCCTTCAACCGTTTTAATTTTCTTCACAGTCACGGAACTAAAAAACAATGAAAACATGATTTTTGTGCAACACGAAGAAGCCAGACATTATATTATAAACATATGATAACATTATAAATAATATTAGTATAAGTATTTTTAATATAAGAGAAATATTTCATGTGGTCAAAATGGAAACTACACATTTGTGGTTAGTGTTTACAGTTCAGACAGAAGTTAAATTTAACAAGCTGAACTCTGACGACGCAACATGGAGGACCTGGACTGAACTGGACTGGAGTTCACATCAGCGACATGGCAGAGAATCCAGATCTATGTCCCAATATATAATAATAAAATATCTTTATACACATGGAGATTTGTCTTGTGCTGTTTTTGATGTTTTTTTCAGTGCCTTGAAGCCAGAAAATTAAAATTTTAAGAATATATTTGTTAGGTTTTTCCAATCATAACATATGTTTCATGATTTTCAAGATCGATGGCTAATTAACTGAGAACTACATTAAAATTTAGGTTTAAATTTAAATATTTGTCTTTATGAAATTTTTTTGCATTATTCTGCATCATTTCAGACGATGTCTGGCTCATTAAGGACATATTTGCTTAAAAAAATTAATTAATGAATCACAGATCTTCCTCCACTGAAACTGCATTGAAAATGCCTGAAACATAATATTGTCAAAAATGTCATTATTCTTGAGTTTTTGTGTCCATAAATCAATTAATTAATGAATCAATAATTACAGACTACAGCTTGTAATAAAAGTTGCTAAAACAAACATATGACCACACTGCCTCCTTGTGGTCGTAATCAAGAACTACATATTACATGTGCTGAACTGTTGACTTGTTTCTGGTTTGTGTAAATATCATAAAATCTGTTTTGAAAATGAATTCTCACCAAAATGAGTGAATCATTTTACAGGTGAAACGACAGAATCAGGTAAAATGTCTGTATTTATTTTCCTGTATAAAAACACTGTTTAATTCTTGTTTTTCTTCTACAGATTCTGACGAACATGTTTGACCTGTGACGTCTCCTCAGACTTTGGTAAGAACGTTTTATTTAATGATATTTACCATTAACTGTGTGTTCAGTTTGGATTAATTGACAACAATCTGTTGACAAAACCTCATCAATGCAATCCACTTAATGGAGACGAATATATGACCACACTGCCTCCCTGTGGTTGTATTAAAGAATTACACATTACATATAAGCTATGTACAACTGTCGACTTGTTTCTGGTTTGTGTACATTTTAGAAAATCTGTTAAAAATCATTGAAAAAGCAGAGTTTAAGTATGAATTCTCACCAAATTGAAAATGGTAGCTAATTTTACAGGTCAAATTTCTGTATAAAAACTTTGTACAGATTCTTTTGACCTGCGACGTCCCCTTAAACTCTGTGGTAAGAACTTTTTATTTTATGATATTTACCCCTAACTGTGTTAACATGTAATACATTGTCATTTATCTCATGGAAAAACCTGATAAAATCCAGTTTTGTAAGACAAATACATCGTGACCTCGATCTTGTTAGCATGTTGTCACCGTTAGCGCGCTAGCTGCTAATGTGGTGTTTAGTTTCTCTGTCTTTTTAAGGCAAATAAAGCGCTCGGTAGATTGCTAGTTAGCATTAACATACCAATCCTGTCACAGAAAACGGAAACATGGGTAAAAAACGTCATATAATCGTTTCTAAAGCAGTAGCAAAGGACAGAAGTTAGTTAAAACACGGCATCATTAGCATGAAACACCCGTTAAAAGTCAGGAAAACTGTCAGTTAGCTGCTAACTAGCATAGCTAGCTAACCCGGGAGAAGGGTGTGTCGCATTGTAAGTGTTTCATACATTAATTTATTTAAATTCTCCTCACTTATGTCGCATTTCTGACATCATGAAAGAAAAGCTGCTGAAACTTCCTGAGTCACAACCACAAGCAGTGACTCAGCAAATTTACTGTTTTGAAAAAAATATTTCAAGAATATTTATGTTTTTTTTTTGTTTATTTTTAGCGAATGTTGCATTAATATATTGTAATTTCAGACAAAAAAGCTGAATGATTTGTTTGGACAGATTCTGTGCTGTTTTTATGTCAGACTTAGTTCAATATTTACTGTTAAAGATTCAAAAACAATCACTCAAAACACAGATGAGAACTTAAAAGATGTTTAAGATACTTATATGTTACTGCAAATCTTACAAACAAGACCATTTTCAGAGCTGTTGAATCAGTTGGTCACGTTTTCTTTGTCTTCCGCTCTTTATTATATCATGTATTATAAAATGCTCGCTACAGCATTCTCACTAATTTACTGTTTAAATGTCAAAATAAAACCTTCACCGGTAACAAAAGTACACAAGTTCTTACGAAGGCAGTGTTCGTCGACGCCGAGTCCAAGAAACAAGAGTCTGGTGATAAAACACGTTAAACTTTATTCACACACAGGAAATTAAACACGTCACTCATAGATTTATTTTCTTATTTAAAGAGCTAATAGTAAAGTGTCGGTGTAAATAAACGTCCAAGCATCTTAAATAAACAAATAAATATTCAGGATGTATTTGTATCACACACGGAGGCGGAGCCACATCATTGCAATTCTTCACAAAGTTTCCTGGAAAGAAACAGGTTTTTTTTTCTCTCTCTACGAACGAAACAGAAAATAAAGACGTTTCACAAACGCGTGGAAAAGTCAGTGCGTGGCGTCACGAGTAAAATTCAAATAATTAAATCTCCAAAGATCAAACTTCATATTTTCTTTCCAAGAAACTTTGAATTTGAGTATGAGGAGATTATAGGGCATTCAGATTAAAATAAAGAGCACACATTTATTCAATTGGTCCATTTTATACTTGTATATATTTGATGTCATTGAGATTTTGAATACTAATATAAAAATAGCTGCTGTGACAAAGTGAAGATTGTTTCAGTGTCAGTTGATCTGTTTAATCTGCCAACAACAATAATAATAATAATAATCTGTCTGCACATTTCCTCTGAATTTATAGAATTCTTTACATTAAATTATAGACCAGTGAAAATATTGCCTGGTTTGACGAAACAAACAAACAAAGCAGATATTAATCGTGTCATAAATGATAGTCGAAAAAAACCCAAAAACTATTAAATCACAAATGTTTTAGTTAAAGTTTGATAAATCCAAAAACCAACCATGAAACTACAAATATAGTCTAATATTGTCATTGTCATCAGTTATGGTTTTATTTACCAGTTAAATTCACTTCTTTGTTACGCAAACAGCAACTAGTTTTATAACTTATGGCTATTTTTCATATTTGGACTGAATAATGTATTTTTTTAAATCGATTAAATCACTGAATAAATGTTTCCAGCAAATTAATGATTAACGACAATTATTAAAAAAACTTGTAAATGGAATTTCTTTGGGTTTTTAAAACAAAAAATGGAAATCTTTCATGTTTTTTTTTTCCATTTAAGGAACTTAATGACATAGTAATTTGAGGTTTAGTCCATTTATCTAATGTAATTTATACATTTGACTAACCGGGATGTAACAACGTCAACCACAGCATTAAATTCAATTCTAAATTTAATTCATCACGTATCCAGGTGTTTTATTTATTGACCATCAGTCCTTCATATGTGATCATTTACGCCCTTTACAGTCATATATGATGAAGAGGCTAAATTTAAAGAAATATCTTTTTTTTTGCTGTGGTTGCACGAGATACTAACTTTAGCCACGTACCAAAAGACTGTGCGTCAGAAATCTACGTCATTTTAAGTCTACGATATCTTTAAGATCATGTTCACGTCTTTATCTCACTGTGAGACACACTTTTCCAACAGGAAACTGAAGTTTGTGAACCACTCACTCTCCCACACCAAAGCCCGTAGAGAACATCAGTGATTTTAGCTGGCGGGGACACAGGAGCTGCTGGTCCTCTGCTGCCTCGTGTGGTCACTTTGTGTCACTGAAGTTAATCCAAATGTAGGATTTCAAAAGCCGAAGTGACTAAATAAGACATTAGAACTTGTGATGGAGGCAGCAGTGGATCAAAACACACAGCTGTGTGTGTGATGTTAAAATCACTGATTTTCTCTATGGGCTTTGGTGTGGGAGAGTGAGTGAATCCACTTAAACTGACGTAGATGTTATTATAGTTTATTATAGTTCACTGTTTGTCAGAATTCATACAAAGAAAATCGGAACTGTTGCTAATGTGAGTGTCACTAAGTGCCTGAAGTGGGAAAAAAAAACCTAAATGTGAAGACGGACTGACAGACAGACAGACGGGGGACAGAGTCTCAGCTGAGGTAGTTGAGGACATAGGGACAGGGGACAGAGTCTCAGCTGAGGTAGGTGAGGACGACAGACTGGATGGGCAGCCTGCAGACCGGACACAGCTTGTTCCTCTTCTTCAGCTTCCTGGCGCAGATGTAGCAGGACATAAGGTGTCCTGTCCGTCCGTGGACGATGCAGCCGTTCTTGGGCCGGGACTGACAGATGAGACACGGGTCCAGACACGACTCCGGCAGACGCCACTCTGCCGACGAGCTGCGCTCCAACTCGGGGACTCGGGGCGACCGGAGAAGCTCCTGCGAGTCGAAGGAGGAGGAAGGCTGGGAGGAGCAGAGGAGATCCTGGGAGCTGGGCGCCGAGGAGGCGGAGTCAGGAGCAGAAGGGGTGGAGTCAGACAGACACTGTGACACGGGAAGAGGAGTTTTTGCTCTTTTTCCATCTGGAACGTCTACGCCGTCATTTTCCTCCACGTCAGAACCTTCAAGAGAAGAAAAATCCATCAATGGATGTTGGAAACAAGAGAGTGTAATACACTCTGCTGCCACATGGGGCAGTGTCTCACCAGAGTAGTGACTCTTCAGAGAACCACTCATTTGAGACTAAAAAAGTACCTGTTGCTTCTTTGGTAGCTGATTGGCTGATTGGCTTTGTGGGCAGGGCTTTAGGGCAGGAGGGGGAGGAGTTAATGATGTTGCCCGACTCGTCGGGCAGCCAGCCCTCATGCAGAGTCCAGCAGAAGCGACAGTGTCTGGGGAGAGGAGGGTTGAACTCCTCGCACTCCACACACTGCCAGTAATCCTGGAGACACACACACACACAGCAAGGTCAATTTTCCAGCAACTTAAATACTGCAGTAAATCACATATTTATACTTTTTATTACATTAACAGAGATGATATTTCGTGAGATGAACGATATTGACTTCTGTGCTAGCGCCCTCTACAGGTATCATTTCTTATATTTATTAGTTCTGTAAAATGAAGAAAATGTACGTATGTATGCATGTAAAACTATTGAGTTAATTTTACGTCAAAAGAGTCGGACGCAGAGAAAAGTACGTACATATATCGGCCCAAGATTTCCCGATGTCGTCCAAAAATATCGCACATCCCAAGACTCTTTGTCTAACAAGCTAACTGTTGCGTCAGATGCGTCGCATTAATAACAGTTACTTTATTCACCGTTGAAGCACCTGTGTGAACCCTGTAATGACTGTGTGTGTCGTTTTCTGTGTGTTTTCAGCTGTGCGTCGACTCACGGCTTCCGTGATCTCTGTGTCTTCATCGAAGGAGTCGTCGTCGTCGTCGTCTTCCTCAAAGATGGTGACTTCGTACACCTGAACGCCGACAAACACACAGAGGTACGACTTTAACAAATGTTATTTTTATGTTATTGATTGTCGGCATTTACTGCCAGAGCTCACAAAACAACGCCGACATTTTGGCAGGAGAAAGAGCGCATGGAGCAGTGGTTCTCAAACACTGGTCGGGACCCATAGTTGGGTCATTGGAGAAAAGTCTCAATGGTACTTTCCTGGATTTAAAGTCACAGTGTACACTCACAGCTTTTCCTGCTAACGTGGCGGTGTAAACAAACCAGGTCATGTGATGTTTGTTGTTGTTTACCTGGTCGTCAGCTGACACGGAGGCGTCGTCTTCGTTATAATCGTCAGAATCGACGGACTCTACTTCAAACTCCACGCTGAAGTTGTCGCTGTCCGAGTCTGGCGTCGTGAGTGGGACCGCGACCTCTGACCTCGTCGACTGAAACACAGTCAGTGTTAAAAAAACGACTGTGTGTGTGTGTGTGTGTGAGAGAGAGAGACTCACGGTGCTGTGCGAGTCCGATGATTGGCTGCTGTGTCTGTCCCGCCCACTTCCCAAGCCACTAATCACACACCAGGACAGACTGTCGTCGAAGGTCAGGGAGTAGCTGTCAGACCTCCTCCTCTTCCTCCCGTCTTCTTCCTCCTCTTCTGATTCTTCCTCCTCTTCGTTGTTCTCTAAGCTGTGGGAGGGGCCTGAGAGAGGGAGGGTGGGGTTTAATCACAACCCAAGACAACACAACAGTTTCCTGACGAGCACTGATGAGGTGAGGGGGTCACTGACCGGGGTCACTGCTCCTGCAGCTCCTCCTTCTCCTCCTCCTCCTCCTCTGTCTCCTCCTCCTCCTGTCTGGTGATGAAGAGCGACTTTCTGACTCCACCTCCTGGGAACACAAACAATATAATCTTTTAAATTATAGTTTATAACTTAAAAAAACAAAACCTTTATTTAATTCCATTTTAAAAATGAGTGCTTTTTTATTTTCCTTTAATTTCTGCACTGATATAAAGTTCTGTTAAGACACTCAGTCGTGTTTTCTTGTAAATTCAGTGATAAATATTTAGTCACAGAAACATTAACTCTGAGTTAAATGACATAAGCGAAGCCTGAGCTGACCACAGTCCTCACCTCTGTCCCTCTGTCTGTCTGACTGTTGCTGTGCTCTTCACTCACACTCGGTGGTGACTCTACACACAGAGAAAGAAAAGGTTTGTTTACAGACTGGTTCAATACTTAAATACTTCACAACGTTAAACCAAACGTCCATAATTACGCATGTATTCATGCAGGAAATCTCATCCATTAATTAAATGAACAGTTTCAAATTTCCTGTTTTTAAGTACAGAAAGTTAATATTTTGTTTGCTGAGATGTAAAAATAATAGATTTTTAACATGGTTGAAACTTCTTACCTCGACTCTTCACAGTCTCCAGATTCTTTGTGATCATTGCAAACAAAGCCCTGAAAACAAAACATCATCATTATTTATCTGTCTGCAGTCTGCCGTATTCTAACTTCTCCTTCCACCGTTTCATAATAAACCAGAAAATGACATGTAAATGTAGTTTCAGTGCTGCAGCTTTACTCTGAACATCACTCTGTTCTGTTCTGTGTGTTTTTTTACTGCAGCTGCCGTCACAGATTTGTATTATTTCTGTGGAAAACACTGCACTATTTTATCATTTCATATGTTTTAACACTTCACTCTCTCCACGCGACTCACCGTGGCTCTTTGACAGAGAAGCTGTCGACACCCAGCAGCCGACCCAGTGCATCCTGGGAGCAGTGGACGATGTGCTGCTGCTTGTGGTCGTACAGTTGCTTCTGGATGATGTACTGACCGAGGTAGAACATCACCTGATTTAAAGCCAGCAGTAAGTAACACACACACACACACACACACACACAGGAAACTGTCATTTTCTCTGGTTTCCACAGACGCAGATTTAAAACAACATAAACAACAACATGTTGATGCTTATTTTCTATAATTCTACCAGACCACTCCCAACCCAAACACCATAAGACTTAATCACAGCCATACATAACTATTATTAGTGGTATTTATGTGACGGTGGATGGATGTTTGTGTTCCCTACGTTAGGAAATCACGTTGAAACTTTAAAATACGTCATTATTATTTTGGGGTAGGACGTCCTTGAAACTGACAACAGTAACTGGAGACGTGTCGTTACCTCCTTCATGGTGAAAACATCTTTAGTGGCTCCTGCAAGTTGTAGCAGGGACTGAAACTCAAGCTTTGGTCTCACCTGAACACAGAAAACACACAGTTTAATGTCAAGTCACCCCTTAAACAGTGAGTAAACAGCCAGTAAACAGTGAGTAAACAGCCAGTAAACAGACGAGTCTCTCACCAGTTTGTTTTCGTCAGCAGAGTCGGTGATGAGCTCCTCGTCGGCCGACATCATGACGCTGATTTATTCCTGCACAGAGACGAGTGATCTATAAGTACATAGTTTATCAATAACAATCACCGTTATGTCATCATATCAGGAGATGGACTTATTGTTTCAATAAAACATGACAACAACAGGGTTAAAAAAATTGTGCATAAACAATGATCACATGACCAGATAAAAACCAAACAAATAAACAATTACACAAAAAAACAAGCACTAAACAAAAAAACCTCACCACCGGTCGCTTCAACTCACCTCTGAAACTTTAAAGAAACCAGATTATTAATCAATTACTAAATGAACTCATGTATCCCTCACTTAACGCTTCTCTTAAAAGTGTGTTGTTGAACCTGTGTAATAAACAACAACTCAAAACTTATAGTTTTGTCCATTAAAGGCGACTAAAAACACGATGGTCCAAAATGGTGTGGCCTGCTGCTGATATCAATATTAAAGGCTCATTCTTGGGTAATTAAAGATAACAATTTATACAATCAGTTGATTGTACACTAATTAGAAATAAATTAAATAAACGGTTCTGCTAAATAAAAACAATTGAAATCACTGGACCTTTAAAAACAGCACTATGAGATGACAAACAATCGGCTGGCTTTCAGCTCTGTTTCCACATGACCGTTCAGTGAACATCTATTTTATCCACTGAGAACAGACTGTCCTGACACACGCACGTGCGCACACACACACACACACACACACACACACTGTTGATTACATGCATTTACTCTGACAACAGCACAGAAAAACCAAAGAAACTAGAAAATATTCACATTTAAGAAGCTCGAAAAACAAAAAAACTCTAACCAATTAATATTTGATGATTCACTGAATAAATAGTTCAGCCCAAAGTTAATATTTTAATGAATGTTTCGTCAAACATTTCCTTGAACATTGATGATACTGGTGACATGACAATCATAACAACACATTTAGCCAAAAATTGCCTTTACTCATAAAATAATAATACAACTGTTATTTACAGTACTGTTAATATGTTTTTTGTGCTAATCAACAGCTGTCAGGTGAGAATAAACCATACAGATATTTATAACTTTTGTTCACAGGCTTTTCATTGTTTTAAATGATAGAAAATAAAAGTCTTACCAGTATAAACAGAGAGAAAGTGTCAGCAGCAGCAGCTCCTCATCCTGTGCAAAGTAAACGCAGATAAAGTGCAGTCAGAGTGAAACAGAGCAGAGCGACACACGCTCTTATTATAGAGCAGCTGAAACATGTCAGGACTAGACCAGAGTCTGAGTCCTGGTCTGAAACTGAGGCCCAAGTCTCTCACACACACTCTGAGTCAGCAGCTGTGTCACAGTGTTTGTTAACTGGCTGTACCAGCTGATTCAATCACACAACTGTGTGTGTGTGTGTGTGTGTGTGTGTGTAGACATGCCGAGACTAGTCTACTATGACTCATCACCTTTACATGACCACTGACCACTAACCAGGCTAACTTTAACCACTGCAGGCTGGTTTCCATGGTAATCTGCATTTAAGCAGGGCAACAAATGAAAATGATGTGAAATTTATGTCAGCATCCATTTCAACTGACACCAAACCAAACAGTATTTTTAATTTAAAGTAATATTTTTTCTATTTGGCAGCAAATGGATTTGACTGCAAGAAAGTTTAATGTCAGAAATTGTACTGCATGACAAGAAATTAACAATTATCCATAAATCAATTGAATATTTGATCAAATACATCAACCCTCAGTGAGTCAAAGCCTCTCTTGTGTGATGAAATATTAGTTATTAGTAGCTTTTAACTTCATCAAATATATGAAATAGGAGATTATAAATAGTTTTGACTTTGATTGGGTTCTAGCTCCACGTTTAATAAAAGAGCAGCAACTTGATTTATTTTGTTTTTCTCTGCATAAAAAGTAAAAACAATATTACAAAACAATAAACTTAGAATTGTGTAATTAAAATGATGTATGAAACGAAATATCAATAAAAGACAAGTTTGGTGAAGTTTGTTTTCCTCAAAATGTTTTCCTCATTATTTCTAACATCTGACTTCACTTACATCAGACTTATTGTCCATTAAATTCACATAACATGGAAATGTGCCTTAGGCGTAAAACAATAACACACAAGGGAGGCAACATTACAAATATCAAATGGTATATTAAAAAATGCTACAAACATTTAGGCTGGTCTACTTGAGGGTAGAAATATTGAACTAAACTGTCCTTTATTTATAATATTGTTAAAATAGTATTGTTAACTGGCAGAATAATAAAAAATAATGCAAATATAAAATAAAAGTCAGCTGCATCATGGATATAGATTTTCCAGACAAAATGTGGAAAACAACAAACAACATCCAAGTTTTCCTGGATAAGCCTGAACATTAAATCTTCCCCTGGATAAGTCCGGACAGGTCAGCACCGTTCGGCTCCGTTTGGCCTTTAACTGTGAATGTGTCTGGACACATTTGTCTCCTTTTAACCGTCTCTCTCTCTCTCTCTCACTCACTCACTCACTCACTCAGTGAAATATGTCTGGACTTGTCCCGCTTCACTCATACACACACACACACGCCCACAGAGACAGAGAGTTGTCCACAGCATCATTTAAACACATAACTCCATGTTTACACAGTAAATTAAACCTAAATTCTGCTGCACAAAACTTACGAATAAACATTGAATGTTTTCACATTTAGTGAATTAAAACACGAGTTGTTATAGCAAAACAACTACAAGTTAGTAAACAAGCAGAGACATCACATCTTAAAAAACAAATGACTTATATGTACAGCAACGTATAAGTCATTTTCCAGTTTTATCACTGACTCATGTGGCTGCATGAATCTAGCAGGGAGGCCGAGCCAAACAAACGGCGGCATTGTTGCTGTGTCTCAGTCCGGGTTGTTCTCCGCGAGGAAAGCCCGAGGCTTTGCGGCCTGTTAGCATGTTGCTAACCACCTGCTAACGAGCGCTACTGCTCTAGTGAAAAACACCAAACCCTGGGTCAGTTAAGTTCAAATGTTACTTACGTACGTTTCCAGTTGCTCTTGCAGAAAATATAATACCAAACAGCGTCGTCTGTATCCACCAGTTTATCAGACTGATGCTGCTAATAGTTCCTCTGTTGACTGTTAAGTTGTGAGGACGAGTTTGCGTAGCGCCCCCTGCTGGGCAAACATGAACACTGCTCTATAAACGTCCCCTTTTTTATCAATTGCTGCAAAAAGTACATTAAAATGTACATACAACACATTAATAATGCATCATATTTTGTGATAAATGTTCATAAAACGTCATAAAAACTTTTTTTTAGGATCTACATCAATATTATGATGATATATGATTATTCGTTATATTTATATTAATTCATATATACTCTCTTTTGTATTGAAACTGAAACTGAATTTGATATTTGAAGATATAACTTGCTGATGACCGCTAAGCCAACGTACGTATCAACTGTAGGGGGCAGCAATGCGTGAGCAGGCGCCCGGGATTTGCCCCGATATTGAAAAGAAGAAGGAGAAAAGCACCGAAAACACACGAAGTAGAAAGCGGCTGTTGAACCTCGTGAAGCGGGAATTGACAGCTCACTAACATGGACTGGTAACATTTACATTTTTATATTTAAAACTTAAATAATAGTTCACTCCGATGCGTTATCAGTTCTGTATTCAAACCGCGGCTCTTTCGTTTGTCTGACGGTATAAACTGGCTGTTCCGTGCCGGGTTAGTCCACTGCGCTAGCCGGAGCTAACGGTGCTAACACGGCTAACGCTCCCGTTCATAGTCAATGAAGATGTAATTTAGTAAAAGTAACAGTTCCACACCGTCAAATACTCACGTTTTTGGAAGAAAAAAAGCTTCAAATTGTATTAAAATATGTAAACAGTAAAGGTTTGAACTGTCTCACGTTAAACACACAGGTGATTGTAAACTACACGTCTCAAAACTAATACAGTCTAATACATTTTAAATATCTGTTTATTGAAATTCAATTTGATCAGCTGTTTATACAACAAGGTGAAAGTCCAAAATTTCATTAGTACTGATATTATTCAGTATTATATATAATTTAATATGTGTGAGTGTGCTAAGTCTCTGTTCATTTTCACATTTTCATTTATGTGAAAATAATAAAAGGCAGACAGTAAAAAAGAACATTGTGTGGGAAATGGAGTGAAATCTTCCTTTTATTTGATTTTAACAAATAGCTTTTACAAATCAGAAACTGTGTTTGAAAGAATCTGTGATAAAGTAGTCCAGATTTGTTCAAGGTGTTGAAAATACAGAAAAATAACCCTTTATTTGATTCAATTTAATTTTAATCAGTAGGAGCTGTAAAACTAGTAACACAGTAAAAACCTGTCACCTGTATCAGTGACTGTGTGTAACTGTGGTAGATGACATATGATATTTTTGGTCGTCCAGGGGTCACAGTGAGCTGCCGTCTCCTGTGGTTCGAGATGACGAGGTGACAGTTGCCGCCCGCAGGAGGAGAAAGAAGGTGGCCTGTATCTTTTTCACTGTGTCCCTGTTGTGTTCACTCTGTTACAAATGCTGCGTCATCATTAGTGTTTATCAAAAATGTCAGAACACTCTCTGTGTTTTTCTTGACCACTGCTCTCAGTCCCATCACTGGGCAGTGGTAGTCCTGTTTCTACGGTAACACCAGCCCGCCCTCTGCTGAGGGCCACTCCTGCTTCACTGTTCAGACAGGCTGGTATGACACACACACACAGATGCTCGTGCTTGTTTTCATCATCAATTAGTTGTTTGGTTCAGGAGATGTCATAAAATGTTGAAAATTGTCAAACTTGGAATGATGATGTTGTCAAAATGGTTGCGTGTTAATGATTTCTTGTTTTATGGAGCAAAGAAACCAGAAAATATTCACATTTAAGACAATCGTTGAAATATGGTGTGGTCTCTGTCTCAGTCACTCCCAGAGTTCCTGATGTTTCCGCCATTTTGCCTCCAGGAGGTCGAACACCTCGATACACACACACACCCAGGAATGCAGCCGGCAGTTTGGTAAGAACAAGAACATGATATGACGATATCCAAAATCTGACACCAGATCATAGATACTGTATAATAAAAATGTAAACAGACTATGACTGGGGGGGGGGGTGTTTGTGATGAAAAATTGACGACTTATTGTTGCGTGTGTGTATTTGTGTAGAATCTGGACGACAGCGACTGGACTAACAGCTTGTACCCGTCTCCTCTGTCTGGAGTGGAAAACACCAGCTTCTTCACCGATGACATCACCAACCTGAGCTCAGCTCTGCTGAAGGAGGACGATCCAGGAGAAGCTGGTGAGTGAAACAAACGCAACCCCTCTTCCCCTTTACATCACTTGTGCTTTTTTTTTTAACGCTGTGTGTCTGTGTTCCCCGTCTCTTCAGCGGCTGCCAGTCTCTTCCCAGAGTTCCTGGCGTCTTTCCTGAAGCATGCGTCCTCCGCGGTGTTTGAACTGCTGGAGGATTTTCAGACTCTGTGTCAGGACAAGGTTTTAATACATATTTTTTTCCTACATTTAATCCATCGGTGTAAGTCTGAGGTATCTGTTAAACGGCTGAACCGCTGTCCCTCAGGTGGACGTGCTGCAGTCTGTCGTCCTCAGAGCAGGTCAGAACAGTAAGACAGCAGGGGTTCGCTGGCTGCTGCAGCAGGAGAACAACACCTGGAGACTCATCACCTCCCTTTACAGGTGAGTGTCTGCATGTGCGTCAAAAATGTCTGTCTCTCTGTCCTCGTCTCTGATTGATCACATGTTTATCTCTGCAGGGACCGGGTCCAGTTGGCGTTGGAAGATGACATCATGGCAGACTTGACTGTGAGTGACAGAAACAAAACTAAATAAGCGAGCAGGAGTGCATGCAGCCATCACGTCCTCAGCTTATTGAATTACTGCATATTTTGTGATATTTAGATTATTTTATAGATCTTTCTTCTTGTTTTTCTAGCTGATTTGGATCAATATGTGACTGATTCTGTATGTGATCAGCTCATATTCACTGTACTAACTGAAGAGTGTGTGTTTTCAGGTTCCAAGTGAGAGTGAGAAGGTCGTGGTGGAGCAGCTTTTTCAGCGTGATGCCGTCATTCGACAGAGTCAGGTGACCACAACGCACACACTTAACTGCATTGACTGCTTTTTTTCTATTTCCTGATCGATCAATTATTGTCCCGTTAATGTGTCACAGCTGGTCGTTGATTGGCTGGAGTGCATCGCCAAGGATCATATAGCAGATTTTTCTGACAACATAGAATATTACGCCAAAAACGTCTGCTGGTGAGTTCACACGTCCACAACTGGGTGTGTGTGTGTGTGTAAAATGTGTGTGTTACAAAGTTAAGTGTGTGTGTGTTTCAGGGAGAACACACTTCATGCTCTGAAGATGAGGAGGAAGAGCGGAACTGCCTTCACTGTCCCTCTGGTCACTGAACTGGTGAGGCCTGTTTTTATGACGACACACACACACCTCTTCACCTCTAGTCTTAATGAAAACATACATAATGTGTGTGTGTGTGTGTGTGTGTGTAGGACCCGGATGCTCCTCTGCGGCAGCAGCGCCCCCTGGCTGACCTGGACAGAGAGGACGACGCACGGCTGCTGAAGAATCTGTTCACACTGATCAGAGCAGGAATGACTGAGGAGGTAGAGAGGATTTAAAGGGTCATTACACCAGAAATGAGAAGCTGCATTCTGTTTGTTCTTATAAATGTGTGTGTGTGTGGTCAGGCTCAGAGACTGTGTAAACGCTGTGGTCAGGCCTGGAGAGCTGCCACTCTGGAAGGATGGAAACTGTACCATGATCCCAACATGAACTCAGGTAACCTCCCACTTTTTAAACGTAAGCGGCGAGGTGTTTGAAAGCGTTTTCAGTAACAATGGTGAAGAAAATCATAAAATGAATATAAAATAAAAATGTTCTCATAGAAATGAAGGTATAGCAGAGAAGAAATCCTTCATCCTGTCGAAGCTGAGAACACGTTCATTTACTGAATTCACATCTGTGTATTTTTTTTCGTCGTTGACCTCTGACCTCCCACCGTGTCTGTGTGTGCAGGCAGTTTAGAGCTGCAACCTGTGGAGGGAAACCCTCAGAGAGGCATCTGGAAAGCCTGCTGCTGGAGAATGGCTGAGGAGGTGCATGCTAGCATCATCAACTTCAGAATAAGAGCAGATTACATAGAATAAAGCATGATCATTCTTTTTAACAAAATAATAGCACGATCGTCTTGTTCTGCTGTTTCTTAAAGTACCGTTCACACGGTTGTTCACAGTTTTCTGTGGTGATATTATGATTCAAACACTTCTTCTGACTCAACACAAACCCAAACAAGTGTGTTGACGTGCTGCGTTTGTCGTGTTTTTTCAGGAGCAGTTGAACAGATATGAGAGAGCGATCTACGCCAGCCTGAGTGGGAACATCAAACCGGTAACTGCTCACTCTGATACTGAAGAAACAGCTGAGTGTTAGTGTGTAGACTAACTAGTGTGTGTGTGTGTGTGTGTGTGTCAGCTGCTGGCAGTGTGTGAGTCGTGGGAGGACAGTGTGTGGGCTTATTTCAGGGTCATGGTCGACTCGCTGGTGGAAAAGGATCTGATGTCGTCGGGGATGACCCACCAGGAGGTGGAGACGCTGCCGAGAGAATACCTGGAGGCCAAGTACGACACACACACACACACACACACACTTAAATCACGAGGGCTGTTTGTTGTCGAGGTCGACACTAACGATCTTCTCTGTTGTCTTCATTGTCTTCAGTTGGACGATGGAGAAAGTGTTTGAGGAGCTTCAAGCTTCAGAATCTAAGGTGAGACAAGAACAACAACAACAATGCAGTCATGTGACCCTGACAGTCACATGACTGAAGACGTGTGCGTGTGTGTGCAGAGAGTGTTGGAGGAGACCAGAGAACATTACCACGTCATCCAGAAGTTCATCGTTCTTGGAGACCTGGACGGTAAAAACTCTCCTTGCATCTCATTTTTCTTTCTCTAACACCACGTCATCGTCTGACCTCTGACCCTTGATTTCGTTCTCTCTGTCAGGTCTGATGGAGGAGTTCTGTGATTGGCTGAAGGCCTCTAAGCCCCTCCCCTCTCACCTGCTGCGCTTCATGACTCACCTGGTTCTGTTTTTTAGATCTTTGGGTTTTGCTCTGAAGGTAAATCTGACCGTGTGTGTGTGATTGAGAGGAGATTAGGATTAGGATTAAGATTAGATCATGAAACATAAGGATACATTTAAGGTGTGAATGAAGTTAAGATTATGACTCGAATTAAGATTAGATTATGAGAAATAAATATTGGGGTTAAAATTAGATTATAAAAAATACTATGATAAAGATGAGAATTAAGTCCATTTTAGTATTAAGATTGGGTTAGAATAAGTAAGATTAAAGATTATAAAATTAAGATTAGATTATAAAACAAGGATAAATTTAAAGTACGGGTCAAGATTTGAGGTAAATATGGGAATAATATTGCAGATAAATTATAAAAGACAATGATAAAGATGAGTAATAACATGAGGTTTCAGATTAGATTATAGGGATGAGTGTTAAAAGCCTAAAGAATAGGCTTCAGATTAGATAAATTAGATATAAGATTAAGGAAAATATGAGGATGAAACAAAGATTGAGATTCAGATTAGATTATAAAGAATGAGGATTAAATTAAAGTTAGATTTTAAATGAGAGTTTTTTGTTTGTGGTTTGAGACGCTGACCTCTGACCTCTGTTTCAGGAGGACGTGTGTGTGGACGTGTTAAAGTCCTACGTCTCCCTCCTGGTCCGGGACCAGCAGACCGACCTGGTGGCCAGTTACGTGGGTCAGTTACCGTCTGAAGTGTCCACGGCTCAGTACGCCACTTTTCTGGAGACGGTCACTCAGACGGAGCTCCGCCCACACTGCCTGCAGCTCGCCACGGAAGCCGGTGAGAGGCCCCACCCCACACACACACACACACGGTGATTATGGTCAGTCCAGATAAACTGAAGTGTGTGTGTGTAGGTCTGGATGTGGCTGCGATAACAAAGCTGGTGGTGGAGACGGTGAGAGAGCGAGACGACCCGGAGTTCACTCACCACAACCACACGCTGGAGACGGCGACGACACCGGTAAGCACAACAATTCAAGAGACCGTCTGGTGTTTATAAAGGGGGAGGAGCCTGGGACAATGAGCCTTGTGATTGGACAAGAGTGGACTGAGAATGCAGTAGCTGGTAACGCTGTTAGCTCAGGTAAACGTTGTTTGTTGTGAGCGGAGTCACAGTGATGCTGTGCTTTGACAGGACGACCAGAAGAAGATCGATATCATCGACTGGCTGCTCTTTGACCCCGCCCACCGCGCCGAGGCCCTGAAGCAGTCTAACGCCATCATGAGGAAGTTTCTGGGTATTTTTCTCTGTTCTTCTCATTTTTTAAATCTTTTTTTTTGTTTTCAAACAGTTTGTTTATTTCTGGCGTTTGTTTTTTTCCCCCGCAGCTTTACAGAAACATGACGCGGCGAAGGCCGTGTTCTCTAAAGTTCCAGAAGATTCCATGAAGGAGGTTTGTTGTCAGTGGGCGGGCGTCGGTCAGCACACTTTACCTGCCGAGGACGAGAACGCCATCAGAGAACACCTGTGCATCAGAGCTTACCTGGTCTGTTCTCACGCAACATTAATCATTCGTAAATCATCCTCACAGTGTTGTTATGTTACCATTGATATAAATGTTCACACACAAACACACAGGAAGCTCATGAGGCATTCACTGACTGGTTCAGCCACAGTAGCTCCGCCCCCCAGAAGCCGCCGCCCGCCCCCGAGGCCAAATTCACAGAGAGAGTAGCCAATGAGATGAGAGAGAAGGAATACCAGGTATTTTAAATGTTTAAATTATTTTTACATTTATGTTTTTGAATGATTTACAGTGTTGATTAAGTGTGTGTGTGTGTGTGTGTCAGGTGTCTCTGGGGGCGTGGTCATGTCGTCTGGACGTCCTGACCGAAGACGTGAAAGAGAGAATCTACAATGTGCTGTTGTTCGTAGACGGAGGTTGGATGGTCGACAACAGACAGGTTCGACACGCTAATGTTGACGTTTGCGAAATTTTTACCAAAGAAACTTAACGACGCATACAAACTGACCACGACACAAACTTTCTGTGTAAAAAGTTTATCGACAAAGTCGCAATTAGATGTGAATTTTCTGCCTTAACCGCCAACCACGCAGAACAATAATTTGATAACAATATGGGTCGCGACATCATTTTCTTTAATATCAAATTAAACATAAAATCATGGTAATGTTTTGACTTAAATTTGCTGCGACATTTAAAACTCTACTTCATTGTTTTCTTTAACTTTCACTCAGTAGCGAAACTTAATCTTTAACTAACTGACATTTATGTTTTCAGCCCTACACTGAAGGTCGTTAGCTTAGCATTAGCCTCAGGTGAGTAAAAGAAATAAAATGTAAAATTGAACGGGAATAAACGCACATTCAAGTAACACAACTCGAAAAATCACTTTGCGTTCCTTGTGTGTTTAATGTAATAATCACAAGTTTCTTCATAAAGTAAATTTCCGTAATTTATTTTATTTAAGAGAAAATAAAAAATTTTACTTTCGTAATACCGCCGAAAAACATTTACGAAATCTCGCAATCTTGTGTGGTTGTTTTCCAGGATTCCGAGCAGGATTCCGATCGTAGCCATCAGATGGCAGCGCTGCGTTCCCTGTGTCTGCCTCGCCTAAGCTTCCTGTTGCTCAGCGTGCTGCAGAACTCGTCCAGACACCAGGAGGCGCTGCGGCTCGCTGACATCATCTCATCTGACCAGCATCGCCTCTACCAGGTCACTGCGCACACACACGCACACTATGATGACATCATCGATGAGTGACTGCGACGTCACAGATTTTATCGTTTTTTTTTTCTCTTTAAACAAACTTAGGTTTTCTCTAAAGACGAGCTGAGGAGGTTCCTGCTGAAACTGAGAGAGTCGTCACTCGCTCTGTTGGACCGAGGACTCGACCCACTGGGCTACGAGCTGCAGCCGTGACCACGCACGCACGCACACACACACGCACGCACACACACACACAGTGTCTGTCATTTTGAATTCTCCTCATGTCTTTTTGGTAAATAAAAACCTGTTTCTTGAACTGAATTCAGGGCTGATTTTATTTGAATCACGGCTGAATTTAATCAACAAAATGTGAATCCATACCGAAAGTTTATGGTGTCATTGATCAATAGTTCTATAATAATTATTGTTTATTTTGTTACAGTTTTTAATACCCTCAATTTTATGTATTTTAACTTAAAGATATGTATGTGTGTGTATATATATATATATATATACGTGTGTACATATATACATATATATAAAACATTATTTATTTTATATATAAACTTGTATATATTTACATAACGGCTTCCAGTGTTTAGATCCGTCTTTACCCATTGACAAAGTTCTCTGGCCATGCTGATTTTTGCAGCTGATAATGCAGATTTGTTTTCATATATCATGTTTAGGTTTTTAAAAGTTAAATGATAACAAATAATACAAACAAATGCGGGTTCACACGGTGGTTTAGTGGTTAGCACTCTCCCCTTGCAGCGAGAAGACCCCGGTTGGAACAAGGGCCTTTCTGCTTGGAGTTTGCATGTTCTCCCCGTGTGTGCGTGGGTTCTCTCCGGGTTCTCCGGCTTCCTCCCACAGTCCAAAAACATGCAATGTGGGGATTAGGTGAATTGGACACTCTAAATTGACCATAGGAGTGAGTGTGAGAGTGAATGGTTGTTTGTCTCTAGTTGTGTGTGGCCCTGCGATGGACTGGCGAACTGTCCAGGGTGTACCCCGCCTATCGCCCGATGTAGCTGAGATTGGCACAGCACCCCCCGCGACCCTCTGGTGGAGGATAAAGCGGTAGATGATGACTGACTGACAAACAAAGGCACTAAATGCACGAGTGTTTTAAACTAAATAAGAAAAATTAAAAATTAAATGTTGGAAGGAAAAAAATGAGGTTTTAGTGATGTTTATTATGTCTTTGAGAACAAAAAAGGTGTGATTTCCTTTTATATAATTGGCATTGACAATTATTTCAAAAAAAAGAAGCAAATATCAGTCCATTTAATTTTTCCTTTCAGATTAACGGGTCTATTTCGAGTAAAATATAACGTTAAAATGTTATAAATAAGAGTAGAAATGCAAATCTACACAAAAGTAGGATCCATTTGTAAAATAAGGTTTAACATTATTATTAAGTTAGAATACGAAGTTTACTGTTTGTAAACTTCGTAGTAAACTTCGTATAATTATCTTGTAATGATGAGGATTCCGTTGTTTTTCCAGCCTGCACCGTTTTCAGTGAGGAGTGAGTCCTCCTGTCCGCCAGGAGCCGCTGTTTCTCACCACGTGCCGTTAAACGGATAAGTGAAGAGGAAACAGGAAGACAGAAATGAGGCGGTTCATGATTCACTTTTAGCTGAAGAAATAATTCACAGCTGCAGGAGCGAGGAAGAGAAAATCCTCCAGCACTGCAGCGGACAGTCTTCCCTGAGAAGGCCGGGAGTGGATCGCTGTGTGCCGGCGTGAGGACGAGACTCGGTCCGGTGAAGCCCCGGAGGTTTGAATTCAGTGACGGAGAGGGAGATGGAGAGAACAGGTAAACTTTTTTCTTCATGCGTGGCAGGATCACAGACAGACTGACTGACACACAGACAGACTGACATTTCATCTGTAATTCACTGTAAAAACGGATTATTGTAAGTTTCTTCTTATTAAAGTGAAGCGACACCAGACTCCATTTAAAAAACTGTACTTTTACAGTTAAACTACAATCTGCAACATTTAATCTCGTCCGTGTCATTTGTTTTACTGAAAAAACAACTGTGATGCAATATATTTAAATTCGGTTGCTCAAGTTTTGTGATTAAATCAACATTTATGGTACGTTTACTCTGCTGTACTGTTACATTTTAATGCGAGAATCGACGTCACTCCACTACATGTCAGTAGAGACAGAAACAGTGAGGACTTTGTCCCTGCACTCAGTGAGAAAAGTGTTAAAAAAAGAGGTGAAAGGAATAAAAACAACATTTATTAAACGCAAAAGAGGCGGAAAAACACATTTGAACGTTAAACCAGGTTTAAAAAATCTGTCTATATTTTATTTATTCATTTTTAGTGTTCAGCGTACTTCTAAGTAACTTTGTTCATACAAAGTTAGAAAGTGCGTAAAATTATAATTTTTGAAAATAATAAGACATGTTTTTTGGGGGTGGGGTCTGTTGGTGGCATTTTTCGAGTTTCTTAGAAATAAACTAATTTCTCCTCCTGTGGGATTTGTGCAGTTTGCGTTCTCAGGTAAAACTTCTTGTTTTGCCAGTGTTTTGCTTTGAATGCACCGCACAAGATTGTTGGACAAATTCAAATATAATACATGCAATATAAAGGATGTCAGTGTGGGCGGAGCCTCTCAGAGATTGTTACGTATCCTGGCTGCATGATTCATCCCAGAAACCCAATGTTAGACACGGCTGCTACTTTTATTCTAATAATGTACGGCAGGTTGTACACCGAGAAGTGCAATGCTGCCCCCCACAGTTAATAACTGCAGTTCATCCTCCTCCGAACTTACGAAGAGCTTCTACTGGAAGTTGCCACGGTTTGCACATGTGTAGAATAAATCAGGTTTGGATCTGTTCGTGACAGATGTTCCTCTTTTCGTGCTCATCTTGTGGGAGGAGCTTAGGACAGAGAGCTGAGATCGCAAAATGTTAGCATTTAACACCTGGAGATGATTGACAGGACCGTAGCTCGCTGAGTCTACAGAAACTTTTAGATAACGTATTGTTTTTTTGTCTTTTTTGCAGTTTGAACAATTTTCATTCAGCGAAGTCAAAAACAAATCTCAAACTAAGACAAAAAAAACCTGCACGTAACAATGGTGGACAAGCGGTTTAGTTTTTCAGCCAACCGGCGCATCATCGCCGGCCTGCTGGTCAACCTCTTCTCCTCCATCTGCATCGTCTTCCTCAACAAGTGGATCTACGTCCACTACGGTTTCCCCAACATGACCCTGACCCTGGTCCACTTTGTGGTCACCTGGTTCGGACTCTTCATCTGCCAGAAGATGGACATTTTCTGCCCCAAAAGCCTGCCGGTCCGCAGGATAGTGTGGCTGGCTCTGAGCTTCTGCGGCTTCGTGGCCTTCACCAATCTCTCACTGCAGAACAACTCGATAGGAACGTACCAGCTGGCGAAGGCCATGACCACGCCCGTCATCATCCTCATCCAGACCACGTACTACAGGAAGACCTTCTCCACAAAGATCAAACTGACTCTGGTGAGGAACGTTCAATCTCTCAATCTCCCTCAATCTCCTTGTACTTGCTCTGATGGATCCTGACAAAGAATCAGGTTTGGGTTTTGTTGCATTTGTCGTCCATGAGGTTCATACATGTGGAACAAAAGGTAAAGAGACAGAGAGTAGCTGGTGTTTTACTTAACTCTGGTAAGGAAATTGTTTATAATTGAAGAGGATTATGGGTAAAAAGTTCAGCTTAGGTTCAGCCTTGGTGGGTTCTTGTCTGGTTTCAGGTTTGTGACTGGAAACAAAACTAATGCTGCATCCATGCGATGTCTCAGTTTTGTCAGGGATGGTTTTGCCATGTCCACCATCTTCAACTTGTTAGCAGTAGCACGCTAACATTCGCTAATTAGCGCTAAATGCTAAATATTTCCAAAGGCTGGTGGGTGGGTTGTGCAATTGTGGTATTCATCAAAAACAAAGAAGGTAAAAGAAGGATTGTGGAAAAGAAAATGGCTGCTGCCCGTCTCCAAACTGCAGCTTCAAAGATTCTTGAAGGGGTTCTGAAGGTTCTCTCTCTTCCTCCCTCCCTCCCTCTCTCCAGGTGCCCATCACGTTAGGTGTGTTACTGAACTCGTATTACGATGTTCGGTTCAACCTGCTTGGGACGGTGTTTGCGACCTTGGGCGTTCTGGTGACGTCGCTTTACCAAGTCGTGAGTGAAATCCATCGACTGAAATTCAACGTAAAAAAAAAGACAGACTTTGTACTCCTCTAACTTGTTTGTTTGTTTATTTTTCAGTGGGTGGGGGCCAAACAACACGAGCTCCAGGTGAACTCGATGCAGCTTCTGTACTATCAGGTATAACTTCACACCAAATACAGAACTGTCCTGTGATGATACTGTAAATGTCTGGGGGGAACCAGTTCTTACTTAATTCTGGACTTGTTGGCCTTGACTTGGGACTTGATTTAGAACCATTTTGGACTTGTTCAGCTTGATTCATTTGTGACCGGTTAGAATTTTCAGGGGACATTTGTCATAGGACTTTGGCTAGACTTGTTGGTTTGGAGGTGGGACTTGACTGAGAACTTGTTTCCCTTCAGTTTGGACAAATTTATTGGGGACGTGACTTGTTCTTGTTGACCCGACTTTATGGATTCACCACAGAACTTGATCTGGATCTTAAAACTCATTTGACTTGATCAAGGACTCTTGATCCCTTTCATTTGGAACTTTTTGGTTTTGACCGGGGTCTTGAATTGTTTACCTTTTGTTAAGGACTTGTGCTTGACTTGTTGGTGTGTACCTGGGACTTGATCACAGACTTGTTCCCCTTGATTTGTCTTGTTGATTTTGACCTGCTTGATTTGAGACCTGATCTTTTTCACACGTGATAAGACGGATCAGGTAAACCGACTCTAGTTCTTCTCTTCAGGCTCCTCTGTCCTCAGGCTTCCTGCTCTGTATCGTCCCTCTGTTTGAGCCACTGAGTGGAGACGGAGGAATATTTGGACCCTGGTCCATTCCTGCTCTGGTGAGACTCGACGACTCAGACTCAAATCACAGACACTTGATGTTGCTGGGGTAATGGTTTTATCTTCTTCTTCTTCTTCAGATGGCCGTGTTTTTCTCAGGTGTGGTGGCATTCCTGGTCAACCTGTCCATCTACTGGATCATCGGAAACACCTCAGCTGTTACGTATCCTTAAATAATGTCGACCTAAAAAGGTTTGGAGCATTTATCAGACTTCTACTTCAGTCCAGGTCATTTCTATGGTATTGATTTCAGATTTAAGGACTGGGATGGGGGGGGAGATTTCAGGTCTCTTCTAGGTGTTGGGGACTTCTTCATGATTTCTTTGGTCATTCAGAACTTTGTAAGAAGAGATGAAACAGTGTTTAGAGAGTTTCAAGAAGGATTTCTTGGGTGGAGAATGTGAGGAGGTCTCAGGTGTCTTTGGTTGTAGGAGACCATGAGAACTTTCTTGATCCTCTTGAAGAGGACCTTGGTCTTCAGGAGCTTTTAGGGCCTTTTTTTCTGGTCTCTTTAAACCAGAATAAAGAGTTTTGTGAAGGTAGCTTTTGGTTGTGGTTTGTGGGACAGTTCACAGGAACAGTCTTTGTTGTGGTTTTCCTGAATCTCGTTCACAGCTACAACATGTTTGGTCATTTTAAATTCTGCATCACTCTGGTTGGAGGTTACCTGCTCTTCCATGACCCGCTGTCACTCAACCAGGTGAGTCTTGCTTCTTCTCCTCCTCCTTCTTCTCCTGCTACTTCTATTTCTTCTCCATCTTCTTCTTCTTCTGCTGTTTGTTCTTCTTCAGGCTGCACACACAGAGGTGTGAACCTGCTTCCTCATGTTTCTTATCCAAACAAAGTCAGTCTTGAACGCTGTTGTAACAAAGAGCATTGAAGTATGTGTACTTTAGTGCCACGGTTGCCACGGTAACCCGCATACAGGTCGAAGGTGAGGGGCGGAGTCTGTCTCCATTTATCATCTGTGTGTGTGAGAGACGGGAGAAGCTTCTCGTTCAGCGACATTAAAGTCGACACTGAGCACGCCACTGACCGCAGGGAGTCACATGACATGTTTGATACCTGTCATGTGACCTGGTGGTCAATTGTGAGATGAACAGACAGGAGTTCATTGAATTTATGAAGATGGATTTCTCTGATGTTTTTATGTCTCCTCACCCTCTGTTCTCTCCCGTCTCACCCTCTCATCCCCTCACCCTCAGGCTCTGGGAATCCTCTGCACTCTGTCTGGGATTCTCCTCTACACTCACTTCAAACTGGTTGAACAGGACGAGGGAAAAAGTCGCCTGGCTCAGAAGCCGTAGATCGACTCGCGTGCACCTGTCAATCAAGTACATGGACTCCTGCCATTGGCTGTTCACAGTGTGAATAACTGGCAGCAGCACACGCCCATTTTATACACTCACGCAGATAGATATATATATATACATATAAAAGTATATGTATAATTTTACAATGAGTATTTTTACAGAAGAGTTCAGAGAAGTGTTAAAAATGTTGAACTTCATTTTCCCAGAATGCACTGCTGCTGCTGCTGTCGTCAAGGAGATGACGATGACGAGGTTAAACGACTGAAACATGCGTCATCGATTAAAGCGTCAAACTCAGGCTGAACAAGATCAGAGAAAATAGACCATTACCATTTCATTTACAACATATATATGTATATATTAAAATGTGTACTTACACACGTGTGTGTGTGTGTATATATATGTATATATATATATGTGTACACGCAATAGTTTTTCAGTCCAGCTTCAGTGTAGTATTAATATTACTGTGTTATAAATTAAAGATCAAAAGGACGCAGGTTAAAGTCGTCGCTGCTATTGCCATGGAAACTATTTAACAATAATTGTTTTTCATGAGTTAATTTAGTCGTTATTTTTTCAGCAGAATATTTCTTCTGTGATTTTTGTTGAATCATCGCTGAACGTTCACAGTCTCTGTTTCTCTCAGTATTTAATCATCGTTTTTATTTTCGAAAGATGAAAAAGTCGTAGATTACAATGATTTTTGTTTTGGTTTTTTACATGATTTCTTTTTGTAAAATATTTCACATTAAAACCTTCAGTTGTGATCATGACTGAGGTCAAAGTTCGGTACGAAGACGATTAAAAATCCAAACTGAGCTCTGCTGTCTTTTTTTCTTTTTCTTTTTTAATTAACAACAGTAATCAAAGAAATATGCATATATGTGTGTGTATATATACATATATATATATATATATACACACATATATATGTGTATATATATATATATATATATACACAAAAAAACACAGAAGAAACATTTTTTTATTATTATATAATTATTATTATTACATAATAATAATAATAAAAAAAATTGGAGGAAACTTTCTGACTTAATGTGAAAGGTGATCAGTTAAGCTGCAGTACGTGGATTCCATTCACTCATTCATTCACCTGTGAGTGGGAAATGTTTTCCTGAGCCGAACAAGTGTGGCTCTGTGTGTGTGAGTGTGTGTGTGTGTGTGTGTGAGTGTGAGTGTGAGCTGCACTCACACACAGACTGTTGTTTCTCCTCTGGTTCTGACCGTTTTCATTTCTGTTTCTTTAGTTTTCACGTTAATAAACCAGGTCTATTTAGATATGTACAGTATGTACATATTTGATTTAAAGGTACATTCCACAGTACCTCAGTCTGTCTGTCCTGGGAAAGAGATCCTTCCGCCTCCACAAATACTTACATATCATTATAGTAGGCTTATTTTGCATGATTTACATTTATTAAATGCTATTTTTATCACTGTTTTTTCAAGAATATGCCTGTTCTTATTCAAATAGTTATTATTTTTTTATTATCGAGAACACTACTTTTCAAAAATAGAAAGTAAAAGCAAATGAAAACATTAAAGATAAAAGGAAGTCACATAAAGGCAAAGTCTGCAAATAAACTAAATTTAGAATAATAAAAATAAGTTAAAAATAATTCTTAACTTTATGTGTAAAATAAGATTTGTTTTTATTAGATTTTATTTATTGCACCTATTGAAACTATAATAGTTGTTTTTTTAGTCAGGCGTCGTATTTGGCGCCATGCACGGGTCCTTGTTCGCTTCACGGAAACCGACGACAGTGACCGATGTTTGTTTTGCGACAGTTAGCTGCAGCAGGTAAAGATTTTTCCCGTTTAACTTAAAATTAAAAATTAAAGTATTATACACACATATTATAAAAAATGTAACTTATGTTTTATATTTCCATGATTATTTCCCCGCTAATTGTGAGTTTGACGCCGCTGAAACGTTTGTTTACATCGTATTTTTCACAGCGTCCATTCAAGTGGCCTGAGCTAAAGGCGTTAGTTTGCTAAGGCTAACGTGTTGTTGTTTTTTGACACATTTAAAACATTTAAGTGTTGTAATGTCGAGTCACACGGGTCGTTTAACTGCTAAAGCAAACGTTTAACGTCAGAAATGTCACTGATATTGTGAAAAAGGTAACGTTTCGTTGCTAAACAAGGTAGCTGGACTAAGCTATGTGGCTAACGAGCTGTCGCTGCTGCGTGGGTTTGTCAAACTGATGTTCACAGTGGACAAAAAGTCTAATTTAAAATTCACTATTTATATTATGTGGTTAGTTTTGGATTTTAGTGGCAGTTAACGGATAAAGTGGTGTTTTTAAGGGTTAAAATGTAGTTGAACGACACAATTCTTTAAGTTATAGACAGATAAATGTGCACAGGATTCTGGAAATATCATCATCATCATCAATTTTGATTAAATCAGTGAAGAGCCACTGAGAGGTCGCTCTGCAACATTAGATATAAAATATGAACTCTCCTGTCAAACAGTATCTTTTGCTGTTTTTTTTAATACTTTTTTATTATGATGACTTTTTAGAATCTTGCACCTGGCAAAATAACATTAAAACAAAGTGACTTTCATACATCTAATTTTGTGTATTCCATGTATTTTCTGTATTCACTATATGTAATGTATAATATTTGGTGTATTTCACCATTTTCAGAATGCCTGCTGAACGCAAGCGCTCAGTAAACATGGACGAAAAAGAAGTTGGCTCCTTCAGCAACAAGGAGAAAGACAAGGACAGAGACGGCGAGAGAAGAGTGGCGTCCGCCCGGGACAAAAGCAAAGACGAGGCCAAGATGAGCAAAAAAGATGGCAGCAGCAGTAAGGAGGAAAAGAGGAAGAGACTGGAGGAGGAGAAGAAGAAGAAAGAGGAGAAAGAGCGCAGGAAGAAGGAGGAGGAAAAACAGAAAGCCGAGGAGGAGCAGAAGAAGAAGGAGGAGGAGGAGAAGAGGCTGCAGGAGGAGCAGGAGAGGAAACTTCAAGAGGATGAGGCCAAAAGGCAACGTGAGGAGGAGGCGGCTCTTCTCAAGTGAGTGATGCTGAACTTTGATGTTTTCTTAATAATCAATAAACATGTCATTATCTGCAGATGCTCGAGTTTGTGATCATGTTTCTTTCTTTATTTCGCCTCACGTCTTCAGGGAGAAGGAGGAGGGGCATCAGCTGCACCAGGAAGCCTGGGAGCGTCATCACGGCAGGAAGGAGCTCCGCAGCAAGAACCAGAACGCCCACGAGGCCCGGCCCGAGGAGGCCTTCTTCAGCCGCCTGGACTCCAGCCTGAAGAAGAACACCGCCTTTGTCAAGAAGCTGCGGACGCTCACCGAGCAGCAGCGCGACTCGCTCTCCAACGACTTCTCCTCGCTCAACCTCAGCAAGTACATCGGCGAGGCCGTCAGCTCCGTGGTGGAGGCCAAGCTGAAGATCTCCGACGTGGGCTGCGCCGTCCACCTGTGCTCGCTCTTCCACCAGCGCTACGCCGAGTTCGCCCCGCTGCTGTTGCAGGCCTGGAAGAAGCACTTTGAGGCCAGGAAGGAGGAGAAAGCGCCCAACGTGAGCAAACTGCGCACGGACCTGCGCTTCATCGCGGAGCTCACTATCGTCGGCCTCTTCACGGACAAAGAGGGTCTGTCGCTCATTTACGAGCAGCTGAAGAACATCATCAACACGGACCGCGAGACGCACACGCACGTGTCGGTGGTGATCAGCTTCTGCAAACACTGTGGGGATGACATTGCCGGGCTGGTGCCGCGCAGGGTCAAAGTGGCCGCAGAGAAGTTCGGCCTGACGTTCCCCCCGAGCGAGATCATCAGCAGCGAGAAGCAGCAGCCCTTCCAGAACCTTCTGAGGGAGTATTTCACCTCCCTCACCAAACACCTGAAGAAGGACCACAGAGAGCTGCAGAACATCGAGAGGCAGAACAGGTGAGTTCATCCTGACCACACACAGAGGTCAGGATCATCGTCACTGTTCAAAACAACCTCTTAAAGGGGTTTTTTGTGTTGTTGTGAAGTCGTGACTGTAGGTACTGACACTTAACTCAGCTGTGATGACTTAAACTTACATAAATTCCGCTGGTTTTGATTAATCAATCAATGAAATCTTTATTTATAAAGCACTTTTCATACCAACAAAACACAGCTGTCGATATGTAAGGACCTGTACTTCATAACATTTCTCGTCTCCAGGCGTATCCTTCACTCTAAAGGAGAGCTGAGTGAGGATCGACACAAACAGTATGAAGAGTTTGCCACTTCTTATCAGAAGCTGTTGGCAAACACTCAGTCTCTGGCTGATCTGCTGGATGAAAACATGCCGGAGCTGCCTCAGGACAAGACTGTGCAGGAGGGTGTGTCTCCTCTTCTTTTTATTATATGACTTAAATGAAAACGCTCTTTTAATGGAGATTTTTTTTTCCCTCTGCTCTCACAGAACACGGCCCCGGCATCGACATCTTCACTCCCGGTAAACCCGGCGAGTACGACCTGGAAGGAGGGATCTGGGAGGACGAGGACGCTCGCAACTTCTACGAAAACATGGTGGACTTGAAGGCCTTCGTCCCGGCCATCCTCTTCAAGGACAACGAGAAGAGCGGCCAGGGCAAAGAGAAGGATGACGCCAAAGGTAAGACCGCAAACCGGTCCACACACGGATGGAGAAGTGCTGAAGGTTGACTGTGACTGAGCTGCTGTCTCTGTCTGGTCCAGACGGTAAAGAAGGGAAGGAAACGAGCAGCACCGCGGAGGAGCTGGAGCTGGAGCTGGAAGCTCTGGACATCACAGACGAGCCTCTGGAGCTGGAGGGAGCGGACGAGGTGGAGAACGAAGAGCTGGCCAAGAAACTGCTGGACGAGCAAGGTACGCGACGTAATCCCTGAAAATGAACGCCCGCCTAAAGAGTTGGCGTTCAAGTGCGTACCTTACGTCACGTTTGTGTGTTAGCAGAACAAGAGGAGGAGGAGACAAACACGACATCCCACCTGAAGCTCATCGTGGACGCGTTCATCCAGCAGCTCCCCAACTGTGTCAACAGAGACCTTATCGACAAGGTGAGGACAAAAAACACATGACCTTTCACCTGATGTCTGTGTATTTTGCGATGTCTCTGAGTTCCCGTGCGTCCTCCCACAGGCAGCCATGGACTTCTGCATGAACATGAACACCAAGTCCAACAGGAGGAAGCTGGTGCGAGCACTTTTCACCGTGCCCCGGCAGAGGTAAAGCTCCGCTGCTGTAAACAGGGACAGAAAAGCGCTTTAGAGTTGATTACACTGAGAAATAGTTTTTCTTTTCTTGCACTCAGCGACATGTTGTTGCATTAAAAGTTAAAATATTCCGACTTGTGTGACTTCACGACTCCAATCCTTACTTTTTTTATGGCCATGAATCAAATCATTTTTACATTTGACCAGCAACATACTGATTCCGGCTGATATTTGCTGTCGTAGGTGCAGCTCAGCTCCAGCCGCACCTGTTTTACGATCATGTCTGTGTGTGAAAGGCCTCTTAGTCATTGTTACAGCAGCATTAATCAATATTTGAATTGATGAAATGGTTGTGATGAGGTGAAAGGTCTGTCTTTATGTCCCCGGTGTTGTTAAATCTCCAGTGAACCACCTATGGAGGACAAAATAGTCCAGAAAGTTGTTTTGCTCCCTTTCTTGTTTTTTTCTGGTTCAAAACATGACCCCCAAACACCAGCAGGTGGCGCTGTCAGTGTTGTTGATGGTGTGACTCTTCATCTTCCCTTTCCTATCAGGTTGGATCTCCTTCCCTTCTACTCTCGCCTGGTGGCGACTCTTCATCCGTGCATGTCGGATGTGGCTGAGGACCTTTGCTCCATGCTGAAGGGAGACTTCAGGTTTCATGTACGCCCCCTGCTGTCGGGTTTGATGAATTATTATAATAATAATAATAATAATAATAATATTAATAGTAATAAACTGACACCAAAAATCCCAACATTTGAACATTATGTGGTCAGAATTCTCCTCACAGCTGGAAATTAAGCTAAAAACGGACGTCCTTGGTTTTACTCAGTCGCGGTTTATTGTTGAATATTCTCGTGATCCCTGGTTTAGTGTTGATTTTTACGTCCTCTATATTTTGGGGACTGAATATGTAGAAGAACTCACGTCCTGGTTATGAATAAAAGACGAGAGTTTCATGAAAAGACTTTAAAAAAGTGGTAAAACACACAAAACAAAATGTGTGAAATGTATCGGCTTGTATCCCGCCTTTAAAGAAAGAGACAAAGTAAAGGAGAAAACTAAGAAATAAGTCAATATGTACGAAAATAATCAGAGAATCAGGTTTTTTTTTACATTTAATCTAGAAAAAAAAATAGTAGAAATCAAAAGTAATAACATAATGAAGATGGTCTCTTGACTGTGTGAGTTTGAGAGTTCCATATCTGAATCCTCCGTGTTTGTGTTTTTTTTTTAGATCCGTAAGAAAGATCAGATCAACATCGAGACCAAAAACAAAACGGTCCGATTCATCGGGGAACTGGCCAAGTTCAAGATGTTCTCCAAAACAGACACGCTTCACTGTCTGAAGGTGAGAGAGAGAGAGAGACAGTCAGCTGATCTGAGGCGGCGTGAGTTTACGAGCTGATCATAACTCTGTGTGTGTGAACAGATGCTGCTCTCTGACTTCACTCACCACCACATAGAGATGGCCTGCACTCTGCTGGAAACCTGCGGCCGCTTCCTCTTCAGATCCCCCGACTCTCACCTGAGAACCAGCGTCCTGCTGGTCAGTGAACGCCTCACACACGCACACACAAACAAAAGTCACCATGTTGCATAAAAAGATAACTGTGCTTTTTTAAAAACAATTGTCATAAATAGTCATACTTATGAAGTAAAAAGTTATTTTGCGTTTCAGGAGCAAATGATGCGCAAAAAGCAGGCGCAGCATCTGGACGCCCGCTACGTGACCATGGTGGAGAACGCCTACTACTACTGCAACCCTCCGCCCATGGAGAAGACGGTGAGGAAGAGGCGGCCGCCGCTGCAGGAATACATCCGCAAGCTCCTCTACAAGGACCTGTCCAAGGTCACCACGGAGAAGGTGCTGAGGCAAATGAGGAAGCTGCCATGGCAGGACCCCGAGGTCAAGGGCTACCTCATCTGCTGCATGGTCAACATCTGGAATGTCAAGTACAACAGCATCCACTGCGTGGCCAACCTGCTGGCCGGCCTGGTGGCCTACCAGGAGGACGTGGGCATCCACGTGGTGGACGGGGTCCTGGAGGACATCCGGCTGGGCATGGAGGTGAGGATTATAGTTCAGCTTTGTTGATGAGAGACTGACACATGGAGATACAAGCGAAAAACAGGTTCCAGCAGCTCAGCACAAAGACTAACCTGTTAGTTTAACTGTGCGATGTCTTTAAGAACGTGTTCACGTCTTTATCTCACTGTGAGACACACTTTTACAGACTGATTTTCTCTATGGGGTTTGGTGTGGGCGAGTGAGTGGTTTACAAACTTCAGTGTCCTGTTGGAAACACGTTCTTAACATTATCATAGACTTAAACTGACAGATTTTTTCAGTCAAATGTCGGCACCTCGTACAAACACACTTCATAAAACCTGAACTTTGCCTTTAATCCAAAAAAACCAAAAAAACTACATTTTACAGTCAGGAATAATTCCCTCATCGCTGAACGTCACTGTTTCCTCCGTCCTCAGGTAAATCAGCCCAAGTTCAACCAACGGCGCATCAGCAGCGCCAAGTTCCTGGGCGAGCTCTACAACTACCGCATGGTGGAGTCGGCCGTCATCTTCCGCACCCTCTTCTCCTTCATCTCGTTCGGCGTGAACCAGGACGGCAGCCCGAGTCCCCTGGACCCGCCGGAGCACCTGTTCCGCCTCCGCCTGGTCTGCACGCTGCTCGACACCTGTGGGCAGTACTTTGACCGCGGCTCCAGCAAGAGGAAGCTTGACTGTTTCCTCATTTACTTCCAGGTCTGTCCCGCTCACACACACACACACACACACACACCATCATCACTGCATCCAGCTGTGTTCACCGTCTGTTCATCCGGTGATTATTTTCTTGTTTGGTGCATAAAATGACAGGGAATGAAAGAAAATGAGGATATTACTGAAAGATAATAATAAGGGGAAAAAGAAGCAGAAACAGCATGTTAATGTGCGCCTGCAGGGGGGCGACGTTGCATGGCTGTTGTGTTTTGATGAACTGGTTGTTGTTGATATTGATTTTTTTTCAGTGGGAAAACTGTGTCAGATTTAAGGATAAATAATATTTTAAATAACGTCTTAATCCAGAAAGGAAAAATCAGTTGATAAATTAAGTAAACAAATACTTTTTATATTGTGATGCTTCTTGTTACCCAGACAGAGATTTATGCATTTATTTATTTTGCTGCTAACTTTATATGTTCTCCTTACTCTCTTTTATGCCTCTTTGGTCTCTAACTCTGTAATTGATTTCACAATCAAGTAGTTTGTCTTACTTACACAAATAATCAATTGTTTGTCTTGTCTCAGGTCCTCGTGTGTGATATTCAGTTAATTATTGTGTAAAAAAGAGAAAAATGATAGAAAATAATCAAATTGTTGCACTCCTGAAACTAGCAAGAGCATTTTCTTTCCTTAATGATGAATCAAGCAGTATTTTAAGTATCATAAGAGCTGCCAAATAGTTTTTTTTATGGCTCTGTGAGTTGATTTATTGATGTATTTGTGCAGCAGTGATGGCCTCGTTGCTGTCGTTTGGCTCACGGATGTGTGTGTGTGTGTGTGTGTGTGTGTGCTGTGTGTGTGCATGTGTGTGTGTGTGCACGTGTGTACGCAGCGTTACATCTGGTGGAAGAAGAGCGTGGACGTGTGGACCAAAGATCACCCGTTCCCCATCGACATCGACTACATGATCAGCGACACTCTGGAGCTGCTGCGGCCCAAAATGAGGCTGTGCTGCTCCCTGGACGAGGCCACGAGGCAGGTCACCGACCTGGAGAGGGAGCTGCTCGTCAAGCTGGGTAAGAACCACACGCACACACACGCACACACTCCTCCTCTTCCAGTGTGTGTGTGTGTGTGCACGGAGGGGGGGCAATTGTTGGAAAATGTGCGCTGAAGTCCCCTCTTGGTTGGCAAAACACACTAAACTGCCCCCATGCAAAAATGCGTGCTAAAGTGCCCTCTTGGGAGGCAAAAATGTGTGCTAAAGTGTCCTCTTGGTTGGGTGGCAAAAAGGTGTGTTTAACTGCCCTCCTCATTGGCCAAACACACTAAACTGCCCTCTTGGGTGATAAAAACCCACACTAAACTCCAGAAGATGATTAAGACAAAGAAATACTATAAACCTCTATCTCACAGAACCAGGATTATCTGGTGCTAATATGGTGTTAAAATGCACTAGAATCCACTTAATTGCAAATGTTCTGGGAGAGGAGCACCAGACCCCCCAGGGTTTTATTTCCTTTGTATATGAATACTTGCATCTTCACAGTTCTCGTGGATGCTGATCCTAACTACAAACTAACTTGAGTAGTCTGCCTCGTGAGTCAGTTTTAAGGCTATATGATGTGCCATTTGTATAACATATAAACATCGTCGAAAGTGCCCTCAAGAACATGCAGAGCTTAGTGCCGAGTCTTCGGTCTTCAGTGACAGTCTTCGCCCCCGCCCTTCAAAAAGTCTGTGCACGCCACTGCGTGTGTGACACATAATAACCTCCCCGTTTGGAGGAAGTGAGTGAGCAGCAGCAGCAGCAGCAGCAGCCTGTCTCTCCAGTCCACCTGCTCCGAGTCCGTCGTCCCGGCTGAGTGACATTCCTGACGGTGTAGGTGGACGACTGCGCTGCATCACTCGTCTCTGTTTTATCTGTCTGACAGGTTTTTGTCTCTTTCTAAACACACACACACACACACACATCATCACAGAGGGCGTGGATTATTTCTTTGTGTGTAATTTTAGATTCAGATCAGAAATGTTGTTTTTTGTTCTTTGGAAGATCTGCCATTGAATGAAAATGTATGAGATAAAGTCAAAATAAGATTAAAAGTCACAACATCAGAGATAAAAAAAAAAAGTTGAAAGGATGAGATAGAATTTCAAAACGTGAGATAAAATCCAAAACTTGAGCTTGAAAAGTCAAAGAAGCTAAAACGTCAAAAGTCTTAAGATATGAGATAAAAAAAAGTCACACTTGAGGTAAAAAGTCGAGAATTTGTAATTAAAGAGCACAACATTTGATCTTATATGTCAAAATATGATCTAAAATGCCACGATTATAAGGTAAAATAATTTACATACGACATTACAAAGTCAAAATATGTAATAACAAAGGATTAAAACATTGAAATAGGAGCAAAAAGTTATACTTATGAAGTGAAACAGTCTAAAGAAGAAGTCCAAGAGATGAGCTAAGAAGTCACAGTTATGAGATAAAAAATGTCAAACTATAATATAATTAGTTCTGCAGTTTTTGTCCTTGTGTTGCGACATAAACGCTGTTATTTGATATCTGTAGAGCTGAAACAATTGATCGATTACTAAATTATTAATGAATTATTAACCGATTACTAAATTAATCAACAACTATTTTGATCATCGATATATAATCGTTTGAAGCTTATTTTCATAATTAAAACAAGATTTCCGATTGTTTAAGCTTCTTAAATGTGAGTATTTTCTTCATTTCTTTGCTCAAAGAAACCATTAAAAGTGAATCATTTTTGGTTTGTGGACAAAACAAGTCATTTGAGAACATCATCATTTCCAAGTTTGACAAACACCAATCAACATTTTTTAAGGTTTTCTGATATTTCATGGACCAAACAATGAAATTGATTAATCAAGGAAATAATCTACAGATAAATCGATTATGAAAATAATCGTTAGTTGCAGCTCTAGATCTCTAATCATCATCGTCACAAATCAGTCATCGTGTTTCGCGTCCTGACATCACATGTCAAATCAAATATCTAACGTTTGTCAGATACGTGGTAACGTTAGATATTTACGTTTACAGTGATTTTGTCGGATGTCGACGGGGAAAAGTCGGGGAACGAGTTCCAAGTCTGTGACGACTTCTGGTCCAAAACTCAGTAGCCGATCAGTAGGCAGCTTCCTGAGGCCCCGCCCTCAAGCAACAAAACCACGGCACCAAGAACAAGAGTATTTTCAAATGATAAAATAGTTTTAAATGATTAAATCGATATTTATTTGCTTCTTAAAAAGTGTTGTTTGATAAATATTGGATTTTAAGATTTTAACATTGGATATAAAAATGGAAGAAGTGGACAAAAACGCAAAGATAGAGTATGAGATATGACAAAAAAAACTCTGTTGTGTATGTACATGTAATAATATCATAAACGGGTAATAATATCACAAACTTGAATATTTACAGGTAATAATATCACAAATTCGAGTATTTACAGGTAATAATATCACAAACTTGACTGTTTACAGGTAATAATATCACAAACTTGAGTATTTACAGGTAATAATATCACAAACTTGAATATTTACAGGTAATAATATCACAAACTTGAATATTTACAGGTAATATCGAGTATTTACAGGTAATAATATCACAAACTTGACTGTTTACAGGTAATAATATCACAAACTTGAGTATTTTCAGGTAATAATATCACAAACTTGAATATTTACAGGTAATAATATCACAAACTTGAATATTTACAGGTAATAATATCACAAACTCGAGTATTTACAGGTAATAATATCACAAACTTGACTGTTTACAGGTAATAATATCACAAACTTGAATATTTACAGGTAATAATATCACAAACCTGAGTATTTACAGGTAATAATATCACAAACTCGAGTATTTTCAGGTAATAATATCACAAACTTGACTGTTAACAGGTAATAATATCACAAACTCGAGTATAAACAGATACTGATGTCTCCTAAGTCATTAACTCCACAGCCCTGTAAGTGAAGTAGAGCAGAATCATAAAGCAGTAAACTGGAGTACAAGTACTTCAACTGTGTGTTAGTGCAGCGCTCAGTTATTTTCCACACTGTGTGCGTGTGCGCAGAGGAGAGAGTGATTGGCGACAGTGATGGACGAGTTGCTCAGAGTCAAACAGTCGAGTCATTGTTTGACCGGGATCAGTTCATTCCTCAGTCGCTGAGTCACACACTCAGCCTGATCGTCAACTCTAAGCCCCGCCCCGCCTCATTTACATAATCATGTTTCATGATTGGTTTCGATGATGATGATGATGATGATGATGAGACACAAACACAGTCATGACACGACGACGTTATTTAAAGCTTTTGTTTCAGAGATGTTTTTACTGTACGATGACGTCATCATTGTTCACCTGTTTTGTTTTTGTTTGTTTTTCTCTGTGAAGGGATGGCGATGGAGAGGGACGGACGCTCCAGCGCCATGAGCGAAGGCGAGGCGATGGACGAGGAGGAGGACGACGACGACGAGGAGGGCGGCGCCGAGACCGAGGAGCAGTCGGGCAACGAGAGCGAGATGAACGAGCAGGAAGAGGACGTGAGTCGACTTCCTGTTTCTGTTTTTGTTTGTGCCGACCTCGCTCCGCAAAACTTCCCCCTCATGCGGTGCCCCCCGCCTGTCCGTCACGTGATCAGCGGACGCTGCACCACGTTGTTGTTTGCGACGGAGAAGAGGAAATAAAGATTATATAACGATTATTTTCATAAATGAAGATGTTTTTGATATGAAACTAGTTTAATCTTTAATCTCAGGTTGGTTTAAAAAAAAAGCTGAGTCATGTTTTTGTTTTTGTTTTTGTTTTTCTGCTCCAGGAGGGCTCAGAGAACGAGGAAGAGGAGAGAGAGGAAGAGGAAGAGGAGAACACGGACTATCTGACCGACTCCAACAAAGAGAACGAGACCGATGACGAGAACAATGTGAGTTGTTTTTTTTAAATAAAAACACTGCTTTAATGAGCAGGAGCTGTGTGTGTGTGTGTGTGTGTGTAAACGTGTGTGTTGGCGTGCAGGAGGTGACGATCCGCGGCGGTGGACTGAAACACGTGGCCTGTGCCGAGGACGAGGACTTCATTCAGGCTCTGGATAAGATGATGCTGGAGAATCTGCAGGTACAAACACTGACAGGATTCATCCCTTCATTACAGGAGAATGTCTCATTCACCATGTCACCAGATTTAAATGATTAAAAAAATGCTGCTCTGTGTTTAAAAATTCATGTCAACTTCACTGCTCTGAGATGCTGGGGACACCGCACACACCCATTCTTGTCCACTCGCTTTCTTGGGGACCAAAGTCCACACAGTGTTTGTGCGGAATCTAACTTTAAATGTCAACAGTCTGTTTGTGTCTCAGTTACGATCGCGGCTCCAAACGATGACCGAAGCAAACTTTTATTCTGTAAAATAACACTTTTAATATTGTAAGAGTGTCTGACTTCCTGTCGCCCTCGTAATCCGGAAAAAATAGAACACGCACAAACAAGCGGCTCCAGTAAACGCTTCAGTTATTAAACTTAAGCTGAGAAATGACAGAAAGTAGAAAATATTTACATTTAAAAGCTAAAAAAAATGACAGAAACTACACAAAACTGATGTGTGTCTGTGTGTACAGCAGCGTAGTGGTGAGCCGGTGAAGGTTCACCAGCTGGACGTGGCCATTCCTCTGCAGCTGAAGAGTCAGCTGAAGAGAGGAGGAGGAGGAGGAGGAGGAGGAGGAGGAGGGCAGTCATGCCTCGGTGACGCAGAGTCGGACATTTCCGAGACCATGCAGTTTGTCATGTTGACGCGCAAAGGAAACAAGCAGCAGGTAAAAAGTTAACGAGCTAATCTCACACGAGCAGACGGATCTGATCATGTCAGGGTGACATGATCATCACCATGGAGACGCGGACTCTGTTCTTCAGACAACACAGACGTTTGTTCACACACAGAAATAAACATCAGTGCACACACACACAGACACAGAGAGTGTAGTTTGATTTTTCTGCTGAGTGAATGAGAGCAAACATGATCTGACACACGGAGCCCAGCAATAATATTGACTCTGCTCTCTCTGTCTGTGTCTGTGTGTGTGTGTGTGTGTGTGTGTGTATGTGTGTGTGTGCGCGTGCATGCACGCACATGCACGCACATGCGTGTGTGCACGTGCATGCACGTCCATTCTGCTTCGAAAGACCTATTAAAAGGTTAAAAGAACAGTTCAGGGTTTGTTTTTTTTACAAGTGTGGTTGTATGCAACACTGACACTTGCGTGTGTTCCAGTTGTCGTCAGAAGTCGGAATTTACGAATTCCTCGTCTCTGCCCACTTCACTGTGAGACAGACTTTTCCAACAGGAAACTGAAGTTTGTAAACCACTCACTCTCCCACACCAAAGCCCATAGAGAAAATCTGTGATTTTAGCCTCCGGGAACACAGGAGCTGCTGCTCTACTGCTGCCTTGTGGGTCACTTTGTGTCAATAAAGTTAATCCAAATGTAGGATTTTAAATGCCGAAGTGACAAAATAAGACATTTGAACTTAGTGATGGAGGCAGCAGTGGATCAACAACTCGTGTGTGTGTGTGTCTGTGTGTGTCTGTGTCTGTGTGTGTGTGTGTGTGTGTGTGTGTGTGTGTGATGTTAAAATCACTGATTTTCTCTATGGGGTTTGGTGTGGGAGAGTGAGTGGTCTACAAACTTCAGATTTTTTGTTGGAGAACATTCACAATGTTAACAAGGGTCCACAGAAACATAGAAGGGTGTGTATGTGTGTACATACAGTGAGTGGTGGAATGTGTGGTCAGAGGGCAGAGGCTGGTTCTTGTACTGTAGGGTGTGTCCGTCTGTGTGCGCGGGCTCTGAGGTTTTCTGTCCACACGTCCTCGCGCTCTCTCTCTGTTTAAAGGACAGCTGCCAAAAAAAAGGAAACTCCTACATTCATCTGAATTCAGGAGAGAAACACAGAACATCTTTGTATGTGTGTGTGTGGATGGGAAATGACCTTTCTCTCTGTAAACACACACACGCGCTGTCAAAGCATTCAATGCTGCTGTGAATGAAAGCATCGTGTGTGTGTGTGTGTGTTAGTGACAGTGTTGGACGTTCTTGGACTCAGGGCTGGATTGAGGCCCCAGGGCTGTAATTACTTACTCAGTTTTGCCTTTTTAAAAATTAAAAAAATAATCAGGTGTGAATATTTTCTAGAGACTTTTGTACAGTATAAAATCATTATCAATAGTTTAGGTTCCTTAAAGTGTGTCTGAATGAGGTTCTGACACTGGAAACTGGGTTTGTCACTTTGTAAACCACTCACTCTCCCACACCAAACCCCATAGAGAAAAACAGTGATTTTAACATCACAGCACACAGAAGTTGTTGATCCACTGCTGCCTCCATCAGTTATTTCAAATGTGTTAATATGCGAGTTCGGCCTTTGAAAACCTACATTCAGTTTTACTCCAGTGACACAAAGTGACCACATGAGGCAGCAGTAGACCAGCAGCTCCTGTGTCCCCGTGAGCTAAAATCACTGATTTTCTCTATGGGCTTTGGTGTGGGAGAGTGAGTGGTTTCAGTTCAGTTTCCTGTTGGAAAAGTGTGTCTAACAGTGAGATAAAGACGTGAACATGTTTTTAAGATATCGTAGACTAAATTTTATTCAGTTAGTCTTTTGTTAAGTGGCTAAGATCTGATCATGGCTGCCAGCAGGGAAACGTCAGAATCAGTGATATTTTTTTGAACATGGGATATGCAAATATTGTTTATTTCTATTTTTCTAATAGAAATAATATGAGACCAATCAAAACCTTGTGTTGTGTCTGTTATCATTGACTCAGTATAAAATCCTGAACGTGCCGCTGTCGTCTCACTTGGCCGCAAACCACTTCAACCAGCAGCAGGCGGAGCAGGAGGAGCGCATGAGGATGAAGAAACTCACACTGGACATCAACGAGAGGCAGGAGCAAGAGGATTATCAGGGTAGGACACACCCACCGAGGAGGGTCTGACAACACACAATGGACACGTTTGTTCATTTATCTGTGTGTGTGTGTGTGTGTGTTTTCTCAGAGATGATGCAGTCCCTCGCTCAGCGTCCCGCTCCCGCCAACACCAACCGGGAACGTCGGCCTCGATACCAGCATCCCAAAGGTGCTCCCAACGCCGACCTCATCTTCAAGACCGGAGGAAGGTGAGATCACATGACCCACCGTCCACTCGACCTTTAAACTGAACGACAATAAATTCATCTGTTATTTCCACGATTAATTGATGTCTTTTGGTCCAGAAAATGTCAGATAATGTTGTAAAATGTTGATCAAAACTGTAAATGATGATGTTCTCAAGCGTCTTGTTTTTGTCCACAAACCCAAAAATATTCAGTTTGAATGATTTCTTTGTTTTATGGAGCAAAGAAACCAGGAAATATTCACATTTAAGAAGCTGAAAAATTAGACAATCTTGTTTTAATTGTTAAAAGAAACCCACTAACACAATTAATCATTTGTCTAAATTGTTGACAGTTAATTTAGTCATTGATAAATAATGGATAAATCATTCCATCCTTACTTTAAACAAAAAGGAAAAGTGAGGAAATGAAAGTGAAGAGATTCAGAGAAACGAGACGATGACGACTGAGTCGCTGAAACGCCATCGTGTTTTTTTCCGCTTTGCACTTTTAATAAACTTGTTATTATTTTCAGTTTTTGTCGTTATTTTTCTTTAAAAGCTCGACAAGCAGTTGTAAATAAAGTTTGAAGGAGTTGGCGTCGCTCCAGCGATGTTATCCACAGCGATGTAGCGTTTCTTCTACATTCTGCGTTCACAACAAACACAAAGAAACGTTTACGTCGTGTTGCCGAGATTTCACGTCCCAGACCAGGTTTTGAAATATCGGAACAGACTTTTCAGGGCGGTGGAAATGTTTCTGTGATTCGTCGCGTGATTCAAGGTTTGCATCCCGTCACCAGACAAAACACCACGTGATCACACATGGCGATAAAAATCAGTTTGGGAGCCTGTTTCAGGTTTTTGTTTGGTTTTGTTGTTGGTTTTTTGTAACGTTTTGTAACATTTTTTTGTAACTTTGTTTGTGACGATAGCAAAAAATAAATACATTTATCAAAGTGACGTTTTTGTTTTGGTAAAGTAACATTTCTTTCATTTTTTTGTATTGTTTGTGACCTGTTTTTCATTACATTTTTGGGTTTTAAAATTTTGTGAGAATATTAACATTGTTTACGTTAACAATTATCCAGTATTTCCAGGTGTATTTTTCCGATATTCGCAGTGACATCGTAAATAGTTGTGTGTGGTGTCGTCTGCCGCCGGCTGGGATGGCGCTGTTAGGACGGACTCGGCTCGGCGCTGCTGCTGCTTTTACTGCTGCTACAGTAAATGTCTGCTCTGTCCTCCAGGAGACGCTGATGGGAGTCTGGGTCCCGGGTTGAGCGAGCAATAGAGCGAGCGACTGAACCAATGAGAAAGAAGAAGAGCGAGAGAAGAGACGATCGGAGGGGAGACCGGTCTGAACCAGGGAGCGAGTCCAGATGTCAGGACAGAGAAAACACACACACTGACCCGGCCGAAGCCACTGAGGACGAGACGCGACCAGGAGTCTGGGGTCAGAGGTCAAGGGTCAGAAAGACGGCTCTCTTTTCCTTTTTTTTTTGTCTGTTGTCTGAGATGACACAAAAAAAAAACCCACAACAACTGTTCGGACCAACTACGACGACGACTGAACACCTGACCGGCAGACTGATGGCGACAGGAAGTAGGCGGGGTCAGCGGATCAAACTCCCGCTGTGACAACAGTTGGAGAAAAAACAGGAGTAAAATAATAGTAACGACGATAACATGAGACAAACGAGAGATTTCTTCTTTTCCTCTTAGTGTTCTGGACTTGGGAACATGCGAGTGCGGTCACGTGTGAACAGAGGGGGGCGCTGCAGCGGAGACATGACATTTTTACGGACTCGTCACACGGGGATGCGCAGGAAGACGCTGACGTCTGAGACATGGCCGTGGCGATTCTGTTCTGGAGACACGTGTTGATTCAGAGTGGTCTGTTAACTGCAGCGCCACCTAGAGGTTATTTTCATTATTGATGGAAAATGTCAGACGAGAGAAGACGCGTTTGAGTGATTTACACGTGATCGAAACTGCACCCCTCTGCCCTGGCGGCCACTTTGAGACGCGTGGGCTTTCTCGTTAAATGACAATATGGCCGCCAGCAGGGACGTAAGAAAAAGCGGATTTAGGCAACTTGACAAAAGACTTCTACGATATCTACGTCACACGTTCACGTCTTTATCTCACTGTGAGACAGACTTTTCCAACAGGAAACTGAAGTTTGTAAACCACTCACTCTCCCACACCAAACCACATAGAGAAAATCAGTGATTTTAGCTCGTGGGGACACAGGAGCTGCTGGTCCTCTGCTGCCTCGTGTGGTCACTTTGTGTCACTGAGGACACTCCAAACGAAGGATTTCAAACCCAGAATTTTACAAAATAAGACATTTGAACTTAGTGATGGAGGCAGCAGAGAGATAAAGACAACACATTATCAGCTAAGTTTTTTGTTAAGTGACCAAAGTCTGTCCTTTCTTAGGTCCCGCATGGCGGCCATTTTGTCACTGTGAACGTCCGTGTCTCCAAATGGCCGCTAGCACAGACACATTTGTTCATTTTAGAGGGCGTTTATTTTCCTGTAGATGTATTTGCCTATACTTTCATAATTTGCCCTTTTTTTGAGAAGATATACAACATAAGGTAGCAGAGGATCATGGGATATGCTAATTTGCTCAGATATATACGATCCATCTTTATAAAGACGACGGCATGAAAATGTATCTATTCACACCTTTTTCTGTGTTATGCTAAGCTAAGCTAATGTCGCGCTTGCCTCCAGACAGAATTGGAGCAGTGGGTCGTGAGCGACGCACGGCGCTTACTCACGATAACTCTGAATCAGCAGGATTCAGTTTACTGAGTGGACGTTACTGAAGAGGTATTTAAACCAGGGGTCTCAAAGTCACATGACCCAGGGGCCAACGCGGCCTCCTGTGGTCAGGAGTGGGCGCATGCTCTCTGTGGTCAGGAGGGGGTGCATGCTCTCTGTGGTCAGGAGGGGGCGGGTCAAGTGAAAACAAGGAGTGAGCGATATTATATCACAATATTCCATCATGATGTTGCATATTATAACAATAACTCTCAGATTTTCCTAATAAAAGTGTTTATTTTGTTGTGGAGTGACAAAGAACAACATTCTAGGGCCTCATGAGATTGATCGGGTGGGCGCGTGTGGCCCACGGACCACATGTTTGAGACTGAATATTTATGCTGCGTTCCTTTACATTGGAAGTTGTCCCCTCCGAGTTCACTGCATTCCAGTTGAGAAGTTGGGGGGGAAAAATGTGGATACAAACGTATCTCGGGAAAATTCAGTACAGTGAAATATCGCAATCTTTTGTGTGGTGATGTTATATCGCATTTGAGACCCCAAGTATCTTAAAAACGTTTCAGTCCAGTAGATTGTGGAGTATATCAAAATATATGATTTAGCAAATGCCCAGTATATCGCAATAATGTGATAATATCGCATTGTGGCGTCTCTGCGGTGATTCCCACCCCAAAAAGCAACGCGTAAATACAGTTAAAAAATGATCTGTATTTTACTGCGAAATGAAGGTGTTTGTTCTCGTGTAAGCATTCCATTTGTACTCCGAACTCGGAATTACCAAGTTCAGGTGATACAGGAATTTAAGAGGATTCTAAGATGGCTGCCGCTCGTACAAGCACTCCTACTTTTAACTCTTAAAGCACTTTTCTCGCATTTGTTTCATGGTAAATCAGTCGTACCATTTTATTTTTAACGTTGCTACGATGTTTTTGTGTGCGAAATATACCATGTGGAACGTCGCTAATGGTGGCTAACCCGAGATAGGTTTTTTTGCGCTGTGAATGGAACGCAGCGTGACCTTGGAAATTCCGAGTTCCTTCAACAGCCGGAACGCAGCTCAGTGAAAGTGAGTTTGTTTTGGGTCAGTGTCGTGTGACGTGGTGACACTTTAGTTTGTTTTTGTTATCTGTATCCGTTTTTATCTGTGGTAATTATAGATAAATATACGTTGAAATGTATACGTTGTTTTTTCTGCTGCCACGCTGTGTGTTTTTGTTGCTTTTTTCTCATTTCTTTTTCCTGCAGAAGAAAAGAAAATCACGGCTTTGTGTCCCGACTCACGGCGGAGACAGAAACCACCACAATAAAAGCACGGAGATGATTTTCACCACTCTGAATCTGTGTGTGTGTGTGTGTGTGAGGAGGGCGTGGTCGTTTGTCCAGGTTTAATTACAAGGCAGCAAATGTAAGTATTTCCTCACGTCCTGTGTTCACTCGCTGCTGTAAAAACAACAGGGCCGTATCTACATCACAAAACAAATACGTTTAAACAAATAAAATACACCAAAAAAATGACTTTATCTCATGGAAATATATAAATAGGCAAATCAAAAAAAATAAATTTAAAGGTTTGAAATTTAGGGAAATCTTTATTTTGTAATTTTTTTATTTTTATATTTTGAACTTTTTTTTTTCCGCAACAAGAAGCTAACAAGTCAATGTAAGGGAATTAATAAAATGTATTTTATATTTTGTTTTCAGTCACATTTTCCATTTTACATACATCATTTTTTGTAGCAAGAAAACTTTTCATCATTTTTATCTAAATGTTTTGATTCTTTGGCAATTTAAGTACTTTTCTGTTGCGTTACTAAGACTGTGGTATTTATAACAAAGTATTAAAAGTGTTAAATATAAAGTATTTACATACATTAGTCATATTTAGTAACATTCCAACATAGAATCTCAAAAAGAAAGTTTATATAACGTCATTAAAAAAAACTAAAACGTTAATTTCAGTTTTTGGACGAAGATTTGACCAAAACACACATGAGACAAAATGGCCGCCGTGTGTCACTGATGAAATGAATGAAGTATTTTATTTTATTTTATTTTATTTTGAAAAACAAATTATTATGTAACGTGGGGAAAGTAGATGACGACACATTTTTTCACCTCATCCTCTCACATACACAAACAGGCTCTGTGTGTGTTATATAAGCAGCGTGTTGTGTTGTGTTGTGCAGTGGTTTCACACACACACACAAGTTTCTGTCTGTGAAAAATGTTTTTTTTTTACCTGTTCCATCAGGTCAAAGGTCAAAGGAGCAGTTCAAACAAAACAAACGCTGTGAAAACAGGAAGAATGTGAATTTCTCTCGCTTCCGTTTTGCAGGTAAATTTTCTTTATATTAAATTATTCACATTTGTTTTGTCCACAAACCCAAAATATTCACATTTAAGAAGCGGAAAATCAAAGAAACATCTTCTTATAGTACCTCCAAACATGTCTTTGTAAGTTTTAACTCATGTTTTTGTTTATTATTTGATCATGAGCTGATTAATGATGCACTAAAAACTTGTAAAAACGCGTCTTTTGTTCATTTAAGTGAGTTTAAGTAAGTGCGCGTGGCTTGGTTCTGTTGTATAAAAGTTTCCACTCAGGTGGAAGATTTTAGCCAATCATTGATCAGCACCTGCTCATTCTTTACATTCTTTACATCCCATAGTTTACGACACAAAAGACGTCGTTGACACTCGTTTACTGTTTAATCATTGACACCATACGACATATATATATGCATAAATGTATATATTTGATGTTATTCAGGTTAAGTAAGGTATTAATTCTTACTTTATTCAAGGATGTATGTGTAGGAACATAAATAAAGTGTAAGAAAATGTTTAATAAATGCTTAATTATCATTTATTGACATTCTGTATTTAATTCTGTACTCCCATACATTTATGACATTTTATCCTTTACAAAAAGGCTCACAGAGACTTAATAAAGGTAAATGATGTTTAATTATAGTTAGGTCATGATGATTAAACAATAGTTAAGATAACGTATGCTTAATCATAATTAAGTAATGATGATTAATGGTTAATAAATATTCTAAAAAATTCTTTTCAGAGTCTACGTAATCATAATTAAGCGCAATTTAAAAATACGCTACCCTTTATTAACCCTTAAAAATTTGAATTCTGACATTCAACATTTGCCCTAATTTGTCCTCTCCTGTAATTATGCTGTAAAACATATATAATAAAGTGTTAGTAAAAGCTTAAAATGGCATTTTTAATGTGGGCTTTATTGTAAAGAGTTACCATACAATTATATATATATATATTTATATAATGTGGACATTTGACAAAGTCAGAAAGTAGAACAGGATTTGAATCATAGCAGCAACTTTACATCAACACACACACACCCACACACACACACGGATGTTTGAAAAAAACACACGTGTAGTTATATACTAAATACATATATGTGTATATATAAACTGTATATAGGCACCATGAGATACTTCAAAAATAACTGTAGATGAACGACAGCAAGAACCGGAGTCTGTAAACAACAACAACATCATTATTACAAATAATGATCTACTTCAAAAGTTACTGTAGGAGAAACTACAGGGGGCGGAGTCTGGATTTAACACACACACACACACACATTCATGCTAGTGCCACTACAACAGTTAAATAACACACAGCTGGACAGGAATGAAAACACACACATGAGTAAACCAGTGTGTATTTCTAGAGGCTGTGTTTTTTTAATGCTGGTGTTTTTCTACAACAACCATGTGGGGGCACTCCTTCTTCTTCGAGAGAGAGACGTGTAAAAGTGTAAAAGTAAAAGTCCCGCCCACAAAAAAACCAAAAACTTCACAGTCTGCGGTTTAACGTGGGAGGTTTTTGTCCGGCGAGTAAAAATAAACCTCCAGCTCTGCTTGAGTCTTCTTTTCAATCCCTGCTCCTTTTTTTCCACTTTAAGTTCACGACAACAACAGTCGTTTGGTTCCTGTTCTTACAAAATAAAGTTCCAGAAAAAAGTGCTTTTTAACTTTGTTCTTGCCCGAAAAGCCCAGAAAATAACATTTAAACAAAGAAAACCGCTGAGTAAAATGAACAGAAAAGACTTCACAGTCTACGTTAAAAAAATCTAAAAAAAAACATACAATATAAATGGAGTTGGGTGAGAGATTGCACTTATGCATAATAAGCATGTGTCTTAAATGAACTGTAATTCAAAAATATTTCATACATCAGAATTTCTTCAGGGCCGTGCTAAACAGATCGGAGGTCAGGGCTAAATGAACCCACGCCCCCCTTTAGTTTTTGTAGGTATGTCAATTCTCACATTAAGTCGCGTCAGTAAACGTTAACATAATGATAAAAAAACTGAAATCCGCCATTTTGCTGATGACACCACGTTATTTTTCAACAAAAATAAAAAGTAAAAGCTGTTTGAAATCGTCTGTGCAGCATCAAACGTGTGTTAAAATAGTTCCTCACAAATGCTTTGTTTCCCTCTCGTTTATTTACACATTTATTTTCCCGGCTATGATTTGATTAAGTTAATGTTTACGTTTGTAAGGTGCTTTTAAAGAATTGGTGAGGTCTGATAGTCTCCGTCATGGGAGACCTTTAATGGTTGGATTGTGCATGGTTGGAGCATTTTTATTTTTTATTTTTGCCTTATCGTGGACGCTGTCGGATTTTGTTGCCACACCCCTTGAAGACGAAGTTTCATCTGCAACTTTTGGACCCAGACTTCACTGATTCACTGATTGCCTCAGTTTCCTTGTGCTTCTGTTCTGTTCTTGACTTCATAATTAGCCTCATTAGCGTCAAAGAAACGTGAGACTGGAGAATAAATGACTAAACAATATTTGATATTTGTCTCTGGAAAAGTTGTGAGGCAGAATTTTGCAGTTTTCAGTTCACGTGTCACTGAACCAGCGGGGACTCTGCAGTTGCTGCACAGCTGAACTCGTTTCTCAGTGTTTTTTTTTGTGTTAGCAATGGAACAGGCTGTGCAGGTTCAGCGTAGGATCCAGTTTTATTCCTCTGTCGAAGTATTTTCAAACCACACCTCCAGCACATGGAGAAGCTTGTAGCGAATCACCTCCACCAGCAGGTTCACACCAGGAAACAGAAACTCTCTCCAGTTTATCCTGACTCTTTCAGCAGACCCAATTTCTTCAGCGCCTCCTTGCGCGATTCATCCGAAGTCCCGCTTCCGCCGAACTGCACGGTGATACCCTGGGGACGAAACATGGAGCCAGATCTGCGCTTGTGGTCGGGGGGCAGGACTTCGCGCTGTGACGGCTTCTGAGTAACGCCGTGGTACGAGTGTCTTGGGGGTCTCGGGGCCGGGGTCGGGGCTGGAGGTTTGACGCTCCTTGTCTGGCTTTCTGAAGAGCGGCTTAACCCGGCAGAGGGGTTGAAGGTTCGACTCTTTCCCCCATAACTGTTGAGCTCAATGGGAGGTGGCTCTGGTTTGGCAGGAAGAGTTTGACTCTTGTTAATGTGCGAGCTGAGGATGTCGGGAAGGTCGTTCCTGGTCATGACTACGGGACCGGTATGCATGACTTTGGTCTTTCCCCCAAAACTGTTGAACTCGCTGGGGTTAGCCAGTGCAGGGGGGAGGTATCTTGGTTCAGGGCTCATTGGAGAGGGTACAGGTTCACTCTTGGAGGAAACAGAAGGGTGCACTATGATGGATTTCCCTCCATAGCTGTTAAATTCCAGCGAGGTGACCTCAGGTGGAGGGAGGACAGGTGCCTTGTTCTCCAAAGGAGGTGGAGAGAAACTTCTTTGTGTGACTGCAGGAGGGGAGGGGCTTGGCTGGGGATGTCTTTCTTCCCAATTCCGGCGGTAATTTGTTGGACTCGGTTGGATCTCCGTTTTTCTGTCATAATGCCTCTGGATCTGTGGTGATGGAACTTTGGCTTCTGGTAGTTTGGTTGTGTTTTCTGTTGTTGGGGAAACACTGACCTCTGGAGGCTTGGCACTGGTCTCTGGGCCTGCGGGAGGATCTGGAAAGGTAGTAATAGAAGGGAGTGTTGTACCCCCAGACATGGCTCGGTTCCTGTTAAGACCCAGCTTAGACAGGGCCTCCATCCTGGATTTGTTTGGAGTCGGGTCCCTGAAGGAAACGCTGCGAGTGGGAACATTTCTGGCCCGCTCTGCGGTCTGTTGAGGATCTTCCTGCAGCAGAGGATGTGAAGTTCCCGTGAGGTTTGCCAGCATCTGTGCCCGTCTCTCCTCGATGCTCACATTAGCCAAAGACTGGCTCTGGTGCTCTTTGTTGCCCAGGATGATGCTGATGTTAGGAGGGAACCGTGTCGGCTTAGCAGAGGTAGGAGGTCCATGTTTCATGGTGTGGTCTGTGCTGTAGTGTAGTGGCTTTTCTGACTCCATGCTGTTACGGTGGAGTGAGGAGGGAAGAGTGTTGGACTGGGTCTCTGCTATCTTCTGGGCTATCAGGACTGGGGTGGGGATGCACCCTGGTGGATGGTAGGAGTGGTGGCTGTCTGATGGCCCATAGCTACCACTTGGGAGTGGCGGGTTGTACTCAGATGGTAAGCTGTCACGCCTCGGCCTCGCATCAATGTGACTTTCAGGGACCACTGCCATACTCTGGAAATCTGTCGAGAAAAATGAAAAATTATTGGTGAGTTGTTGGAGGATACTTTGAGTCATGAACTTCCTGCATAGAATTACAAACTGCACACTACCTGGACAGGAGGGATTGAAGATTGGCTCTTTGGTCTGCACTAAGTCTGGTCCTGGGCGTACCAGGTCTATGATATCCTGATCTTTAGGACTGAGAGGTCTGGCCAGGACAGAAGACGTAGGTATCTCGTGATGTGGACTGGAGGTGAGGGGGACATCACTGTTGTCCACAGGTCTGCGGTTGGGGGTGTAGTTGGTGGCGGACATCACGTGCCTGGTACTGCGGTCGTCCTCGTGTATGGTCTCGTCCAGTGAGTCGATGGTGTCCTCAAAGAACTGGATGCACTCCTGCTCCTCCTGACTCAGGAACTGCAGTGCTTCATCTTTCTGTGGAGGACGAAGGACAAAAGAAACACGGTGAGAATCCGAGTATTTTATAGTCCCCGATACAGGAATTCAATCTGATGTAAATAACTTGGTGAGAGGATTTTTGGTTGAATTTATCCTCAAAGAACATTTGTGAGGATAGAGGTAGCGTTATGTTGAGAACCTTCAGAACATAGATACCAAACAGGATTTTTTGGGGTTTCCAAACAAATTTTCAGATTTTTTGTTAATTTACTTCACATGTCTCTGAAATTATTTGTTGATTTGAAAATTGTGACTGTAAATTTGTCAAGATTGAAATTGTGATTTGGGTCAAAATAGTTTGCTGTCCTTACGACGTGGGTCCACATACTGTATATAAAGTTCGGGAAACTGCTTTAGAGGAACCCGCTCCCCATGTCAGGATCCAGTTCCTTCTTGAATTCCTTGAATCTTCAAGGATCCGTTATTTATTTATTTATTTATTGCTATAAATAAAATGTAGTCAAACGCCCTGCGATGTACTAAAATAGTGGTTCCCAAACACTGTGCTGGGACCCACATGTGGGTCATGGTGGATATTTTTTGGCAGAATTTTCATTGAACCTTTTTATTTAAGATTGATGTGAATATTTTTTTAATTATTTTGCATGAAATGAAGTTCTAACCCATTTGAAATAATATCAGGTTGAACAGATGTGGCTGTAACTTATGCACAAGTTTGTTCTGTCGTTTGGTTCATGACAGTTTAAGGATTTGAGGAAAGTTTGTGTGCAGAGTGAACACTGGTCTGTTTGTTTCTGGATCGTCAGCCTCTAAAAAAGTGCTTTCCCACACTATATTTAGCTCTAATGCCCCTCTCTCTCTCCCCCACCCTCTCACCTGTCCTGCCTCTCTCACACACACACACACACAGACAGAGCTGCCACTGAAAGACAACACAAAGCTCCGTCCTCTCACAAACTCACTCTCAGGCCTGATAAAGATCAAGTCCAATTGTTTAAAGTAAACCCCTGCTGCAGTTTAACGGAGCTGAAATTGAGCAGCACAAGATTAAAGATCTAAGAAGCAGAACTGACTTGTGCTGTTAACGCAGATTTAAGATTATTTCTGTCAAAATCTGGAGAAAAAGTTGGAGTGAAAAGGTTTAAATGTTGATTTTTAGGGTCAGCAACTCAGTCCGGAGATTATTTCAATAATCTGACACAAAACACCTGCAGCAACACCCGACTGAAACCGGCTGCACAGAAACACCTGCTGCGCCGGTTTCTCACTGAGCTCAGGATTTTAAAAACTGCAGCTCGACCGGTTCTTCTGTCCTCCGCTGATCGGGGACCGTCGTCCTCGAGGCGGCGGGAGGATTAAGTCGTCTGTCAGGGGTGTGTTTTCTCTCAGGTGTGTTTTCTGTGTTGATGCGACGCTCGGCTGCTTTGTGTGTAAACGGAGACGCGGTGAAGGTGAAGGATGAACAATCAGCCGTTCATCTGATGTTCACATGGGAACTGTCCTTTTGTTTAGACAATAATGGACTGACGACAACGAGCGCGCAGTCATTTCTACTCCTTTAAAACAAGAGAATTCAACCTCATGAGTCAATAATTAGGAGTCAACAAATGTTAATAAGAATTTAATAAATGTTTTTAATCTGATTAAAATGTGATTAATCACAATTAGCGATTGTACGTTGGTAATAAATCGCGATTAAGGGAAAAAATAATCGTATCATTTACTAACCACACTTATTTGTTGTTTCTTGCTTAGAAATTAACGAGCTAGTGCGCTCCACCTGTCGTAATTACCCAGTTACGTTTTTATTAACCTGATTTCACAATTCAAAATGGCTGCTCTGAGAACAAAGTCTTTTATTTTTTTTCTACCGCGTCCAATTTAATATTTGAGTGTGCGTCTCACTGCGTCTAGATTAGCTTTCTATTTAGCAGATCTAGCTAATGCTAATTAACCGCCAAATATCCGACTTACTGTCACTAGAAGACACTTAAATCTGGATTAGCAGGTTTGTAAATATGATTAGTTTTAATGCGGGTTTGTCTTTCCTGTTACAGTCAGAAACATTGTGTGAAAGTGTTAGCTAGCTAGTTCCATTAACGTAGACCGTGTTTATCATTCGCGGCACTAAAACGTTCTGCGTGGACGACAACTGGAACGCACCATGAAACATGGAACAGCTAACCCCTTCATCTGAACCGTTGCCTTAACTGTTCAACTTAATTTCATGCGACCGCTTCGTAGAACAACGATATTCAAAAATAACTTTATTGTTTCAACCCTCGTCTGTATTTGTTTTGGGCTTGTTCCGTTCTTAAAACTACTAATGAAAGGGATAGCACTCACGGTTACGCTCTGAATGTTTGTGACGTCATGAATCTCTTATGATTTCATCATTAGTGATAATTAGCTCCACCCTCTTGTGTAATTACTCCACCTTCTTTAGAAGGGCTTTAGTCTTTGAGTTCAAAGAGAGTTTGTAATAATTACGACCTGCACATTTATGAAAAACCTGTCAATCAAACTTACTGACATGGTTTTGATTGATATTTAAAAGAGGGCGGAACAAGTCATATTTTAATTTCAATCTCAGAATTATGACTGTTTTCTCGGAACTCTGAATTTACTCTCGTAAAGAATCCTTACTTTTTTCCTCAGAAATTGATTTAAATCTCAGAATTCTGACTTTTTCCTTAAAGTTCTCGCATTAAAGCCAGAATTATTACCTTTTTTGCCCTCCAAATGTTTAGTTTAATCTTAGAATTTTGACTTTAAAATTCTGAAAATTCAGCTTTCTAATGTTAAACACGTGCGTGGCTATAGGTCACTGTCTTTACATCATTATGATTAGTACAATGATAATAATAACAATGATGACGATGTGTTTTTTTCAGACACGTACGCTGAGTCGTGAATTCCTCGCCGCTCCACCGTTGACCTGGAGCTGAGGGTTTGCCTGCAGACGGGCGTCCATGTTGCGAGGGTCAGAGGTCACTAGGCATCCGGAAATCTCCGTGAGGTTCCGACGTTGCTTGAGAAAGTGGATTTACATCTGTTCCCACGGCGACGAGTCACATGATCTGCAGGTGGTGGGGGGGGGTCTCGTTAATGTCAGAGGTCACTCAAGGTCAAAGTGTCAAGGTGAAGGAAATTATTTTTAAAAAATGAAAAAAAAAGTTTCAGCAGTAAGATTTCAAATAATCTGCTCGTTTTAGTTTGAATTAAGTTTGTTTATTCAAGTTTTTCTTTAAGTTTTCTTAAGTATGAACGAAACTGTGAAACACAAACTGACAAAAGTTTATTAAGGAGGTTTTAATCTTGAATGATGTTCTGTATTTAAAAGTGTTTTTCAATCGTTTCTTGTAAAAAATCAAAGCAGTGAAGTTTTTAAAGAGAACAATTTGAAGATGAAACGAGTGAAATAAAAAGTAAGTGAGCCGGTGCAGAGGCACACACCTGAAGGACCAGTTCACCGGGAACTCGACAAGCTGAAAAACAGGATCCTGGAGTCTCTATATGTACATATTTATTTATATCTGTGTGAAGAAATTCTTGTGAAACGCTGCTGTGGCAACAAAAATCAAATCTCAACGTTGTCGCGTTGAGATTTTAAAGCCAAAAGCGAAAGCAGACAGTGGCGACACCAGGAAACGTGGATTATTTGAACGACAATAAGACGCCACTGATAAGATAAAGCTGCAGTGACACAAAGAGAATCAATCTGTCACCATGACGACGTCAATCACAACAGTGCATCAAAGTAAAGCATATTTACTTTATCGTGGTTTCGGGGTCACAGAGGAATTTTCACCTGATTTTATTTTTTTTTTTTAGTAGATAAAACGGACAATTATTTCAACTTTTACACTAAACATAATTATTATTATTATTATGTGTGTAAATATGTCAGATATACACAGAAAAGTTAAGAGAGGACAAAACTAAGTTAATAAATGTTCAATCATCTCATTTATATGATTTTTTTTAAATGTTATAAATATAGACTCCAATCACTGGTTGCTGTATCCATATACACTGTAATGGTGTCATATCACATTCATCCATTCACATTTTCACCGTGACATGAAAACCTGCAGCATTTCTAAGAGTGAAAGAAGATAAGAAGTTTTTTTCCTGTGACTGTTTTATTGCGTACTCACCCTTTAACGGCTCCACGCGCGCGTCATCATCTCATCACAAACACGAGGTGAGAATTTATTTATTTTACTTTTTAATTTTTTCTTCTTTCAGTGAAATAAAAACACAAACGTGAGTCAGAGGAGAGTCCAGGGTTTGCGCTGCTGCTGCTCCGTCTGCGTAAGTGAGCTGCGCTGTTTACGTACCAGCTTGTTATAAAGCGCGAGGAGGCTCCACCCACTCTGTGTGTGACGTCATTCACACACCTTCCTCTGACAGATTCAGGAACTGTGAGACTTTCAGGTTTTTACTGAACCTTAAAAGTAAACACTCCTTTAGACTTTATCATTCTTATAATGTTTTTTTTTATTATTTACTTGTATTATAGAATGATAGAATTGAGATTTAGATTAAAATAAATCAACTATAGACATGAATATGTACGGTAATAAATGCACTTAAACCACAGAATTAGGACAAAAAAAAAACGTCAGAGAATTCATAAAGCTCAGGATGTGTTTGTTTTGTGCGCCCCCTGCCGGCTGCAGCCTGGAGTCTCATGCCTCCTTCATTGATGCTGAAAATCAAAACAAACACACGTGAAACACGCGTTGAAATTATTACTTGTGACTTATTAAATAACATTAATCATGTTTCTCATTTTGTGTGAGGTCAGTTCACAATAAATTCACTTTTTAAAGAAACAAAAGTGACGTCATCAGCATATTCACACATGCACACACACATCCATGTGATGCAAAACAGTCTTTTATATTTTTAATTGTAATAATAGTTTATTTGTGGAGCGAATCAATAAATACAGATGATCGTGTTCACTGCTGCTGAAATAACTGTCCACACTAGAGGGCAGTGTTCTATCTATCTAAAGAGATAGATCGATTATGATACTGTCTGTTTTGTTTTTGTCTTTTTATAAGTTTAAAATCTTGTGGAAACATATTTTATCTTTTATGAATATATAAAGACTACAACGAATAATATATATACATATATATATATACACACATATATATGTGTGTGTGTGTATTTATGTATAAATACGGAAGGAAAACTTCTGAAATAAGCCAGTACATTAATATACTTTATCAATCATTAACTGAAATTTGAAAAAAACAAGAGCAAACTTTTATTCGGATTAAAAAGAGGTTTTATGAAAACAAAACGTAGAATCGTGTCGTTTCCCAGCGGTCCTTGAACGCACCTCCTGTCTCACCCGCTCCGGTCTGCGTCAACAGCGGATCCGCTGCTCACTCAGCCTGCGCTTCACTTTGTTTGTTTATTTATTTGTTAATTTATTAATTTGTTTTTTTTTCCGTGGGTTCGGATCGGCTGCTGTCCACGTTCACGCAGACACCGGTGAGTTCGTCTTACAAACGTCACTCTTCACTGTAACTCGCTAAGGGGCTAAATTGCTAAAGCTAGCTTCATAGGCTGCACGCAAACGCACCATTGCAGAGAGGTGTGTGCTTCCATTATCGGACTCTGAGCCGTCAGCTCCTCCGGTTCTCCCGCTGTGTGTCTGCCGTCACTTGCTGCTGCACCGTCACACACCGTCTAACACGGGTGTATTTAACTGTACCGCGGGATATTATCCATACAAATCACCGCGTGTTTTCGGTCATTTAGTGAATTCCGCTCAGCCGCCTCCGGGCTCTGTGCAGTGGCCGATAATGGAATCAGACACTCATTAGTAACCATTGCAAAGCCAGTAACGCATTCATTTTCAATAAGAAGAGAAAAACGTTATTTGTGTGTTTCTGTTGTTGTTGTTGTTGTTGTGTTTTTTCACGAGTCTGTTTACTCTCGTGCCTCCTGTCACGTGACTGTCACAGCTGCAGAATGAAGCTGTTAGCTCGGCTGGCTAGCGCCAGCTCCCATTTTTAAAAGGACGTTAGCTCGAGCGATGTAGCGTCAGAAACACGAAGAGACGCTGCTGACGTGTGTCTTTCACGCGGACACCGTGACAACCGTTGGCGTTTTTACACGCCCCCACAGCTAACTGTATCTGTTAGCATCCACAGCGAACTGTATCTGATAGCATTGTCGTGTCACATATTGCTAGCCGCGGCTAACCCGGTGCTAACGTGACCTAGCTGTCACCTGGAACTTTAACACCCAGCCCAGTGTTTATTTAGTTATATATTTATTAGTGACCCTCAATTAAGTCTTATTTTACAGTCAAGGGTAAGTAGATTATTATGTCTGTAACATTTTAAATAGTTGGGAATGCTGAGTAAACAATTCCAATCAAATATTTTCATATTTTCTTAATTATCTTTACTATTTTTTTGACATTTCATTCAAAGAATTCTGTTTTCATTATAGTCTACAAACTTAGCATGTTACTTTAACGCTGTTTCTACGCGGTGGCGACGGCGTCACAACCGTTAACTATCATGTTGAAATGAAACAGTGCCGCGCTCACTTCGCTGCGTTCCATTTATGTCGAAGTCGGAACTCTGCATACTCGGCTTTCCAAGTCAGAAATGCAAACGTTATCTCGGGCTAACTGTTGTTAGCAGTATGTGTTTGTCACACGAACAGCGTAGCAACAAGTCTACGGATAAAACGTCACACTGCACCGCAAAACTAATACGACAAAAGTGCTATTAACGGTGAAAGTAGCAGTGTTAGAGTTTAAAAATATCGTTGGAACAATTGGAACACAGCGTTTTACGACAGTTTCAGAGATAAATACACATTAATATACATTCCAGATAGCTATAAAATAACACATGTAAACGCAGGACATCCCTTAATTTAGTTGTACATGTATGACTGAGTAAAATGAGCAGGGGGAGGAGCTGAAATAGCAGTTTACAACTCGTTTTTTTCTCTTTTCACTTAATTCTTGTCCAGACTGATCTTCACAGGATTAAATTCTAAGAGTTGTAGAAAGCGGAATCTAAAATATCGTGGTCTCACACACACACACACACACACACAGAAGGGTGTAAACACTTAGTAAACAGGTGTGTGAGTTGACTCGTGTGAATGAACAAAGCGTCAGTGAATGTTTACAGCTGATGCTGCAGCTTATATGAGTCTGAGGTTCAGGTTTCACCTCCATCCACACGTTAAACGCTCAGCGATGCATTCAAGGTCTGGTTCTTCCACTTCCTCCACACACAATAATTATCCTCATCATCATCTCCAAAATCAGTCCCATTTAATGATGCAGGAGGAAAATATTTAACAAAACAAGAGTAAAAAAATAGTCCTAGTGTCAGTGATGAATCACATATTTGTCAAGAATTCAAACACCATCAAGTTTAATTTACAGCGTTGTGTTGAAATAGTTGTTTATTAATTACACACTTTGAGTAAAACAGTAAATTAGTCCCAAAAGAAGTCAAAACCAGTAATAATTGTGATGGAATATTTTCTTTTTTAACTCCTTTTTTTTTTTTTACATTTTTTTTCTTTTAATTTGAGTGAGAATTAGTCCAAAAATGTGTTTCTTAATTTTCATCCTTTAAAGGTGCAGTCTGTCTTATAACATTAATAATTTATTTTCTTCAACGTCACAAAAGTTGCAGTATCAGCGTCTCTTGGTCGTATCATCATCATAATTTCAAAAGTTTCACGTGTTCAGACGATGACGCGAGGCCGCGTTTGACGCTCAGAGTAACTGGATCCACACTCGGCTTCTCTCCGAGTGTCCGGTTACTCCGGGCTCTGCAGGACTGGTTTCCATGGCGACGCTCAGAGGCGGAGAGACGAGCGCTCGTCAAAGTTTGACCGACGTCTCTGTCTCTATCGAAAATAATTCTGTGTAATTCCAATAATAATGAGTTCAAAAATCATCATTCTTATTATTATTATTATTACTAAACTTTTATATTTTATCAGATGTAAAAAAATAGGCTAAATATCTGAGAATGTTTGATAATATAGTGACAATTTGCTGGGTTTTTTTCTCCAAAACTTCAAAATAATCAGTTAATATCATTTTTAAAAAATCAATAATTCTCAGATTATTACGGCGGGTGAATCTATTCAGATTATTGAGGCCGTTAAAATCAGATTATTCCAGCGGGCACAATTGGACTGTTTTTGTAAATGCAATCAGATTAGTTCAGTGGCTCCGAAATAATCTGGTAATGTCATTTTTAAATATCAACAAAAGTTACTTTTATGTATATATATATATTTATATAATAATCCTTATTTTTAATGGCTGTATTTCTTTTAAGTGTTAAAGTTGAATCAATAATAATTTGAACGGGTTTACACGTGTCACATGTTAGTTGCTATAGATTAATAATATCATGGATAATGAATGATAATAAACATTGTGTAACTGAAACTCGGAGGGGGCGGAGCTAAAGCTGTAATCACATTTTATTGATTGAAACTTGTTTTTTTATTGACGCGTGCGAGGACACTTATTAACACACAGAGAGAGAGAGAGAGCGAGATGGAACTTTGTAACAGTACTGACACACACACACACACACACACACAGATCTAGTTTCTGGACAGGAATAACCTGAGGTGATGATGTCATCTTTTCTCAGTCACACCATCTTTATTTGTTTTCTTAAAGGAGAATTTGTCTTTAGTATATTTACACACAGTTCAGACACACCCTCTCTCACACACACACACACAGAGCAGGTGAGCCGTACAAAGTCACTGTGAAGGAAACAAAAGAGAAGAAGCTCAGAGTCCGAGGTTATTTTAATGATGATGATGATGATGATGACGAAGGCTTGTGTGCTGTTGTCGCTCAGTGTTGTTCAGTGTTTTGTTGTCGCCATTAAAGCAGCAGGAAGTGTCTTTGTTGCATTTACATACATTTACTTACATTTGTTTGACGTCGTCACTTGAACACGAATAATCCGGCTGAAAATTGTGGACATGTGATTTTGTGGAGTCCCGGTATTTTTGGAAAGTGGATTTCTTGTGAACGTGAAGTCGTCCACTGTGGTCGTGTTCAAACCCCGCAGCTGTTTTCTCTCGCCGCACAAACATGCGTTCATTTATGTTTTCTAAGAATTTTCTCTTCACACTCAAAGACCGTTCACAGTTCATGTGTTCATTCATCAACGGGAACAAGAACATGAAAGCATACATTATCTGAGCGTGGACGTGTGAGATTCCAGTCTGTTCCTCGTTTTCCTGAAAACTTCCCGAACAAAGACGCGTCTTCATATATGATTTCTAAGAATTTCACTTCTCAGATTAAGATTAAAATTCTCTGCTGAGGAGATTATTATTAACACAACAACATTATTTTATCAATGATTGCATTCATTCATTGCCACAATAAAATGTATTTTTTGTGGTTTATGGAGCAAAGAAACTGAAAATATTCACAGATTAACAAAATAGTCGACGAAAAGTTTTGACATGAAATTTAAACTCTGATACATTTTTCTGAACCTTCTTTTTTACTACAAAATAAAAGTTGCCTTCCAGCTGTTAGCCGCAGATTTCGGCTCCAAGTGGACTTAAAACACATCAGCGGCTCATTGTTTACCATCTCCAACACCGAGGCTCTGGTCTCCGGGTTTCTGGTCTCTTTTCTCCGGGATTCTGGTCTCCTGTCTCCGGGATTCTGGTCTCCTGTTTCCGGGTTTCTGGTCTCCGGATGCCGGGTTTCAGCTGTCAGCTGAACGGCCGACCAGTAAGGCGAGCTAACCCGTTTTATTCAAAATATCTTTATAATATCGCATATCACCATTAGAACAAAAAATATCGCGATATCAGTTTTGGTCCGTATCGCCCAGCCCTAAATGTAATGTAATAAATCCGATTGGAACTATTGATCCTCTTCAGACCTGTTCACTGATGTCACAAATCAAGTGACAAGAAGAAGAAGAAGAAACAGCAGACACGCCCCCTGGTGGATAGTTGGTATATTTTCACTTCCTGTTTGTCATCAGGGGGAAGTTGTCCATTTTATTACAGTTTATGGTCAAAATGTTGTTTTGATTCTTCTTTCGTTTTATAAAATGAATAATAATAATGTCTCTCTCTGTCTCTCTCTCTGTCTGTCTTTCTCTGTCTCTCTGTCTGTCTCTCTCTCTCTCACACACACACACAGGTAAAGCTGTGTTTTGCTGAGTCATTCTAAACTGACCTGGTTTTCACGCTGATGATTTTCTGACTGACTGTGGAACCTTCAGTGATCCTGAAAACAGCTCCACCTGCTGCTGCACCATGGTACAACACACACACACACACACACACACACACACAGATCACAGAGCTTCACTGATGTGTGTGTGTGTGTGTGTGTGTGTGTCCACAGACTGTATGATGTCAGAGAGCCGCTGCGATGGCGTGCAGCAGCCGTCAGACCAACGCCGAGACTCTGGAGGGCTTTCATGAGGTGAACTTGGCCTCGCCCACCACACCTGACCTTCAGGTAAGGTCAGAGGTCAACGCGGCACGCGAGCACGTTCAGTGTGTTTGTTTTAAAACGACGTGGAGAAAATACCAAGACTTTCAAAATGTTTTTAAACTCGCCAACATACAGTTGTAGTGATTTATTTGGAAGTGCCACAAGAGGGAGCCAGAGTTTCTGTTCAAAGCTCCGCCCATAGAATCCTAAAAAAAAACGGTTCTTTTTATTTAGAATGTTTTTGTAATGTTATCATTTTGAACGTGAATGTGGAAGAAAAAGATGTTGTTCAGAAAATGTAAAAGTGAAAGAGTTTAAAGCTGTTTATTGTCATATTCTGAATCATAATCATCAGAAAACTCATCACAAGCAGGAAACGTGAGTTTGTTTACAATGTTTTTGTTTGTGTTTCTGTGAAAAAAGTCATTAAGAAATAATGAGATTTCTGTTTTAATCTAAAGTTCCAGAGACGACTCGACTCGTCTGATGAAATCATGAAATCACTGTGTGTTTTTTTTCTCTGAAGAATCAAGCGGAGCAGCGCCCGCCTCCTCGTCACAGCGCCCCGCCCACAGCTCTGTACCGCACCCACTCTCTGGGAGCGCCCCCTCCTGGCCTCCGCACCTCACTGCGGGCGGACCAGCTGCCCACTCAGCCGGTTTACTCCACGCCCAGACACAGTCACAATGGAAGGTACGAGAGACGCTTAATCCTTTGGATTAACACGGGATTATTCTGTCGCGTGTGTTTGACCTCTGCCGTTTCCCCCGGTGACGACTCGCAGCGTGCCAGGTCTGGAGTCCGAGTCCTCCGACGGCAACTTCCTGTCCGGGGAGGAAGTGGAGGAGTGCAGCGCTCTGAGCGACAGCCTGTCGAGGCTGAGGAGTCCGTCTGTGATGGAGGTCAGAGAGAAGGGATACGAGAGGCTGAAGGAGGAGCTCGCCAAGGCTCAGAGGGTAACACACACGCCCACAGAGACACACACAGGGGGACACACATACACACGCACACATGCACACACACATGCACACACACACACAGACAGACACACAGAGACACACACACACACACACATGTACACACACACACAGACACAGAGACAATACTACATACTTAGAGGGGTTGAAGGAGGAGTTCTCGGGCCTGGTTGCCTAGAGGGTAACACACACACAGAGACACACATTAGGACACACACACACACCTACATCACGAGAGGTAGCTGAAGGGAGGAGTCAGCTAAGGCTCAGAGGGGGAATTACCTACAGAGACACACACAATACAGGACACAATACACCTACATAACAGAGGTTGAAGGAGTGAGTCAGCCGCTCAGAGTAACACGCACGCACGCACGCACACACACACGCACGCACACCGAGACACACACACACACACACACAGACACTGAGAGACACACACACACAGAGACAGAGACACAGAGGTGAATGTGAGTGAGTGTGTGTGTGCGTGTGTGAGGTTCATACTCATAAATGTTTCCATATTTCATTTGAATGCATTTGTTAAAACTCTAATTATTTAGTAACTCAGTGTTTTCCAGACGTTTTCATCTCGACGTCACTTTAATAAACTTCATCTTTTTCACAGTAAATTCTCTTCTCCAGAATATTTTTCTGTAGAAGTAAAGTTTGGACATTTTCAAACCAAAAACACTTAAGTAATTGATAATAAAAGTGATCGTTAGTTTGTGTAAAAAAGGGATTTCAAACATATTTCACTCATTTTTATTTCTTCATTTTCTTTTGTTTGTTGCCGTGCTTTGATTTTTTTTACACTCATGTGATTATTTTGCGTTTGTTTTTGTTGTGTTGTTGCTGTGTGTGTGTGTGTGTGTGTGTGTGTGTGTGTGTGTGTGTGTAAGGATCTGCTGTTGAAGGATGAGGAGTGTGAGAGATTGTCTAAAGTCAGAGATCAGCTCGGCCAGGAGCTGGAGGAACTCACCGCCAGTCTCTTCCAGGTCGGTGTCCATCACCTCTCCACCGCTTCCTCCGTGTCTTCCTCTGCTTCCTGTTTCCTGTTTTTTTTCCCACTTCCTCCTGACGCTGTGGGCAGACACAAACCGGATGATTAGTCTTTGTTTTCTGCTGCTTTGGTGCTTTGTGACGTCTGTGTGACGATTTCAATCTCACTTTTTTTTCTTCCTTCACTAAATGATTCCCTGTATTTTTTTCAATGGGACATTAAAGTAGAGAAATTGATGTTTTCCTGTGTATTTGGAGAGAGATTGTGTTTGACGCTCCTGCTCAGAGACACGACGGCTGCTGACGATCTGGACTGAGTCAAACCTGGTTTCCACCGTCCTTCCTTTTCCTCTGTTCTCTTGTTTCCTTTTCCTCATCAGAGGTGTGTGTGTGTGTGTGTGTGTGTGTGTGTGTGGCAGAGAACTGTTCCTTTTTATAACACGTTCAAAAGAAATGATGAAAACTATGAAACTGTGTTTTTGTAGGAAGCTCACAAAATGGTGAGAGAAGCAAACGTCAAACAGGCGACGGCAGAAAAACAACTGAGAGAAGCTCTGGGCAAGGTACACACACACACACACACACACACACACACACACAGATTTCTTTGAGCGTTCATGAAGAATCTGAATCAGGAGTCAAAGACAGAGAAGCTTAGAGATAGAGCTCTGAATGTGTATGTCACACAACCATGCCACACCCCCGACACACCCACGACACGCCCCCCAGACAGGAACCAACGTGGTTCATCGCATAGACGTGTACAGTAGACAGAACGTCAGACAAGTCGTCTCTTCACCGTCTGTGTTCATCATAACAGTGAAGACTGACGAGAGTCACAGAGGGAGATGCGGCTATGGGAGCGATGCTGTTTACATTTACTATATACAAGAGGCTAAAGAAGAAGCTAAACACGAGGCTAAAGAAGAAGCTAAACGCGAGGCTATAGAAGAAGCTAAACACGAGGCTGAAGAAGAAGCTAAACACGAGGCTAAAGAAGAAGCTAAACGCGAGGCTGAACAAGAAGCTGAAGTAAATCATGAGTTTCCTTCACTGAGTTATTTTAACACAGTAGAAGTTGCCGTTTCAGTTTCATTCTTTTCTAACAGTTCATCATGTTCTTCGTCCTCGTCCTCATCGTCTTCTTCTCCAGATCGATGTCCTCCAGGCCGAGGTCCAGGCTCTGAAGACGCTCGTCCTGTCCTCGCCGACGTCTCCTGTGGGCGAACTTCCTCCTGCTGGCGTGAAGACGCCGTTCAGGAAAGGTCACAGCAGAAACAAGAGCACGTCCTCTGCCATCCTGGGGACACAACCCGACCCGTCTGCCACACAACCCATCGTCCGAGAGTGTAGAGAGGTACGGACATCCACACAGAGGACAACACGAGGGACGGGACACGTCCCGATGCAGTTTTCATGCTAACTGTTGTCGTTGTGGACGCAGGTGGACACTCAGCTGTTCACTGAGTTCAAGACGTGGAGGGAGGAGCCGACGCTGGAGCGCAGCTGCAGCTTTCTGGACAGAGTTTACCGCGAGGACATTTACCCGTGTCTCACCTTCAACAGGAGTGAGGTACGTAGACCACACCAGACCAGGTTTCTCCTCTCAACGCTTAAAAAAAGTGGACCTTTTTTTTTTTGCTTCTTTGAACCATTAAAGCTCCAGAAAATGTTAAAATAGTGTAGTAACAGTTTAAACTGAAGAATCACTGTGTTCACTCTGTGTTCACGCTGTGTTCACGCTGTGTTCACTCTGTGTTCACGCTGTGTTCACGCTGTGTTCACGCTGTGTTCACGCTGTGTTCACGCTGTGTTCACTCTGTGTTCACGCTGTGTTCACGCTGTGTTCACGCTGTGTTCACTCTGTGTTCACACTGTGTTCACACTGTGTTCATGCTGTGTTCACACTGTGTTGTGAGATAGATCTGACCTCCGTGTGTCTCCTCCTCTTCCTCCTCAGCTGGGATCGGCCATCTTAGAAGCCGTGGAGCAGAACACGCTCAGTGTGGAGCCGGTGGGTTTTCAGCCACTTCCTGTGGTCAAAGCCTCGGCCGTGGAGTGCGGAGGACCAAAGTGAGGAGACACACACACACACACACACACACCTCTTCATCATCTTTCACTCTTTCATCATCATCATCGTCATCTCTTCATCTGTCCTTAATTTCCTCTTCTAGTGGACGCAGAGCCGAGCTCGTCACGTAAGTCTCCTCCCTCTCTTTCTGTTTTTTTGTTTCCATCTCTCTTGCCCCTCCCCCTCGCTGCCTGACTCCTCCTCTTCCTCTGCTGACTTAACATAAGTTGACGTGTGTGCAGGTTTATTAGAGATCCTGATGAAAGTAACCTTTGATCAGTGTTGCCTTCTCTCCTCCTTTACTTCTTTCCTCCCTCCTTGGTTCCTCTACTCTTGTGTAGCGTTTTTTCTTATTTGTGTCGACAAAAACAATGACTCAGCGTTTTCTCTCTCTCTCTCTCTCTCTGCGTGTGTGTGTGACAGAAAATGTGCGCTCAGCGGTCAGACCAAAACCTGTAAGCACAGAATCAAGTTTGGAGACTCGTCCAATTATTACTATGTTTCTCCTTACTGTCGCTACAGAGTGAGTACACACACACACATTATGTTATGATGGAACATAATTTTAATTGTCCTATAGTGTGTGTTTACTAATGTGTTTGTGTGTGTGTTAGATCACAGCTGTGTGTAACTTCTTCACCTACATTCGCTACATTCACCAGGGACTGGTCAAGCAACAGGACGGTAAGAGACGACACTTTGACATTTGATGGACCAAACAGTTAATCACATGTTACTAAAGTCTGTGTGTTGAACGTAAACTTCCTGGCGTATCATGTGACCGTCATGTGACCGTGTGTCTTCAGCGGAGCAGATGTTCTGGGAGGTGACGCAGCTCCGCAGGGAAATGTCCGTCGCCAAATTGGGCTACTACAAAGATCAGCTGTGACGACAGCAGCACCTGCCAATCACAGCACTGCACCCGCCCACTCTCACCTGGTCGTGTCAGGAACGCCTCCCTCCCTCCCCTCCTGAGTGAGTGTGTGTGTGTGTGTGAGAGAGACAGAAGAAGAATTTATTTACAATCATCACAAACACGTTGGTTTGTCGTAATCACTTTATTGAAACCGGAAAACACTCCAGCATGAAAATAAACACAACGATTGAATTGGATGTTTGTCGGCTTTAAAACCAAGTGAAGAGCTTCAGAATCCATTGTTATTGTTCTTATTATATGAAGTAAGGAAAACTTAATTACATGTGGGAATTGAACAAGAAATGTAAATATTTTAAGAATAAACGTAAAATCTATTATGTAAAGAAGCCTAAATATTTCCTCTGTCGTAGTTTGTTTTACGGCGGCTCTGTGTGTAATGTGTCACTTACAGTGAAGTGAATAATAAGAAGAAGGTGAAAGTAAATCTGTTGACTGAACTCTGTGACATTTAGCCGTCGCTTTATCGGAAGCAAATTACAGCAAGTGCATTTGAACGTTTGGGTCCCAACAAGAGGTAGAAGTCAGTAAGTAAGCAAGCTCAGCCAAACACACGCCCTCTCCTGGAAGAAAAAGAAAGTGGGTGTCGAGATGGAGAAGGCCCAGGGCAGAACCCTGAGGGACCCCAGAAGTTGGAGGGCAAGATAGTGCCACAGGTGTTGTGAAGGTCACTGCGGCCTCTTTACGAGTCAGGAAAGCAACCAGATGATAGAGATGAGTTAACGAGAAGAAGGAGTGTTTGGTGACATGAGGAGGTGGGAGAAGAAGGATTGAATTTCAGCTTGAAAGAAAGGAACTAAGTTTGACTGCAATGAAGCTAAAGAAAAGAGAGGAAAGCAGCTCGTCCTCCATGTTGTGGCTCTGTCAGCACGGGGTCCGTAGAGGAAGGTCAAAGGAGCAAGTGGTGTGTCGTCCGTGGAGAGGCCAGGCCAGCCAGCGCTCCTCTGCGCGACTCCTGCATGACTCCTCTGTCTTTGTCCTGTCTTCGTCCGCCGCTTCGGCTGCCGCCTCACCGCCTGCCCTGCTTCTTATGCTCGCTCGCTGCTCGCTGCCACCTGTGTGGGCCACGCCCCCGTGGCCAATCAGGCCTAACCCCGACCTGGTGATGACCAACCCAAACAAGGGCAAACAGCAACGACACTTCCTGTCAGTTACCCACAAAGACGCTTCCGTCTCTTCAGCTTCATTTTTAATTTAAACAACATGTACACTTCAATGCTAAGATAATCACATTCCACAGACAACAACGTCACAATCTTCAACAGACAAAATATACACATTCTCCATTATTTCTGCTGTTTTGCGGTTCTTTTTACAAACTGAGGGGATTTGTCCTTTCAACACTCGTGTGTGTGTGTGTGTGTGTGTGCATGTGTGTGCACCACTCTCTCACTCACTCTCTCTCTCCAAGTCCATGTCGCTCTCTCACTTTGGTTTAGTGCCTTTTCTCTCTCAGACACTCTGAAATAAAAACGGTGATACCTCAGCGCGCTCCTGTCATCTGTTTCCTGTCGTCCGTCTGCTTCTCTCTCCCCGGGACAGCTGGGAGACACACTGGCTCCTCCCACATTACAAGCAGCCATTCACACGAGGTCTTCGCCGCCTTGCTACTCTGACTGCGGCCACAGTCCCCACGCCAGCCCGGGCAGGAGGAGGGCCACGAGGACGGAGGAGAACAGGTTGACGGCGTTGTTGTCCAGGATGGCTTTCCCACAGATCCGCCGCGTGGTCGCAGACTCGTGACTCACCACTTTCCCGATGCTCGCGTCGAAGCCTGAGGACAGAGAGGACACGATCGCTCAAAAAAACTAGTCATCCATTACTCAATGAACCCACAACTATGAGATTTTAGGGACCAATCGAGACAATAAGCCACAGATCAATCAATTACGCAACAGTAAACACACACTGACCTGAATACTGCATGTGAGCGCCCAGAAAAGAGTCCACCATTGAGCCCAGCAAGCCGGCCACGCCCCCGTACACCATGATTGGCCACTGAGGGTTGGCCATGTGCAGGTCACTCACCGTCAGCAGCTGTGTCACAAAGAAAGCCACGCCCACCGTGAGCCCGCCCAGGAGGCTGGCGATCAAACCGACAAGCGTGACCCCGCCATTAGTTCCTGGGGGGAAAGAAAACACACGCGCCCGACATGAGCCACACACACAGAGAGAGAGACACACACACACACACACACACACGCAGAGCCGCTGTGTGAATGAACGTACAGAAGCTTTATCTGAGCTAAAGTTCATCCACAGACTCAACACTTCTTTTGACTTTAGGGCTGATTCTGAACCTCGAGGTGACATGAACTTTGACCTTCTGTCTGACAAACCGTTGACTGAGCGTAAACACGGTGAACTTAGGGCTGGACGGCACCGACTGAAAGTCATATGTGGATATTTTGGAGCTGAATGACGATACTCGACAAGTATCTGCAGATTATCTCTGATGTCATTGGCGTTTCCCCGGAAACCATCACAGCGTTTTAGGTTTAAGTCAAATGTCAGAGGTCACTGGATTAAAAATCAGAAACTCATCTCTTTCCTGCATGACAATAATATACAGTCATAAAAAAGACTTCATCAATATTAATAACTATGGAGATATCGCCCCGCCCTACAAAGATCTTTTTGAACTGTAAAGTGAGACGTTTGGACAGAAACTCCAACTCCATGAGAAAAAGAAGAATAGAGTTTCAAATATCAAACACTACACACAAATCACTCGTTCACTAACTAAAGAGCTACTATATGAACTTTTTGGGGCGACTGAGACAAATAGACAAATAACATTCTTAACAACACTTCATACAATATTATGGTCCATTATTTCAAAGGTCTCACGTCTTAAAGAGACAGTGCAGATTTCAGATAGATTTAGTTATTAGACTTAAATTAACACATTTAGTTAGTTAGTTTTTATTTATCCCCTTAGGGAAAGTATTCCTCTGCATTTGACCCATCCTTGAATTAGGAGCAGCATTTTAGATCACTCTGACATTGTGTTAACTTCATAATGTGAGACAACAAAAAACAACAACAACAACAACCATGACTACTAATCCTCAGAAAATGTCACCTTCCTCAATAATGGCTGTAAAAATATCTGAAACTAAGATTTGAACATTTAAATGAGCGACTGCAGCCTGAAATATAATTATATTAGATATTATATAATAGAATTATCACATTTCCCTTTAGTTCAGAGTTCTACTTAAGTGTCATTTTAAGTCTTTCATATGCCTTCATACCAATTTGGTGTTTTTACTGTGAAATATGTTTTTTAAAGACCTTTGAAATTACATTGTTTTAAAAACAAATTTTCGACAATTTTTGGTTTTAGTAGTTTTGATTGTATTTTTTGTTATTTTGGTTTTTAAAGCGTTGGATTCTGTAAAACTGGACGTACATAAAAACAAACTTAGGACTAGTTAATTCAGACAAAACCCAAACACTCTCACCTGCCGGGACTTCCTTCCAGGTGGTGATGAGTCTGGGCTGTGATTGGCTGAGCACAGGCCCCACCTCCGCCGCCCAGGTGTCGCCAGCGCTGCAGGCAAGAGCGCCCACTAGTGACAGACACATCCACGAGGCCGAGTACTGTTTCCCGAAGTCGACGGGGATCTCGCCGGGACCGACCTGCGACACAGAGGCCGTCGTTAGTGAAACAACCGGGAAACCAGATCCACTTACACAGAGTTCAGGTTCAGACCTCGATCATGTAGAGCAGAGCCAGTTCTGTAGGAACTCCACCGTTACAGAAGACCTGGACCCAGTTCCTCTGACCCCCTGAGACACACACACACACACACACACACACACACACACACACACACAACGTCAACATCACTTTCATTTGATTTAAACCTTTCAAAACAAACGCGCTCCCTGCGACTCGTTCTCGTACCTTCTTTGTACTCGGCGTCCATCTTCCTCTTCTTGGCTCCGCCCCAACGCGTGAGTTTAGAGGATGTGATGAAAAACGCCATCAGAGACGAGAAGAAGCTGAGGTTCGCCATCGTCAGCACGAAACCCACCAACAGAGCTGACAACACGAGACCGATACATCATTATTATCATCATCATCATCCGCATGAGGTCACATGACGTGAGATTCATTGTTTCAAGGGCGTCACATTTACAATCATTACATTTATTGACATAAATATTAGAAATAACGATTAACAAACACATGGAATCAACAACATTACATTTAAAACGCTTCACTTCTTTCATTCTTTGTGTTCAAGCACAGTTTGACCATACTGAATGGTTTTAACTGCAGATGTAATCTGATTACATCCTCGAGAATAAACTGATTATGTATGCTAAAATAACTGGATTACACACACTCACATAATCCGATTAAAACCATCGAATTAATCTGATCATGCTAACAAACATAATCACAATCTGGAGAATCGTGACAGCTCCAGTGCTATCAGACGGAATCAGATCCAATTAATTCAGGGGTTTTAATCAGATTATGTGAGTGTATGTAATCCACTTATTTTAGCATACATAACCACATCATTTTAGATAAACTGATTACTGCAGCAGTTCAGATCAGACTATGTCTGTGGGTGCAATCAGATTATCTTCCTTTACATCATCAGATTAATTCACTGGTGTCACATTTTTGTATAATCCAATTATTTTAGCACTGATAATCAGATTATTTCAGTGGGCACGGTCACATAATTCTAGAGGATATATTCAGATGACATCACCGTGTGTCATCTGAATAGATATGCAGTTGAAATCACAGTGTGACTAGAAATATGGTCAAATGCTGCTTTAACACATGTAATTAGGCTTCAAATACATAAATACTGTATTTTTAATCACTATATAGAATATTTCGTTTATTTCACACATTCACGCACACGCACACATTCACGCGCACACGCACACACACACACACAGACACACAAACACATACACACACACACACACACACACACACACACACACACACACACAGACACTCACTCACTCACACACACACACACTCAGACACACACACAGACAGACACACAAACACATTCGCGCACACACACCTGCCAGTGCTCCTGTACGATCCAGGCTGCGTCTCTTCAACGCTCTCGCCGTCAACACGAGGGGAATCAGGATGGAGAACAACCATCGCCATGGCGACACAGGCTGCAGTGAACCTGTGGAAACACAACAGGACATTAGCGTTGACTGACAGACAGACGGACGAACAGACAGACAGACCAAGTGGAACATTAAAGAGGCTTTTATATAAAACACAGAGTTCAAAAGTGTGTGGAAGAAGAAGAATTTACAAACAGGAAACAGTTTCTCCACAGAATGCAAATATGACACACTGGAGGATTTTGTGTAAAGTGCGACGACAGAGATTAAAGTAACGCGGCGTGAAGGGGAAAGAATTCAGGGCAGAGCACATGATTCTGTTTGGACACACAAACAAAAACAACAACAGCAACGTGTTCCTCCGGCTCACCGTAGTAGCTGCTGATGACGAGAGACACGACCCAGAAGAAGAGCGACAGCGCCAGCGTGACGCACAGCACGATCATGTCCGTCATCATCTTCACGTACTCCTTCATCAGCAGGTGACGATCACACTCCATGACGACGCGCAAGGGAAACTGAAGCTGAAACAACAGGAGGTCAGAGTCAAGAATAGGCTTGATCAAGTGATTTTACTCCAACAGAGAACACCCCCCCCTTGTTTTCACTATTTTACACACACACACACACACTGTTGCTATACTATGACATTTTTGAACATTTTTGGACGACATAGAGAGTGTCGTCACTGAAGAGTCAGGAGCGTGACGTCTGACACAAGAATCAAAACAACGTCCAACTGTAGATCAAAGTTCAAATGACTTAAAATCCTAAAAAACAAAAGCATTCATCTGCAACATTTAGCAAAGCAAATGTGTAAAATGTCCATATTGAACAGAGGAGTCTGTGGTGGATTTAGCACAAACACGACCACGTTCAGTGACTGTCAGACGTTCCACAAAGAAAAACACGTAGAAATTAATAAATTTTTGCTAAATCACAATATGGCCAACACAGACGACACACATTCACAGCCAGCATGTGTCAAAATATTCTACAGACTGAAGAGAATCTCTGTTTTTCAGTCATCATTTTAAATATGGTTTTCTAATGAAAATGACAATAATGATGTAAAAAGGACCATTTCCCTCCGATATCACAATTAATATCAAAATAATCGCAATTAGATATTTATTCAAAATCGTTCAGACCTGGTGTACGGCACTATTTCATTTTACTCGACTTACTTCTATACAAAAATACAAACACGATGATCAGATAAATAAATAAATACATGACTGGTTGAAGAATTACAACTTCATTTTATTCATTTAGCAACATTTATAAAAGTCTCTCAGAGCAAAACCGTATGTTCATGATTAATTCGACGATATTCGGCACGAGCCGGTTTCAGAAGTGAATTTGCTTCAAGATTGCAAGAATGTTGCTATGTGAGCAGACTCTGTGTTTCCGTTTTATTTTTTTAAGCACATTTAATTGTTTTCATTTACAAACATGTTGGATTTGTTTTTGTTTACTTTCGTTGCTTCTCGTTGATGAAAATAAAGAAGTAAAACTAAGAATGTGCGTAAATAGACGACACTCGTGAAAAAGACAAACTAAATAAAATAAACGAGTTTATATATATATATATATATATAACAAGTGTGAAAAGTTGTTGGTTTTTATTTCAATTTAAATAAAAAATCTCAACTGGTTAATGACGAAATAAACGAACTCACCTCTTTTCACCGCAGCCATCGTCACGATCCACTCCCATTTATTTATTAAATGCGCTTCAACGGCGAAACTAAGCTACTTTATCCCGCACTAATGTTCGTGTCTTTGAGAAAAAAACGACACTAAACCGAGTTATTTACTTGTCCAGAGCACAACAAACACGTTTACGACGTAAACTCGCTGCTAAGCTAACAATACAAATGACGCGTTTCACCGACGGACCGACTTCCGCAAAGAAAACGCCCACGATTCTTAAAGAGACATGTTCAGATTAGATTTGATTTAAATTTCTGGTTTTATTCATTTTTAAACGTTAAACACCACATAATCCATACTTTTATTGTGGTTTATGTCATTGTTAGATTTATTTAACCACACAATTCACAATATTGATCATCGTTTTGTCAAAACATTGTAAAAAAAAAAAGTGATAAGATTATAATTTTGCAGATTTTGTTCATAAATTATTTCTTTTGATTGTCACTGGTTAAAAATCCAACGTTTAAAATTACATTTAACAACTGAAAAAAACCCGAATCTAATCTAATCTTATTTTGTTATGGAATGTAATATAATATTATGTAGCCTAATCTAATCTACTCTTATGTGATATAATAATAATATAGTGTGATGTTATCGAATTGAGTCTAATCTAATCCGTTTAGCAGTTAATGCATAGACTGTGTATAGGTATTCTTCTCAGGACTCTGCATTGACTTTCAACTAAACACAGCCTTATCACTAACCTTAACCATAACCAGTTAATGACTAACCCAAAGCTTAATATAACCACAATTTAAATCTTAGTCCTAAACTTTAACCAATTCCTCAGAAACAAGGTTCTGCCTCATTAGGACCAGGTTTTAGTCTCCATGAGGACGACTGGTCCTGTTAAGGTCAGTTTTTGACAGAAAAAATGTCCTAAAACACACACACGCACAGACAGAATGATGGCGCCACCTACCAAGCAGAGGAGGGAAACAGATTCTGGTTCTGGTCTGGAGGATGACAGTGAATCTGGTTTGTGTTCATCTGAGGCTGTTGAGACTCTTTAAAGGAAGCAAAGCTCCACCCAGAAGAGAAAGAGAGAGAGACAGACAGATAGTCTTTGCTACATGAATGTAGCAAAGACTCATGGGAAGTATAGTCATTAAGTTTGACCTACATTTCACACTGTGCTTTACTGTTTATGATTATTGGTTTGAGACGGGCCTTAAAATCAAATGACCTGGGGTCAACACACTTCTAGTGTGGTCAGGAGGGGGCGCTATCAGTATAAAACAAAGTCCAACAATCTGGGAAAATAAAGGCTTTTCAAAATAAGAGTGCATGATGCAAAAATGATCAAAACAGATGGAAATAAAATAGAATCAATAATTAAATCAATAATAACCCTTGATAACTTAATTAAAACACTAGATAAGACTACATGTACATAATTAATGTTGAACCTGATACATAATAAGGTATCATCATTATTATTATTATAATAATAAAGATATTTTTTTATGTTCATGACAATAAAATGTACCATTATTATCGATAGCATAGAAATAATCATTTACACACATTTACGTCTTAAAATCCCTCAATAATAATAAAAACCGTTTGTCAAACGCATTTATTTTGTCCCTCACGGCTCGCCGTATTGTGTACATTCTGCAGAGTAAAACATGGCGTCAGGCGGTTAGCCACTTAGCATGATATAGGCGAGTTTTTAATAAATATTGTCTTTTTATTCACATGATTACATTAGTTGATGTGATCTGGTGGAGTTTATAAATAGTCTCAGTCAGTTTGGGTTGAAATAGTGATGTTTTATTACCGGGGCGTGTTTCTTTGCCGGCGCTAACGCTGACAGTTAGCTCGTTAGCTCCGCCGGAGCCCCGGTGAGTCATGACGGAGGCGGAGGAGCTGCGGCCGGTTCCCCGGGAGAGAGCCATCCTGGAGAGTTTCTTCACTCAGGTCGGTCTGTTCTCGTTCGACCGCGCGAAAGATTATGTGGAGAAGGAGAAGGACAACAGTAAAAGTGCCGGGGCGATGTGGGCCGCGCTGCTGGCCGCTCTGGCTCACCTGTCCGCCGCAGAGAAGGCGTATCACCACATGACCTTCCTGGGACAGAAGATGGGTAACGATTTTAATACGTTTGTACGATTTCAGGTGATATAAAGTCAGGTTCTCACCAGACAATTTACCCCGCAATATGTTAAGACTGCAGCTAACGATTATTTTCATAAACGAGTAATCAGTGTCTTGTTTTTGTCCACAAACCAAACATGGTTAGCTTTTAATGATTTCTTTGTTTTATGGAGCAAAGAGAGCAGAACATATTCACATTTAAGAAGCTGAACAATCACAGAAACTAGAAAATATTCACATTTAAAATCAGATTAAAAACATTGATTTCTTCGCTGCTGCTGTTTGACTGATTTCTGTACCTAATAAAGTGACGTGAAGTACAGCGTTGTGTCCAGCAGATGTCAGTGTCGCACCTGAATGCAGCGTGTGTGTGTGCGCGCTTGTGTGCAGGAGGTCAGTCCTTCTTCAGCCGTAAAGACTCCATCCGCACCATCTACACCTCCCTCTACAACGAGCTGCGGAAGGTGGCGACCGCGGGACGCCACAGCCAGCCAGGCTCCGCCTCCTCGTACCTGGAGGACCTGCTGTCGCACCTGTCGGAGCAGCTGTGCCACTTCACGCAGGCGCGCATGGAGATGGCCGACCTGTACGAGAAGATGCACTCGCTGGGGAGCCAGAAGAACGTCAACTCGGACGAGCTGATCGCCGCCCTGGAGGCCGTGCTGCAGAAGTACAGCTCCAAGTCAGTTTATTGATTTACTTATTTATTAATTCATTAGCAGGGGAGGGAATCGGGAAGTAACGGTGCGTTCCATTTACAGTTGGAACTCGGAAATTCTGAGGTCATGATTTTGGATTTTAAACTCGGAGCTGCTTTACTAACCACAGCGTGGGATTCTGACGACTTCACCGATATATCGTATTAGTTTCACAGTAAATAAGTCGCAAACATAGAACTGTTTAATTCCTAACCGTAGACGCGTTGCTACGATGTTTTCCGACCTCTTAACTGGAGTGCGGTGAACTTCTATATACTGAGTTTCCACAGTATATCACGATTCTGCGATAATTGATATATTACGATACATTGCGATGTTTTTAATGTAAGTGAAAAAAACAAAATGACAATAAAAAAAAATGTGAAGAGTTTCCTCGTTTTCACCGCAGTCCGACATCAGTTAACGTGGAGTTAATACTCGGATTTCCATCTCGGAGCAAACTCGCCAATCCCCAACACGTTTTTCCAAAATGTCCGCCAGCACAAAAACTAAAAAATCCGACTTAAATGTGAAGAAGAAACTTGAGTTTAAAGAGTTTTAGAGCTGATAATTTGATAAATAGTTGAAGCTGTTTCTGGAGTCTCCAGAGACGTCAGTGTCTCTGTGGACAGTTTCACTGCAGCTTTAGAAGCAGCTTTAGGTGATAAAGTCTCTTAAATGTGGATCATAAAAAGGAAACAATAGTGAGATAAAACAAAAGTAAAGGAGCGAGTGACACTTTGAGGTTAGAGGAAGAACATTTTCTGCTTCATGCAGCAAATCCACGACTCCAAGTTTCCCCCAGAGACGCGTCAGCGAAACTGAGGCGAGTCCTGCTGCTCCAGCACCAACGAGAACACGAGTGTGTTTGACTGAACTGCAGCAGAACACACGTCACTGATGTAACTGTCCACGCCACAGAGGCTCTATGTGTGTGTGTGTGTGTCTTTATAAAGTAGGTCATTCACCGGCTCTGCTTTTGTCTGCCTGGAAAAAACTGATTTTAGCCACTTAACGAAAGACTCGCCTGATAAAATCTCCGTCCCTTTAGGTCTGCGATATCTTTAAGAACATGTTCATGTCTTTATGTCACTGTGAGACAGACTTTAGTAAACCACTCACTCTCCCACACCAAACCCCAGAGAGAAAACCAGTGATTTTAACATCTCACACACACAGGAGTTGTTGATCTATCACTAAGTTCTAATTAGAATCCTACGTTTGGATTTACTTTAGTGACACAAAGTGACCACACGAGGCAGCAGAGGACCAGCAGCTAAAATCTCTGGTTTTCTCTGTGGGGTTTGGTGTGAGAGAGTGAGCGGTTTACAAACTTCAGTTTCCTCACAGTGACATAAAGACGTGAATAATCAAAGAAGACCTGAACTATGAACTATGTCTTTAACCACTCACCTGGTCTCTGTGGCTTCTTCAGGTTCCATCATCCGATCCTGGGCCGTGTGGAGGAAAGTTTCCAGACCGAAGTGGACGTGGTCACTCAGTTGCTGCGCTGCCAGGCTCAGGTGTCCGAGTGGCACTTCCTGTCGGCGCTGCTCAGCCTCCACGGCGCCAACACCAAGCTGGCGGCGTGGGGTCAACTCTTCCAGCGGCAGAAAGAGATGCGCAAGAATCTGTTCGGAGGTCAGTCCCAGAAGGCCGTGCAGCCGCCGCACCTGTACGTGTGGCTGCAGCGTTTCCAGGCGGCGCTGCTCGCCAAGTTCAGCTTCTACTTCCACGAGGCCCTGAGTCGACAGACGGCGCCGGCCGACATGAAGGCCCTGACGGCGCGCACCGCGCCGGACTACCACGGCAAGATCTGCTCCTTCATACGCAAACACGACGCCAACAACGTGTCGCTGGTGTTCGACAACCGCGGCTCGGAGAGTTTCCAGGGCCACGGCTACCACCACCCGCACCTGTACCGCGAGGCGCCGAAGGGCGTGGAGCAGTTCCCCGCCGTGGTGTCGCTGCCGTCCGGGGAGCGGCCGCTCACGCACTGGCCCAACGTCATCATGATGATGGGAGACCGCGGCGCCGAGCTCAACACCCTGGACAAGGTGGTGCACTTCTACGACGACAAAGTCCAGAGCACGTACTACCTGACGCGGCCGGAGCCGCACTTCACGCTGGTCGTCATCTTCGACGGCAAGAAGTCGGAGAAGGACCTGCACATCACCGGGTTCCTGCAGGAGATTTCAGGCTCGCTGCGGAACTCCAAACCCTTCAGCACGCTCAAGCCGGGGTCAAAGGGCTGAGACCAGAATCTGGAGATTGTGAATTATTTCTTTCCAGCTGATCGACTTTGCCAAATGTGTTCCAGACCAAAGTGATTTTATTTCATCAGCATGTTAGAGCCTTTATTTTAAATTCATTTCAGTTTTTAATTCTTTTTTTTTTTTTTGCACTAACTACTGTTTTAACATGTTAACGTCTTAATTTTAAAAAGTTTATTTGTGATTAAAATAAAGTTTTCTCATCATTGCCTCATTTTCCAAAAACCTGACTTTCATTTGTTAACATCGATTTGACGTCTTTAAAAACGCGTCCACGTCTTTGTCAAAGTGACAGAATAAGACATTTGAAGTTAGTGATGGAGGCAGCAGTGGATCAACAGCTCCTGTGTGTGTGTGTGTGTGTGTGTGTGTGTGTGTGTGTGTGTGTGTGTGTGTGTGTGTGTGTGTGTGTGTGTGTGTGTGTGTGATGTTAAAATCACTGGTTTTCTCTCTGGGGTTTGGTGTGAGAGAGTGAGCGGTTTACAAAAGTCTGTCTCACAATGAGATAAAGACGTGGACGTAGATTTAACATATCGTGGATTTAATTCGAGTTCACGATCAGAATCTCGCCGTTGTGCAGAACACACAAGTTTTTTTTTAATTGAGTTTGGAACAGAAACAATCAGACACTTCGCTTGCTTTCTGTCAGCTGACGACTCCCAACGCTAAATTTATTCAGGTTTATTTATAATATAAATACATAAACACATTGATACAATCCAGTTTGGCTAATATGAGCTCGTTTTTTTTCAAACACGGCAACACTGACGGACAAAAGAGGGAAAAACAAACGGGGAAACATCTCCTTCATCATCAAACACATTCAGACGAATGGAACCTCCGCCGCGTCGCGTTTTAAAAATGCACCAACATGTTATGATGCTACATGCCAACGTACACAGTCCTATACATCAAAGTGCAATGTCACAATGGGTTAATGCTAAGAGTTTGTATGAGTCGGTAAAATCTACGGGGGGAAAACACTTTCATTGGGAGTGCTGCTGCTCCGCGCTCAGGGACATGCGTGAGTGGATTCACAACGGCTTTAAAAAAAAAGGCACTTTCACACACACACACACACACACACACACTCATCAGTCTCCAGCCCGGACAGACGGACAGACAGAGCCACATTCACTGTGCTGTTCAAGTGTTTTTGTTTGTTTGGGCGTTTACACACACGGCCCCACCCTGTTAGCTTATTGTGAACTTAAGGTTAACGCGTGACTTTAGTGGAACAAGCAGGTCAACACACACACACACACACACACACGAGCGTACGTTAGCATGCTTTGTTTGACACTCGCTCGCTCACACCTGCGTCTCCCGGTGCTCAGGTAGACATGAATAATCTATCATCTATCACTGAGGACACACACACACACACACAGTTTTCAGACAGGAACTGGAATTCGGACAATTCCACGGAGATCGCCCAGAGACGCCGCGTTAGAGAATGTCCACGAACATTAATCCTAGAACTTCGACTGCTAGCTCTCGCGTCAAAACTGTTCGACTGAGCTTGTGTGAGAACGCTAAAGTCAACCCTGATGTTTTACAGAACTTCTGCTGCTAGCTCTGTGGGCAAAACTTCGGATAATGTTCGACTCAGCTTGTTGCGATGTTGCTAAAATGTTGTCGTCCATCCAACAAAAGTGTAAACAGAGAGTTCCGGAGCTCAGTTTTAGACGACGTACGGTAAATAAATGTGATTTGATTGGCTAGCACCTGAGCTGGATTACTTTTTACGTAAGCAAGATTTGATCGGCGGCTGTTTGGCAACACGTGACTTAGCTCCAGTTAAAGTGGAAGAGCAGCATTTTTTTTTTTCAACCGACGTCTTTGGCACAAACGCACAAACGAGTGCAAACGCAAAAAAGTCGAACGGACTTTTTCTTCTTCTGCCGATAAAGAAAACGCGTAAACCCGAACGCCAGCAACGCAAATCCAACTAAAATGCTACATTTACGTTGTTCGCCTTCAGTCACTGGAGTTTTCGTACGACGTAAATTTGCGAAGGCAATTTGTGTTTGGATTCTTCCGATGTCCTGCCTCTGTTTCAGACACGAGAGCGAGTGGGCGGGGCAAAACACGAGCACCGAAGTCGAGCGACCGCGTAACTTCAGGAAAAACCGACCGACTGTAATTGCGTGTGTCTGGTGTGATCGTACCTTGAACTTTGGGGAAAAACCCACCGCGATAATCCTTCATCTCTGCGCTCCGGACGTTCTCGTGCGGTCGTGAGGACGATCTCGTACTTCCTGTCTGAAAAACACACTCGCACACAAACAAAGGAGAAATCGCACGACCGCGTCGCGCTCCGTCGCTCCCTCCGCCATCAACAGTCACACCCTGTTTGAAGCTCCGGTCCCGGCACGTTTAGTTTTTTTCTCTTTTTTGTTTTACTCGGGTTTCCCCGACGACAAACATAAGAAGGCTTTTAAAAAAGTGTGGTGGGCGGCGGCCTCGGCCTCGCCTCACCGAACATTCAATAAATGGCTGAACAGTCGTAAAAGAGTGGAAACATTCGTTGAGAAGCTGGGCGTGGTTTGGTGTCACTGACGACCTCGGGAGGCGTCGTCTTCGTTTGTCGTCTTCTTCTCTTTTTTTTTCCGTGGTTTGAGGTGAATGTGAACGTAGCAGCTGAACTGAGTTAAAAAACGTAAAAAAAATTAAATAAATGAGTCACAGAAAACGTTGTTGAACCAGTTTTTCCTTCACTCCGATGTCGCGTCCTTCGTCATCATAGAAACAGCAGCAGCCGATGATTGCGACACTTTCTACGAAAAAAACAGCCTTTTTTTTATATTCCTCATCGCTGACAGGCTCCTCCCCCTATCGTCATGACAACATTCACGTCACTGAAACTACATTTTTTTCACTGGAGCTGCACTACACTTGCCCCGCCCTCCGGGACGGGAAGCTCCGCCTCTTCCTCCGCAGTAAACCTTTGATAAATGCTTGGATACATGGAGAAAGTAAACGCCTACACACCTACAGAGACCACACCCACCTGACGACACATAAATATCATGGCATATCATATCATAGGTCATGTCATAGATTATATTTTTATTACTACATTAAAACCTCTTTCCTCTTTGCTAACGTTTCTACCCTCATGTTTGCTGATTATAAACATTAACCCTGATCTCCTCTTCTGGCCCAGTTTTGGCCCGGGTAGGCCTGATTTGGCCTGGTATCGGCCTGGTTTGGCTCACATGGTGCAGGATTTGTCCAGCGGTGGGGGCAGAGGCGGGGTGCTGCTCTTAGGAGGGACCACGGGTTTGGGTCTGAGGGCCGGGGGCCTCAGTGGGGCCCCGATGCGAGCGGCCGCCACAGGCTTGAAGGAGCCCAGAGCGTCGGGGGAAGGATTGGCGGGTCTGGGCGGTCCGGGCGGAGGTCCGGGTAGCGGGCTGATGGGGCTCAGAGGACTGAGGGGGCTCGGGGTGCCGGGGGTCCCGGGGGTCCCGGGAGTCCCCGGGGTGCCCGGGGTGCTGGGGGTGCTGTGGGGGCTGGGAGACTCGGAGGAGCAGGCGGTGGCCGGGCCGTTCTTCATCTGCTCCAGAGTGTCCAGCACCACGTCGGGTGCCGGCCGACAGCCCTGACGCTCCAGCTGCCTCAGCTCGCCGAGGGCCACAGTCACCGACTCCTCGATGTCCTGCGGCAGGACCGCGACGTTAGTGAAAGACAAACAGCGAGAAACACTTTCACACAGTTCCAGGTCCTGAAACAAAACTGCCGTGTTTGCATCGAACATCAGAACCTGAACTCCTGGTCCCCAAACGTTTTTACTTCTTTCCAAACCGTTACGACAAAGTGGAGGTTCTGGACAGAACGAGAACCTGGACGGGGGAAGGAAGAAGTAAAGAGAGCCAAGAACCACGTATCTCGCAACGTTAACAATTCAGACCGGCGCTAAGATTAAGTCTTTTCTTCCTTTGGCTAAATCTGACCTCCAAAATACGTCCTTAAAACGTTTTTAGTTACTTATTTTGCTCACGATCAAACAAAAGTAGTCGAAAGTGCGCCATCCTTGTCATAAGAATTCCTGACGTTAAATCGCAAACATTTACTTCGGTGAGGCTGTTTTTGAAAACGTCAGCAAAGATCGTAAAAACCTCGGAAAAGGTAATACATCGGAAACTTTCTTCTTACGATGTCGCAGATACAACGCGAGCCCGGTAAACATTGCAGTGTTTGAACGTACCTGTGCCAGCGAGTCAGGATCCAGCGCTCTGGATCGCAGCGAGTCGCTGAAGCCGTGCTGCCCGCTGCTCGAGCGTCGGATGGGCGTGTCCTCCGGCCGCCGCAGCGAGTCGTGCCGGCTCACCGTCATTGTCACGGCGGCGGCGGATCGGCGGCGGCGCTCCGGGCTGTCGAGGGGCGGAGTCAGGCCCTGACCCCGCCCCAGCAGCAGCTCCCTGGGGCTGAAGTGTCCGGTGACAGGCGGCGAGCTGCGCTCCATCACGCCACCGTTGCCGTGGTTGTCGTTGGAGCGGCCGAGCGGGCGGCGGAACAAACCGTCGGTCCGCTTCCTCCTGTGACTGAGACCAGGATAATAATAAGACTTTTATTTTGAAAGGGTGTTTTATTACACAGAATGAACACAGTGTTCTTCTTCTTCTTCTTCAGCCAGTTCATGTTAACCTCATGGCAGTGAACAGTGCCACCATCAGGAGTAATGAGGTAGTGACGCTGTGAGTAAAATCTGTTTATTTTTAAACTGAATTATCGATATTTGGCGTCAGTGTTTACATATTTGTATCTCACGAGTTTCACGGGATTACAGATGATTCGTTTACGATGTTTCCACCTCTGACTCTGTACTGTTATCAGTCCGATACATTTTAAAACACTTTGTTTCTGATATCTGATCCAATGGTTACAACAAATCCCGATACTGAACATCGTAACGACTCATCGGGAGATAGCATGATGATTTACACCGCATCAATATTTTGTTCCACCCATAATTTATTGCATAACGACATATTTTTTTTTAGACGTTTATAACGATTAAAATAAGTACGAATGTGCTTACAATTTTTATGTAAACTTTCTTATAAAAACTCTACAAATGAGTTGGTATTTGTCATTTCATTATTCAGAAATACCGTTTTCTTTATTATTGTTAATAATATTATAATATAAATATCTTCCAACATTATTTTGGCGGGTTGTAGCTTTATATCTTATTACTTTGTACTATTTTAGTCGCTATCTGTGACATTCTTCATCTTTTTATTCTTATTTATAATAAATACATTTCTACATAATAACGTCTCACTGATGTACAGAGATCAGAATCAGATGATGAAGTTCTGACCGTGTGTGTGTGTCAGACTGTGAATCTAAAACAGGAAGTGTCTGCAGTCACATGGGAAACACCTGTGTCACTCATTTCAGAGGCGAGAAAAGAAGAAGAAAGTGTTTTCTTTCTGTCTCTTACATGACAGACCTGTTGTAGGTCTCTGGAGGTCTGATGTCCGTGGGCGAGCTCAGCTCACTCCTCGAGCGCTTGTCGTCGGTGCTGCTGCTGCCGCCGCCGTCGCTGTCCGCCTTCTGACTGAGCGTGTCCGACATGGAGTCAGTCCTGAGGACGCAGGGGGACAAAGACCGTCGATGAACACGAGGCGAGTGACGCGACCCGAGCAGCAGAGTTTGTAAACCGCTCGCTCTCCCACACCAAACCTCATAGAGAAAATCAGTGATTTAAGCTGGCGGGGACACAGGAGCTGCTGGTCTACTGCTGCCTCGTGTGGTCACTTTGTGTCAATAAAGTGAATCCAAATGCAGGATTTCAAAAGCCAAAGTAACAAAATAAGACATTAGAACTCAGTGATAGAGGCAGCAGTGGATCAACAACTCCTGTGTGTGTGACGTTAAAATCACTGATTTTCTCTCTGGGGTTTGGTGTGGGAGAGTGAGTGAGTTACAGACTTCTGTCTCACAGTGAGATAAAGACGTGAAACACAGTTTTAGTTGTTAAGCGTATAAAAGGTTTGTGTTCGTACATATCGTCGCGGCTCTGCCCGCGTCTGTCCTTCACCATGATGTACTGGTGCGGCACCAGGCCGCGGTTCCCGTTGTGCCGCCCCTCCCACCAGTCATGTGACGCCCGCTGGAACAGCTGCAGCGACGCCCCCTTCTTGAAGGAGAGCTCACGGCCCGAGCGACCCGCGTAGTCAAACCTCGCCACCGCCTCCACCGCCTCGCCCTCTGGGGACAGAGAGAGAGAGACCACAGAGGTCAGTCAGCGGTTTCTCCGAGGCACAGCTCCGCCCACAGCTCCACCAATCACAAAAACTCAGATGACAGAAGGAGAGGAGGAGGTGTGTGTGTGTGTGTGTGTGTGCCTCCAGAGCTGCAGTTGCCATAGCAACCTCTCTCCACCAGGAGACAGCAGGATGGCAGCGTGGGCGTTTGTGTGAAGGTCAGAGGTCAAACGTACCCTCCTCGCTGGTCTGGGTTTCAGTGCCAGCGTCAGGCTCCGCCTCCTCCAATGCTCCGGGCTCGCTGAACGGACTCTCACTGCCGCGGGGGTGGGGGGACAGAGTGAGATTCATTCATTCATTCAGTGTTTGAGTCTCTCACACATTTCCTCACACATTCGTCAGGGTCTGGTGATATTTTTTTGTCAGTGTGATAATTTAGCGCCGAATTTGTTGAAGAAATGATGCAGAATTATTATGGGATGTCACCTGCAGTCTGCAGTGCACCTGTGCACCAACACGTCATTATCACTGTGTTTCTGTGAGACGCAAGAAAACGTGAAAAATATCATGATTCACGAGGAGGTTCTGTTTGATCAAGGTTTATTCAGATTAGACGTACTGTACGTTTATTTAATTTAACTTAAAGAAGTTTATTCAGATTACACGTACTGTACGTTTATTTAATTTAACTAAAAGAAGTAAATTCAGATTAGACGTACTGTACGTTTATTTAATTTAACTTAAAGAACTTTATTCAGATTAGGCGTGCTATGCGTTTATTTAATTTAACTTAAAGAAGTTTATTCAGATTAGACGTACTGTACGTTTATTTAATTTAACTTAAAGAAGTTTATTCAGATTAGACGTACTGTACGTTTATTTAATTTAACTTAAAGAAGTTTATTCAGATTACACGTACTGTACGTTTATTTAATTTAACTTAAAGAAGTTTATTCAGATTAGACGTACGTTTATTTAATTTAACTTTTATTTAGAGAAAAACACTGGATTTACACACTGAATTATTATGAACATATCACACATTATAGTGTATATTTTATGATGTTATGATATATAGCTTTTCTGTTTTTAAACACAGTTGTTTTTCTATTTATATTTTTAATTATCCTGATTAAAACTGAATATAATTAACTTCAGCATAATTATGATTATAATAATGACGTTCTGATTAAATGACTGCGATTACAGGAAATAAATAAAATAATAATAAAATAAAATAAAAAAGTGCGATCTTTTCTCACCAGTACATAAAAAATTGCAATCTTTTCTCACCAGTACATAAAAAAGTGCGATCTTTTCTCACCAGTACATAAAAAATTGCGATCTTTTCTCATCAGTACATAAAAAATTGCGATCTTTTCTCACCAGTACATAAAAAAAGTGCAATCTTCACCAGTACATAAAAAAGTACATTGCGATCTTTTCTCAGTACATAAAAATTGCGAGTACATAAAAAGTGTACAATCTTTTCTCATCAGTACAGAAAAGTGCAATCTTTTCTCACCAGTACATAAAAGTGCGATCTTTTCTCACCAGTACATAAAAAAGTGCGATCTTTTCTCACCAGTACATAAAAAAGTGCGATCTTTTCTCACCAGTACTGCTCTCCCGTCATACACTTCTCGTACACAGGTCCCGGCAGCTCCTTGGTGTCGGGGAAGATGTTGTCGTGATGCAGGATCACGGTTTTCACCACCTCGTTCACGTGAGCCTGACACGCGACCTGGTCCAGAGAGTCTGGCGTGGGCAGGAGGGTGGGGCCAAACACGATGGCCAGGTTCCCCGCGTCCATCATGTTCTCATCGCTGTACTGAGACAAACTGAGGACAAATATTATTATTTTAATGATTTCTTTGTTTACGAAGCAAATATTCACATTTAAGAAGCTGAAAAATAATATCATTATTATTTTTTTAGTGTCTTCTCCACAGAGAAACACTATATTTTAAACACTTAATAGACAGAAACATGTCACAACAGTAATACGTGATTTAAATTAAAAATTCAATAACTGTGGTCGTTTTTTTTTTTTGATCCTGGACCTGGATCTGTGGTCGAGGCTGAATCTTCACAGACGTGATGTGAACAGTGACTTCACACCTGCAGGTCACACTCTCACACTCCACGCCTCTTCATCACTGCTGCTGCTGCTGATCTGTGTCCATCGTCTCTGTGATCGTTTACAAACCCTGTGTGTTGAGGAAGTGGTTACTCACTGGTTGAGGAAGGCGAACAGGTAACGCATCACCACCAGCATCGCCCTCGGGACGCCGAGCAGGATCTTACGCACGCACTGAGCTCGATCGTACAGATTCTCTATTCCTGCAAGAAAAAAAACAACAAGACAGAAGATCACGAGTCGACGTCTGCGAGTGTTTTCAGACAGACACAGTCCTGGTTCTGGTTCTGCGATCTTTTCTCAACAGGAAATAAAAAAACTGCGATCTTTTCTTAGCAAGCTAACCTAGCGTTGATACTAACTTTCTAAATGTCTAACGTCTAAACAACCTAAACTGAAGTTCTACAGAAACTGTAACACACTTAACATCAGAAGTCGGAAGTCTCACAAACGTATCCTGGGCTAGCCGTTATTAGCCACTGTTAGCGAAAGTGGTCGATAAAAACCAAGGTTATCATAGTTAACAAAAAATAACGGAATAACTAAAACTAAAATTGAAAAAAACGTTTTTCGTTAACTGAAATAAAAATAAAAACGATAACTGACTAAAATTGTGTGTTTACAAAGTGACAAGTTTTAACAGGTTCTCATCCTCTGGTGTGGACTCGTGCAAAGACCACGTGCAGTAAACAGACACTGATACTCACGGACGCAGGAAATGAGGTCATTAAATCGCTCTTTGGGGAACAACGGGTTCTCCAGACCCCTGAAGTAGAGCTTCAACACTCCGGCCACAGAGTTGATGTCGTGGTTGCTCTCCTCGTCGATCAGCGGGTCGTTACCTGAGCCACAGTTAAAAACATGATTAATCGTCCACATGCTGTTTTTCCTTTCAGCTTTCCCCGTTTTTTTAAGTCGACCCCTGACCTCTTTCGAAGGAGTTCTTGATATCGTTGACCTCCACCTGCGATCCCGACACCCGGAATATTCCTTGATGCTGGAGACCTGTGAAATAAACGGCACAGTTCTTGTTACTTGTGGTGTTCTGTGCTGTTCTGTGGTGTTCCTCAAGGCTCCATACTGCAGGAACCTGGGTGTGACCCTTGATGACCATCTCTCCCTCACTGCCAACATTGCTGCAACAGCTCCATCTTGCAGATACATGTTGCACAACATCAGAAAGATACGGCCTCTTCTAACCCAGAAGGCGGCACAGGTTCTGGTCCAGGCTCTTGTCACCTCACGCTTGGATGACTGCACCTCCCTCCTGGCTGGTCTCCCTGCATGTGCCATACGACCTCTGCAACTCATCCAGAATGCAGCAGCTCGACTGGTCTTCAACTTACCAAAGTTCTCCCACACTACACCGCTCCTCCGCTCCTTCACTGGCTTCCTGTAGCTGCTCGCATCCGCTTCAAGACTCTAGTGCTACAAACGGATCCGGCCCAGCCTACATCCAGGACATGATCAAAACCTACACCCCAGCCCGCCCACTCTGCTCTCACTGCCCCCTCACTGAGAGGATCACAGAGGCGTTCACAGAACTCCAGACTGTTCACTGTCCTCGCTCCCAAATGGTGGAACAATCTCTCCATCGACATCCGGACAGTGGAAAACCTCCACATCTTCCGCCGCCGACAAAAAACACATTTCCTCCGACTTTACCTCGACTAAGACGACGACAGAAAAAACAAAACTTGCTTATACATCGCACTTATGACTAGCACTTCATAGTTTGTCTTACTTGAAGCTCTGGCTTACTTCTAGCTCTTATTTGTACCCAAATGTTTAAATGCACTTATTGTAAGTGGCTTTGGATAAAAGCGTCTGTTAAATGACATGTAATGTGATGTAATGTGATGTAATGTAATGTAATGTAATGTAATGTAATGGCTCCACACTGGGACCGCTTTCATTTACATTAATTTAAAAACAACAAATACAACGGTTTTCTTCAAGGTCCTGTTTTTATAATAGTTTGAGGAAAATATAATTATGTATTAGCATCATTATTAGCATCTGTGCTATGACTGAAGCATGCTAGCATGTTCAGACACTTTAAAAAGTAGAGAAAAGGGGAACAAAGTAATTAAAACTAGGAAATACTTGTTAAAAAAGTAAGAGATGATAATGTTTATAACTAGAACAATATAGCCACTTAGCTTAGCTTAGCACACTCTGGATACAGAGAGAAACAGCTAGCCAAAAGTTTCAAAGTTTGTTTCATCAGGACAAAAACAAACGTGTGAAAATAACTGTAATCAATTGTACAGGAGCTCGTGCTTTAGAATTAAACATTTTCACCAGCTTTTAGGATAGTTTTTATATTTCTTCTCTACATTTACAGTTTTGTACGTTTTTTAACATTATACTTTCAGGTTTTTAATATTTTTACAGTGTTCATTTTCTACTTATTTTTTACTAAAGTTTGAGTATTTATTTGCTTTACAATAAGGATCAGAATACTTTATTTACTTTGTATTATTCTGTTTGTCTGGTCCAGTGGTTCCCAAAGCCTGGGTCGGGACCCTGAGATGGGTCGCGGGAGATTTTTTTTGGTGCATTTTTGGCAAACTTTTTAATCACTATTTAAGCACACATTTAATTAAATTTAGATTTTTCCCTGGTCTCTTGTGAAAAATGACATTAGACGTTACTTTCTGCTAACGATTTGCTTTAACTATGAAAGTGTTAACTGTGAAAACATGAAATAATCTGTAGCTGAAACTCACCGTGCAGGTTGATGTAGCGGACGCAGCTCTCCACCAGTAACGGTATGGCTTTGGTTGAATCCTGCACAAACAAACAAGTGCAGTCGTGTCAGACTGACAGTTAATCTCACACTGGTGCACTCTGGGATTTTTTAAATTAATCTGTACCTGGTGTTTGCTGTGGGAATTTTTCCTCCCACGACTTTGACGAACAGAAATGAAACAAAAAGAAAAGATTTCGATTTTTATGAGAAAACAGATGAAGTCACTGAGTGAATGAGGAAATGAGGAAATGAGGAGTTTACCTGGTCGTTAGCAGCTCGGCTTTATAACCTGCGACAAGAGAAGAAGCTTTAAAACGTCGTAAATGCGAATGATGTCGTTTGTTTTCACGCGTCTCACCTTCAGCTAAGGCTTTTTTCAGGATGTCGTGTTTGGCCTGGAGTTTGGCGATGAGGATGCTTCCCTCCAGATACTCACGGAATTTCTGGACAAAAATGCCAAATATTAGAGGTTTATGATGACATTTAAGTTTTTAAAGCCTTTTTTACTTTATTTTTTATTCCATGCTGAAAAATGAATATATGAATGTCAATAAACGAAGAGAAAGAAAAGAAATTCAAAAATATGACTTTAAGAGGATTTTTTGTTTATTTAGGTGCTTTTTTTAAACGTTTTTTAGCGACACAATAAAATAAAAACACATTTATTTTCCTCTGCCTAACACATTTACTTGTTTGAATACAATTTCTATTCAATTTATATACATTAAATACGACTTCAAACTTCCTGGTCACTGTGTTTTCCTCCTTCTACAGTTTCTTTTTATATATTTGTAATTTTTTTTCAATGCATACGACTTTAAACGACTTCAAACTTATAACTTAAATTGACATGTTTTTAAACTTTTTCTTTCCCCTTTCACATTTTTAAAATGTCATTTAAATCCAAATTACATTTTGAATCCAACTTTCTGCAAATATTATCCTTGTATTTTACGTTACTCCCTCATTAGAGCAGGATATTTCGCTCACGTTGAAGTAGAAAAGCTCCGTCTCCTGCTGATTGGCTCGTCTCTTGGCCAGACTGGGTTTGTTCAGGTAGCCGTCCGACACGCTCGACTTCACCGACTCGGACGACGGACTGTGGGTGAAGCTCTGCGACACGTCGTAGTCGTCCAGCACTGTCATGTCCTGCAGGGTGGACAGCGTCGCGCCCCACGTCTTCTTCACCTGCGTGGGACACGTGAAGAAAGACTGTGAGGTTAGATTAGTGTCACTGCACCTTTAGTTCCATGGAAACAACACTGATCTGAGAGCTCGGCTTCATGGGTCACGAGTTATTCGTTATGAAAGTGTGATTGTTGCAGGCCTGACGTCGAGTGTGTGTGTGTGTGTGTGTGTGTGTATTTGCTGACACGTGCAGACGCAGCTCATTAATCCTCACTCCTTCAGCGTTTTTATGTCCTTCAGGCTTCAGTGAACGTCTGTGTGTGTGTGTGTGTGTGTGTGTGTGTGTGTGTGTGTGTGTGCACAGTGAGGCTGCGGCACCGCTCTCAGCTCAGACGGGACACGCAGATATTTTAGGAAGCTACATCTGTTACGTTATCGTCCAGCCATTAAAAATGATTACATTTGCATGACGACAGTGAGTTTGTGGACTGTGTAAAACATGGCTGCCTTATCTTTAAGAACACGTTCACGTCTTTATCTCACTGTGAGACAGACGTTTCCAACAGGAAGCTGAGGTTTGTGAACCACTCACTCTCCCGCACCAAAGCCCATAGAGAAAACCAGTGATTTTAACATCACAGCACACAGGAGTTGTTGATCCACTGCTGCCTCCATCACTGAGTTCAAATGTCTTCTTTTATAAATTTGGCGTTTGAACTCTTCACCCAGATTGACCTCAGTGACACAAAGTGACCACACGAGGCAGCAGAGGACCAGCAGCTCCTGTGTCCCCACGACCTTAAATGACTGATTTTCTCTGTGCTTTACAAACTTGAGTTTCCTGTCTGTCTCACAGTGAGATGGAGCAGCAGACATTCTCTCAAGTTATTTCCGTGAAGGTTTTTCATGATATCAATGACTTTCACCTCCTCGTTCTCGATCTTCAGCGACGCCAGGCGAGTCTGGAGCTGCGTGAGGCGGAGGTTGAGCTCAGACTGGACCTGAGGCTGAGAGGCGATCTGAGCCACCTGATGAGAAACCATGAAGAGAAAAGGATCAGAACCTGAAGATTCAGAGCATGTGAGAGTCTGTCTGGGTCAATAATAAAAGTTTACATTAATATTCCCACAGGTGCATTTATCCTTGAGTTTTTAGAATCATAGTTTCAGCTCTGGTTCAGTAATTCACTTTATAAATGATCGTCACTTTTAGAGGAAAACTACGGCGCCCTGGAGGTGACATGGACGGATGAACAGATAAAAAAAACAAACTGTGATGGTAAACAAACAGGAAGAAGAACTGACTTCGTCGCCCATGTGGGCCTGGAAGTTGAAGCGCTGCGGCGGGCAGAAGGCGGTGGGGTAGAGGCCCAGCAGACGCTGACGGTCTCGGGCGGGGTCCAGGCCCTCCACGGCGCCCTCCAGCACCTCCAGCCCCGCCCTCCTGGAGGCCTCGAGGCTGAGTTCTGCCGACAGGTAGGTCCTCAGGGCGCGGCTCAGACTGGAGTGGTACCCTAGGTCACAACACTGAGGACGCCAGAGAAGACGGAGACGTTTGTGTTTGTCGTCGGCGGCGACAGCGACGACGACGTGTGATGAGAGGTTTTACTCACGTCGATGATGTCGGGCAGGTCGTGGATGTAGTATTTGAACACAGAGGCGTTGGTGGCCTCCAGCGTCAGCAGATACTCGTTCCTGGATTTAAGAACCTTCAGTTTGTTCTCAGAGTACTTTGCCTTCCTCTGATGGAGAAAAAAAAGACGGAGAGTGTAAAAGTGATCAGGCCCAAACAACCATGAACACATCGGAACCATGGAAACTGGTTTAACCCTTTGACCCCGAGCATATCGCAGACGACACAATCTGGTGTGTATGTTTTTCATCATTTTAATTGTTAACACTATTTTAACACACATTAAACTGTAAATAACGTTCCTCTGGAAAAATGGACAAAAGCACTCACAGGACTTTTCTGAAAATAAATTCTTAAAGGGGACATATTATTAGTTCCCTGGTGTCCTAATGAACATGTCAGTGACATGCTTTGGTCAGAATACCATAAGGATGAAGCATCATAGCAGTTCAATAACCCTGTTAAACCCGCCCCTTTCAGAACGCTCGGTTTTGTGCGTGCTCCCTTTATATGCAAATGAGACACAGGCGAACACACACCCACTTCTTCCAGGGGGTTTCCGATTTGTCACGTAAATTCATTTTCAGAGACTCTTTACTTTGGAGAACTGGAAATCGCGATCTCCGACTAACAGGTGGAGCACACAAGCCCCGCCCCCCGGGGGGAGGAGGAAGCGTCTCATACCTTCTCTCTCATCTTCTCCATCTTGCGGGCAGCGTTGCGTCTCTGGTGGCGTTCTTCTATCCGCAGGCCGAACACAGGCTCCACCCCTCCGCTCGTCCCGGACACGCCCTTCACGCGGCCCTCCTGGCGCTCCGCCTCGCGCAGCTTGGTCTCGGCGTTGATCATCTCGACGTGGTACATGTGGTACGTCTTCATCACCTTAGTGAACGACAACACAGTCAGTTTCTCGTCGTAAACGGAGTTTAAGGCGTGTTTTACGTGAATGTTTGGATCCACTCACGGTGTAGAGCTCGTTCAGAAGCTTCATGAGATCTTCCTGAAGCTGAAAGATGATTTCTTTACTCTGACAAAAGAAGAGAGGAATAAAAGCAGCAGGTTAAGCTTGTTTCTGCCTCAGCATCCGTTTAAGTTTCTACGACATCTTTAAGAACATGTCCACGTCTTTATCTCACCGTGAGACAGACGTTTGTAAAGCACTCACTCTCCCACACCAAACCCCACAGAGAAAATCAGTTATTTAAGCTGGCGCGGACACAGGAGCTGCTGGTCCTCTGCTGCCTCGTGTGGTCACTTTGTGTCTGATATACTGATGTATATCTGAACAAAGGATTTTAAAAGCCAAATTTATTTAAATAAGTCATTTGAAGTTAGTGACAGAGGCAGCAGTGGATCAACAACTCCTGTGTGCTGTGATGTTAAAATCACTGCTTTTCTCTATGGGCTTTGGTGTGGGAGAGTGAGTGCTTCACAAACTTCAGCTTCCTGTTGGAAAAGTGTGTCTCACAGTGAGATAAAGATGTGAAACACGTTCTTAAAGATGTCGTAGACTTAAACTGACGTAGATTTTATTTGAGAAGTCTTTTGTTAAGTGCTTAAAACCCCTTAAATTATCCCTTTCAGGACATTTTACAGTTTCAAAGCTGCAGATTTGACTTTTACTCATTTAAAATGATTTTACTGCCACTTAAAGTCAAGAGTGTGTGAGTGAAGCGCTGAAGAAACACTGACCATCAATCAGGTACCTGAACACAGCATCACACACACACACACACACACACACACAAGTGCCTGCGTTCACAAATGAATTTGTGTCTCATGCATTAAACAGATGGCGAGGAGGGAGGCAGGAGTTATGTGGCATTAATATTATATTAAGCTAAAATGATTGAGGAGTCAGAGGATGGATGGATGGATGGATGGATGGATGGATGAATCCTCCTCCTCCTGTTGTCGTTGCTCACAGCACAGTTTCCGTTTATAGCTGCGGCCGCCGCCGCATTTAAGTCTCCATGAATAAAAGACGAGGAGGAGCCAGCGATGAATTATGAAGACGGCGGAGGAGGCGGCGCCCACCGCACGTACTCGTGCGTTTAATCTGCTAATCTGTGACGGAGCAGCGGCAGCAGAGAAGCTCCAGGGAATTTTTAACTTTTTACTAAAATGAACTCAGCCGTGTGTGTCTTTTAAGTCAGACAGGATATGGAAATTATATTCACAATATTATACACATTCTATTTGTCTGAACCTTCTATTTTATCGTCTCATTGTTAATATTTTGTGTGTAAATGCTCATTTATCACCTTTATCTTTTCTGTCTTTTCTAATGTGGCACAGGATTAATGAAGCTCTATTTTATCTTATCTTATTGTATAAAATATGCTTTTATATAGTTTGTTTTTAAGATTCTTTGTTGGAAACGGTCACAGAGTGACAACATTTTGAAAAAAATCTTATAATAATTACACAAATATATCCTTATATAGAATACCCCTAACTTTAATATGTGTTATTTAGATTCTTAAGCATAAATTAGCACGTACGTCCTTATTTTTGCACATTTTCTGAAAGATTGCAAAGACAGGATACGGAAGTGATACGCGTGAAGTCAGAATTCTGACTTAAATCTCAGCAAAAAAAAATTACATGAGAAACTTTTTTTTTTTTCAAAAATCTGATACAGAATATGATGAAAAACAAGCTAACGTTTAGTAAACGTGAAAAAACAGAATCTTAAATATGATCGTAATTAATCATGAGGTCATAGAATCACTGGAAACACACTGGCTCCCCCTTGTGGCAGCTGTGGTGGTGAACATTTTCACCCAAGTTCTATATTTGACGCCGTCTTGTTTTTTAAAAGTGCTGCTTTGAACGTTTTAATCTCATCATTTGAAACCACAAGGAATCCTGGGATATATCCTGGTCTATGTGGATCTGAAAAAGATCAGTCTCCTGGATTCTTTGTTGCTCGGGGATGGAATTTTTGTGAAGCCATGAAAAATAATTCATGTCTGACTGGAAGCTGATTTTCAGAGTAAAAGCCTCAAAAAAAAAGCTCCTTCCTGTGAAGGTAGCGCAGCTTTTAGCGGCTGAACAGCCTGAGGAGGTGGTGGAGACCAAACAGGATTTACAGGATCCATGCAGAGGGATTCGGTGCATTTGTTTGGGACTACTTTCTGCTGTGAATGAATCCTCATCGGATTATTTCAGCTCACCCTCTTCAGCAGACGCGCCGAGTCCTCGCTGATGTGCGTGAGGCGGGAGATGACGTTGTTCAGGTAGAGGTCACTGAGGGTGGCGTGGTCTTTGCTCTCCCTCCTCACCTGGAAGACATGGACCCAGTGAAGTGTGAAGGAACATCTGAAGATCTTACAGAGTTTCACACAAACACAGAAACAGGTCAAACTCACCTGGTTCAGCAGCAGGTACCAGCAGTTGACCGGAGAGAGAAGGTTCTGGTCTTTTCTGGAGAAGAAACAGAGAAATCAACGCTGTTAAAAGGAAACAAGTCTGGAACATGAACACATGCATGTGAAGAAGAGTCTTACTTGTACTGTTGATGGTCTTTCGTGCTGCGAGTTTTGGCCATGAACCTCTCGGCGAGTTTCTCCAGGTTTCTGGAATATTCCGTCTCGATCTCTGCCTTCTTCCTGAAGAAGTCCTGCAGGTCCTGAAGCAGCTGGACCCGCATCTCCGTCTGCTGCTCCAGGCAGCGCTGCTGCTCCACCAACTGCGTCCGCACATCTACACAAACACAAACACAAACACACGCAGATGTCTGGATTTACACCTGGAATATTTTTTGGGATTGGGATCATGCGTTCTCAAAGACGCCAGATTCGTCGTCACGTTTATCTGGGTCCATCAAAAATGGTTAGGTCTCAGGTAGAAGATCCACTGGGAATGCTCGCATCTTCCTTTCATCAATATCCCATATGGTCTAGCGGTCAGGATTCCTGGTTTTCACCCAGGCGGCCCGGGTTCAACTCCCGGTATGGGAATGCACATCCTTATGTTACACCCATAAATTCCATTTGTAGTCAGCAGTCATGATTTCCAAGTTCTTTTAAGAAAAAGCAACTTAAAGTGTCATTTTTCTTTTCGTTCCAAGTTGGAGCAACATCAACTTGTGGCATTGCAAGTACAGCACGGTTTGAAACGGTAAAGGCCTGAGAACAGTGCCTTTATTGGTCGGCAGGGGATGCGCTGTGCACAATGGCTGCGTAGCACAACTTCATACCGTTATTCTGTCGCCCAATCAGCTGACTGGGTGGAGCTGATCTAACGAGCTATGATTATTAGAATCCTATATGGTCTAGCGGTTAGGATAGCCGCTAGACCATATAGCGGTCTAAATTAGCGCCACCTCAAAAAATCAAGTAGAGGTTTCCAGGTTGGCTGCCACTTATGTCAGTGGTAAAAACACCGAACATCACTTAACTTGCTTTTTTAAGGTAACGTTATAAAAATGATTTTCCCTTAAAGAACGTTTGATAAATCGATACATTACATTAGTTAAATATGACGTCAGTTCACTCACTTCACTCTTCATTCTTTGAAAACTGCTGATGGAAACATTTGTCTGAGGAGGAGTCACCTTGGACCACACACACACACACACACACACACAGCTATTCCTCTCAGGACTCTGCATTGACTTCCATTCATTTGAACATATAAATATATATATATATATGTATATACTATAACCCAGTAAACATAACCAGTTAATGACTAACCCTAACATGAACTAGAACCATGACTCAAATCTTAGTCCTAAACTCAGAAATAAGGTTCTTCCTTGCTCACTATGAGGACCAGGTTTTGGTCTCCGTGAGGACTATACTGGTCCTGACAAAGTCAGTGTTTATGACAAGAACAGACACACACACACACACACACACACACACACACACACACACACACACACACACAGGTACAGTCAGCATGGTAGTGCCTGGATTCACTCGCTCACCGGTCGAGCTGAATGTGTCTGCAGCAGGAGAGAGAGCGAGCGAGAACAGAATACACAATGATAACCCCACCTCCCTCTCTCTCTCTCTCTCTCTCTCACACACACACACACACACACACACACACACACACACACACACCAATCCCTTGGGGCTCTATCCACTCCACTACCTGTTGTCTTGGCAACCACACACTGTGTCTGTGAACCATGTGACGAGGAAGGTGAAGACAAGAGCTGGGATCTGCCACACGCACACGCACACGCACACGCACACGCAGGACATGCTTCATAGATCTCAGAAAACAGAAAATTGCCTCGGCCTTTGGTCCCCACAAGTCAATAAAACCATACTGCTGAGTGTGTGTGTGTGACAGTGTGTGTGTGTGTTGTGGCTTCTTTTGCGCGTGTTATCAGACTGGTTTAAAATGGCTGCCACTCCTCCTTCACTGTGTGTGTGTGTGTATGTGTTCACGCCTGCGATCACGTGACCCACGGCGGCAGCAGATGCTCGCCTCTGATTGGCCGAAACAGGACGTCCCAAACACGCGCAGCGGCTTCAGGTTTCCCCTCCGTCTCATCACGCCTTCCAAATGAAAGGCTGAGCCTCGTTAGAGCTGTCGGTAACCGCGGCAACGGCACTGATGCTTCACGCAGGGTGATGATTAAAGGAGCAGTGCAGGGTTTTTTTTGGGGATGGTGTGTGTGGTTACTCGTCTCCCTTATATCCTCCAGTTATGACATCGGGTCATTTAAACCCATGATTCCATCACGTCATCAGAATTAAACGTCGTCACCTCGTGATTGCAGCGTAATCATGAATTCATCATCAAGTCTCAGTGGAAACATGCAACACTGCAGAACAACTAAAAACGTGATCTAAAAAAAGGATTTACAGCCTGTAAACTAATTTATGACAGAGATAAAACTCAAACTTCATCTTACACACGGTCATTTAACAGCAACATAACATCTGCTTCTGAAAAAACTCCCTGCTGCACAACAGTTTGAGTCAGATTTAACATAAACAAGGAAGTTAATGTCCATGAGGACACAGTGACCTTTACCTTTGACCTCAATCTAAAACAGTTCAAGTGCAGATTTCAGCCAAATTTATAGAAAGTTCTTCAGAGATCGTGTTCCTGCGCGTGGAGGAAGAATTTTAGAAAAGTCCTCTGCTCCCTGAACGTCACATCTCATCATTCAGGCTTATTTCACACAAACTTGTCCAAGAGGCCGCACTGACCTCGACCTTTGACCTCAGAGCTAAATCTAAACAGTTCAGGGGGAGACGACAGCTGAGGAACAGGTTTCAGACGCTGTTTCAGACGTGTTGAACGTCACGTGTCAGCGTGAGTTTTCATGTCAACGAAAATCTCAGTCTCAGATCTCAGACAATGAAAAGTGAAAGATGACGACGTTTGAAGTCGGAGACGCTGCTCGCTGCGTTTACCTCGTCTTTGATCAAGAGAGACACGGGAAACACAGAAGACACGGGAAACACGAGAGACACAGAAGACGCGAGAGACGCGGGAAACAAGAGAGACACAAGAGACACAGGAGACACAGGAAACAAGAGAGACACAGGAGACACAGGAAACACGAGAGACGCAAGAGACACAGGAACCACGAGAGACACAGAAGACACGAGACACAGGAGACGAGAGACACTGGAAACACGAGAGACACAGGAAACACAAGAGACACGGGAAACACGAGAGACGCAAGAGACACAGAAACCACGCGAGACACTGGAAACATGAGAGACACAGAAGACACGGGAGACACAGAAGACATGGGAGACACAGGAGACATGGGAAACCAGAGGAGACACGAGAGACACATGAGAGCTTTGAACTGTGGAGGGCAGCACTGAGCAACACAGGGATCCAACAGGTGGACTGATGAAGACCAGAAGCAGAAGCCTGGTCCAGTAGGAACCTGGTTGCAGATGTGAATGTTGACACTTCCGAGGACAGAGTCCGCGTCCACGACACCTCGCTCTGCTAACTTCAGAAACGCCACGCCCACCATCATACGTTAACACACACAAACGTTTATTTGAAACGGATTCACTGCGTGTGGGCTTGATGTCACATGGACAGGAAGCTGGCCGTTACCATGACAACCAGGTTCAAGGACACAGAGGGCACAGAGCTGCTGGATCATCGGCGAGAGAACACACACACACACACACACACACGCGTTCACGAGATCATCGCAGAACACTGACTCAGTGAAGAGTCACTCCCTCCCTCCTCTCTGTGTCTGTCTGTCCCTCTGTGTGTGTGTCCTGTAGGTGGACAGATGTGAGGTCACTAATCACCTGTGTGCTCACACACGCAGAAACACTCAGGAACATCTTCCTCCCGCTCTCAGCTCCCTGCAGAGCTCCTCCTCCTCCTCCTCATTTGCATATTCTCATTAAGACCGTCGTCACATGACGTGGAGACACCACTGCACTTTAAACCACAGCTTCATCATCATCATCAAACATATGAACCCACAGCTCTACCTTTCTACAAGATCACCTGACCTCAGCGGGCGAGCGAGCAGGCCCCGCCTCCTCCTGAGAGAGAGAGGGACTCTATGTGTGTGTGTGTGCGTGTGTACATTCCTGTGTCAACCAATCAGGAGCCAGAACAGGAGGCAGACTTGGAGAGCACATGGTTACAGGAGCAGATCTATACATCTATACATTAGAGAGGGGGGAGAGAGGGAGAGAGAGACAGAGAGACAGAGAGGGAGAGAGGGAGGGAGGGAGAGAGAGAGAGAGAGAGAGACAGAAAGAGAGAGAGAGGGCAGGACATCCCTGTCTTTGTACAGCTGTACTTGTGAGGACTCTGCATCAATCCTTATTATCACTAACCTTAACCATAACCACACTTCAAATCTTAACCAGTTCCACAAAAAAGGTTCTGTCTCACTACAACCAGGTTTTGGTCTCCATGAGGACTACTGGTCCTGACAAGGTCCTAGAGAGGTAACACATACAAGAACACACACACACACGATAATCCAGAGTAGAATAAGTGTGATACAGTTTTTTCTTTGTGATACGGAACAAAAAAATCCTCTGACATACATGTGTTAGAATGTTTAGAAAAGTGGGCGGAGCTTTCTGTCTGTACTCTTTTGCAACATACGTCAAATATTCTTGTAAAAAGTTCAAAAACGTGTTAAAATGTTTCCATGTTTTTAGAATTTTTTTGTGAACTCTTTTTTGTGAAATGTTTTTTTCGTAACATTTTACATAACGTGATTTTTTTATGTCATGACTTCACGTTTTATAACGTTACATTATGACATTATTACATATACTTTTTCAATGATGTCAATTATGTTTCGTAACATTAGTTTTAAAACATTGACTTTGATAACATAAGCGTTTGAACGTGCGTTATTTTCTTCATCAGAATATTTTCTATGCATATTTTTTTGGTAAAAATCGTAAAGTTTTACAACATTCAAATATTTTGTCATTTCTTGTGATAATAAGTCAGGATGTTTTACATCAAGAGCAAATAATGCGACATCATTTTTAGTTCGTAACATCAGTAACATGTTTGTAATTTAGTTACATACGTTATTTTCATCACAATATTTTGTTTGTATATTGTTTTTTTTTTAAATATCAGGAACATTTTTGGCAAATATTTTGTAGTTTTTCAGGATTTTTACATTGAGAGCATATTTCTGTGACATTACAATTGTGTTTCTCTTTTGTTACATCCAAGTATTTTGTAAAATCACTAACATGTTTTTTTTACATCAAGCTAAATTTTGTAAAATGTTTTTTGCTCATAATTTTTTTTAACATTATTTTAGGCAACTTTTTTGAAATAAGTAACACCTGTGACATTACAATATTTGATGTTCTTTAACATCAGTTAAAGGTTTGGAACAAAATATTTTGTAACCACACGTCAGGAACATGAATGCGTCTGAGATCAGCGTCAGTGTGATAACTCGGGGTTATGGATCAGGATTGATTAATCTGATTAATCTGATGAATCTGAGTACTGACGACGACGAGCGTCTGAGGGTGGACATTTTAAAATGGTGTCTGTTCTGGATCGGAGCGTCAGAGTTTGAGAAAAGGTCATTTGACTTGATCCATCGCACGCCACAGTGTTACCATGGATACGAGGAAGAGGAGGGAGAGAGAGAGACTGGGGCTGTCCCACCGTCATGGCAACCACCACTATTTCAGGACTGATTATCATCATCATCATCATCATCATTGACACCTGAACATGTCCCTAACAGCAGGTCAGGTACACACACACACCTGCAGTCACAGCCTTAGAGGAATGCCAATGGAACACATACACACACACACACACACACACACACACAATAATATCAATACTCCAATCTGAGTGTGAAATACACACAAAGGTTAGTACATCTGTAATTGTGAGGACTCTGCACTGAGGTTTCTTGTCTCCAGGAGGACTACGCTGGTCCCGAAGAGGCATCAAAAACAGGAACACGTACACACCTCAGGTGTGTGTAAAACACACACACACTTGAGTAATGGAAGATCAAGACTCTCCCTCTCTCTTTCACACACACACATGCAGTGAGGTATGTGGAGCAGCACAAATGAGGTTCAGCCTCACTAGGACCAGGTTTTCTCGTCTCCATGAGGATTCTAGCTGGTTCTAAAAAGGCACGTATGTACACACCTGACACACACACACACACAGATGAGAAATGGACAATCAAGACTCTCTCTCTCACTCAGACACACACACAGGTATGTGGAGCTGCAGATATGAGCTTCTGGGACCAGGTTTTGGTCTTCATGAGGACTCTACTAGTACTGACAAGGTCAGCACACACACATTTATAAGCGCGCGCACGCACACACAAACACACAGATAGATGGACATAGATGATTAGGATCACACACACACACACACACACACAACACACATGCACTCCCCTTCCTCCTCCTCCTCCTCTTCCTCAGGCGTCATGCAGCACTCACGATGAACCCGGATCATCCTGACGTCTGATGGTGAGGTGTCAGCACGCACGCGCGCGCGCACACACACACACACACGCACGCACGCACGCTTACCTTTCACCTGACTCTCATACTCCGCCAGGATTTCTTTGTCCTTCTTGCTCTTGTTCGAGTTGTTCATGTTGTTCATGTCGCAGGTGACGCGCGCGCGCGCGCACACGCACACAGGTACAAAAAATTAAAAATTAAAAATAAGACACCTGCAGATAATTAATCACTTCCGTCCGCGCGCGCCGCCCAAAGCTTCACCCACACCGGTAAGAACATGCTGCTCTCACTCACACTCACACACACTCACACACACACTGCAGCAGCAGCCGCGCGCCTTCATCACTGAGTCCACACTGAGGATGAAGAAGAGGAGGAGGAGGCTCTCTCTCTCTCACACACACACACACACAAACTCTCTCTCTCCCTCACACACACACTCAGTGAGAAATTACCCACTCGTGACCGTTGCTGCTTCTGCTGCATCACATGACATCATCATCATCATCATCATCATGAAAAAAGAGTCAATTAAAAAAAATCAGCAGATTATTTTTTTTAAAAAACGAAAGAAAAAAAAGCACAATTATCTCGTGCTGCAGCAGCAGCGCGTGCACGTGCACCGGTCTGCAGGGAGGGAGCAGTGGGCCACGCCCACTAGGTACAGCTCACTCACACACACACACAGTCACCCTGCCGACACCTCTCACAGGTGCAGACGCGCGTGCACGCGGAGTAGCTTCCGTGCGCGTGGACGTAATCAGCAGGAAATTTAAAATAATTCATTGAAGAGAAAAAAAAAACGCGAGAGGAAGCCGGTCTGAAAATGGGTGTGTCCGCGCGGGAGGGGCGGAAATAAAGGCGGACGTGATTGACAGCAGCTGTGACCAGTGAGTGAGTGAGTGAATGAATGAATCTGTGAGATCAACAATCTGTTACTATACATGACGACATGACGATTAATCGATTTATTGATTGAGTTTTAACAGAATTTATTATTTTCTTATTTATTCTTAGTCAGCTTATATTTGTCCACTTAATTATCTGGATTATGCAGCATTTAAATGAATCTAATGTTTAACGTTTGTGAGATTTTATTCTGAAATGTTTAAACATTTAAATTTGAATAATAAATGATTACATTTATGATTGATTAGTTGTTATTTTGCAGTTTAACAGAAACAAACATGAAGGTTCACTCACACACACAAACACACAGATTATTAAACATATACACTGTTTATGTATGAGTGAATATTTGTCTCCACCTGCTGGATTATTCACCACGTCACAGATCGAGCTCAACTCGAGAAACTCAAGAAATAAACAGAAAAAGGACAAAGGACTTATTTTGATTCAAATAAGGGAAATTTACAGATGATCAACCGTAGCAGATGATAATCTGAATGGGATTAGGGACACCTTTTTTTTTTTAAAGGGGCAAAATTATGATTTATGACTTTAATCTAGATTTCCCCCTCAGAATTATGACTTCAATCTAGATTTCCCCCTCAGAGTTATGACTATAATCTAGATTTTGCCCCTCAAAATTATGACTATAATCTAGATTTTCCCCCTAAAAATTATGACTATAATCTAGATTTTGCCCCTCAAAATTATGACTATAATCCAGATTTCCCCCAGAATTCAGGCTGTTTTAATATATTTTTTTTCATGTGTCCCAATCCTCCTCCGTATTGATTTGATGATAATCTGATGTCTGTAGTGATTGAGGCTGTTTTGTGGCCACCAGGTGGCAGCAGAGCTCCTCTGCTCACACACTAAGTTCATCAGCAGAGTTCAAGGGGCCATTATTTAGGGCTATTTTCAAAACTTTCAAGGGCCTTGAAAATATTTTTTATCGAATTCACAAACTTTCAAGGACTTCAAGGACCCCTGGGAAAATATTTTAAGGGCTCGAAAAAAAAATCAAATTCACAAACTATCAAGGACCCTTGGGAAAAACTTTCAAGGGCCTTGGAAAAAAAATCAAATTCACAAACTTTCAAGGATTTCAAGGACCTATGGAAACCCTGAATGGTGCATCTGCAGCGGGAGACATTTACCTAAATATCAACTTCACCTCTTTCTTGCAAAAAATTCAAGCACTTTCAATTACCCCTGTCTATTTGGGGCCATTTTGAAAAACTTTCAAGGGCCTTGAATTTTTTTCCAAATTCACAAACTTTCAAGGATTTCAAGGCACCTGTGGGAACCCTGAAATAACTACATAAGTGAATGACGACTGCGTTGTTTGGTCAAATTATTATGTTATTATTATTATTATATTATATTATATTAAGTGTTTCTCCCAAACTTTCAAGGTTTGTCAAGGACCCATGGGAGCCCATGAGGTTAATGTTTCTTGTCTTGATGACCTCTCAAAGCTGCTTTACACCGCAGTTTTCACCCATTCATTCATTCATTCACTCACTGTGTTATGACACCTCGGCACATAGACGAGCGGAGCCGGGAATCAAACCCACAACCTTTACGTTGAACTACCGTCATTTTAAACTGAAACAGGTGAGTTTGTGACACCTCCAGCGCTTCCCTGTGGTTGTTTTGTGTCAGTACAGAATAAAGAATATTTAAATCTTGATTTAAACGTGGTGTTTATTGGTCTCCATGGTGACTGTAAACAAAATCCCATTTTGTTTTTTCCTCCCGTTGAAGATGACGTCGCGTATCCACAGCCTGAGAAAAACAGAGCAGCTGATGCTATCAGGTCAGGACACGTATGTAACGTGTCGGTCACGGTACATTAACGTGTTCATGGACACAGATTTGCTTAATTGCTTCCGCTCGTTGGTTCCTGAGATCTGGACTCTGTTTGGACCTCCAGTCTTTGAGGAGGACATGATGTCCCCCTCCGCCTACTGTATGTGGTTGCTATGGGAGACGGGGGGGGGGAGCAGATTCATAAATTTACGATAAAAATGTCGAGGAGAAATCAATGATTGTGATGAGGAGGAAATTAGATTTAATTTGCGATTATTTGATTTGCAAATAAATGTCAACACCAGTTTAGCTCATTCAGAGTGACGGACACTTCCTGATGACATCATGACATCATCGTCATCAGCACAGAACTCTCAGTGAGATTCTTCACATTTTCAGCTTGTCCTTGGTGTCACAGTTTCACGGAGAGACTTTTCTCGCCGTTTGTGGCTGAAACGTGAACACACACTGTTTTGTGTTAATTCTGCATCATTTTCAGGGAGGGTAACAACATAATGACGCACGCACAATAACTACAAAGAGAACCAGGGGGATGACAACAAGACAGAAACGAGAACAAACGGAACTAAAGTGACTACAAAGACATTCAAAAGGACAAGGAGACAAAAAAAGAGTCCTCCTCCACAGTCCCCGTCCATGACCTTTGACCTCAGCCCACTCATTACTGTATCTCTTTGAAAAACTTTCATGACTTGAAATACGTTCAGTAAGATTTTAAAGGAAGTCTGAGCTGCTGAGATTCACAGAGAGAAAGACGTCAAGGACAGAGAAGAAGAAGAATTTCTTTGTTATTTCTCAGAGAATGAAACGACCTCATGCAGGTGTTTGTGTCATAATGATGCTACAGCACAAACAGCTCAGAGCCACCGTCGTTTATTCATCACTGTTCAAACCTGTTTTCACTGAAACTTTAGAACCAGAATCATCACCGTAATTCACCCGTGAGCTCGGAAAGCTCCACATTTATGACATTAAATAAAGCTCATGTTTGAGATCAGAGCTGGGACTGAAGCCAGAGAAGAAGCTGCTTCTGCTGCTGCTGAAGGTTAAATCCTTAAATATTAACATTAATATTTCATTATATTCCTATCAATTCTCTGTCCTTCGTGAAAACTGTGATTTTCAGCTGTTGTTTTTTAAACAAATTAAATATGAGGAACAAATTAAAGACGATTGTACATTTTATTTGATTGTGTTTGTGCTAAGCTAAACTAAGAAAAGCTTAATTTAAAATTTAATCTGAATCAGATCTTTAATCCTGGTTTCTTTAATTCAACCATCAACCAACCAACAACAGTGACTCAACCAACCAATCAACAACAGTGACTCAACCAACCAACCAATCAACCAACAACAGAGACTCAACCAACCAACAAATAGCGATCAACCAACCAAACCAATCAACAACAGTGACTCAACCAACCAAACCAATCAACCAACAACAGAGACTCCAACCAACCAACAACAGCGACTCAACCAACCAACCAATCAACAACAGTGACTCAACCAACCAACCAATCAATCAACAACAGAGACTCAACCAACCGTGACTCAACCAACCAAATCCAAGAACAGAGACTCAACCAACCAACCAACCAACAACCATAACCAACAACAGTGACTCAACCAACCAACAACAGTGATTCAACCAACCAACCGTGACTCAACCAAAACCAACAACAGTGACTCAACCGACCAACAACAGTGATTCAACCAACCAACCAGCAACAATGACTCAACCAATCAAAAAAATACAAAAAACACCAACAAACTAACCACTGTAAAATGAATCAAACAGAAACAGTTAAGCTACCAACCAACATTTAAACAACCAGCAACAGTGAACTAACTAACCAACCAAAAACCCAGACCAGGTTCTTGTCTTGGCTTGTCTTCAGGTTCGTGTCTTGGTTCTTGTCCTGGCTCGAGTTCAGGTTCTTGTCCTGGCTCGTGTCCAGGTTCTTGTCCTGGCTCAAGTTCAGGAGGATCAAGAGTAATTTGAGTGTAAAGCTGTTGTTAATAAAGCAGCTGAATCTACACATTCTGTATATTCAGCAGCAGCTGAAGGCGAGAAGATGAGGAGACATTCCTGCTGCTGACCTCCACGTCCATCACATCCATAAATGGGCAAGAATGAAAGACGTGTAAACAGAGAAATTAGACTGCTGTGACTTCATTCTTTAAAATTACATGTGAGCTTTAACAGGGATGTTCCCACTAACTCTCACACACACACAGTACAAAACTCTGTCTGCTACGAGTTATAGGAGAATTCAACCAAGACACGATTTACTGTGATACACACGCCTGTGTGTGTGGGTGTGTGTGTGTCTGAGTCTCTGAGTGACCGGCAACCACAAAGAGACAGAAAATGATCAAAAAGAGATGAGAAATGTGACTGAAAAGACTCTAAATAACCACAAAGAGACAGAAACAGACCAGGAATAGACTCAAAATGACCACAGAAAGATGCAAAACTACTGCAACAAGGCACAAAATAACCGAAAGACTCACAAATAGCATAAAAAATAAATATATGTGTGACCGTGAAAACAAGTTAATATATGTAAGTAGACCTCCATAACTAACATATATGTGACCATGAAAACAAGTTAATATATGTAAGTAGACCTCCATAACTAACATATATGTGTGACCATGAAAACAAGTTAATATATGTAAGTAGACCTCCATAACTAACATATATGTGACCATGAAAACAAGTTAATATATGTAAGTAGACCTCCATAACTAACATATATGTGACCATGAAAACAAGTAATATATGTAAGTAGACCGTAACTAACATAATGTGACCATGAAAACAAGTCAATATATGTAAGTAGACCATAACTAACATATATATGTGACCATGAAAACAAGTTAATATATGTAAGTAGACCTCCATAACTAACATATATGTGACCGTGAAAACAAGTTAATATATGTAAGTAGACCTCCATAACTAACATATATGTGACCATGAAAACAAGTTAATATATGTAAGTAGACCTCATAACTAACATATATATGTGACCATGAAAACAAGTTAATATATGTAAGTAGACCTCCATAACTAACATATATGTGACCATGAAAACAAGTTAATATATGTAAGTAGACCTCCAAACTCACATATATGTGTGACCGTGAAAACAATTTAATATATGTAAGTAGACCTCCATAACTAACATATATATGTGAGCATGAAAACAAGTTAATATATGTAAGTAGACCTCCATAACTAACATATATGTGACCATGAAAACAAGTTAATATATGTAAGTAGACCTCCATAACTAACATATACGTGACCATGAAAACAAGTTATTATATGTAAGTAGATCATAACATATATGTGACCATGAAAACAAGTTAATATATGTGGGTAAATCCTCCAATCCAATATATATATGTGACCATGAAAACAAGTTAATATATGTAAGTAGACCTCCATAACTAACATATATATGTGACCGTGAAAACAAGTTAATATATGTAAGTAGACCTCCATAACTCACATTTATGTGCGATACAAGCATTCGATGTCACCTTATAAATATTCATGCAAAGTTGACGTCAGTCAGGTGTGAAATGTTTATTTCTGACCTCGTTTACTGATTGTTTTCCCTTATTATTATTATTATTATTATTATAATAATATCTTTAATGTTTACATCTTCTCTGTTTCTGGTGAAACGTTACAACGTCACATAACACACACACACACACACACACACACATACACACACACACACAGGGAGAGCGTGTGTGTGTGTGTTGACGATGATGAAGTGTTTAATGTCCTCTCTGCAGGAAGTGCAGGATTACACTGATGGATTGTCAGCAGCTCTGAGTAGACAGATTATCTGATCTGAAGTGATCAGCGTCTGATCCCTGTTTTATTACAGAGGCTCTAACAGCTCTGACGCTGAGACGCTGAGGCCTCCAGGCAGGAAAAGACACTTTAACACGGTCCAAAACAACCAGAGATGGAGACGCTGCCTCCTACTGGTGATCATGGAAACTGCAGAGAGACACAAAACTACAGAGACACAAAACAACTGCAAAGACACACAAAACAACTGCAGAGAGACACAAAACAACTGCAAAGAGACACAAAACAACTGCAGAGAGACACAAAACAACTGCAAAGAGACACAAAACAATTACAGACAAACAACCTGCAAGACACACAAAACAACTGCAGAGAGACACAAACAACCAGAAGAGACACAAAACAATTACAGAGACACAAAACAACGTAAAGACACACAAAACAACTGCAGAGAGACACAAAACAACTGCAAAGAGACACAAACAACTTCAGAGACAAAACAACTGCAGAGACACAAAACAACTGTAGAGACACAAAACAACTGTAGAGAGACACAAAACAACTGCAAAGAGACACAAAACAATTACAGACACACAAACAACTGCAAAGACACACAAAACAACTGCAGAGACACAAAACAACAAAGAGACACAAAACAATTACAGAGACAAACAACTGCAAAGACACACAAAACAACTGCAGAGAGACACAAACAACTGCAAAGAGACACAAAACAACTTCAGAGAGACAACAAAACAACTGCAGAGACACAAAACAACTGGTAGAGACACAAAACAACTGTAAAGAGGCACAAACAACTGCACAGAGACACAAAACAACTGCACAGAGACACAAACAACTGCAGAGACACAAAACAACTGCAGAGAGACACAAAACAACTGCAAAGAGACACAAAACAACTGCAGAGAGACACAAAACAACTGCAGAGACACAAAACAACCAGAAAGACACAAAACAACCGTAGAGACACAAAACAACTGCAGAGACACAAAACAATGTAAAGAGAGACAAACCAACTGTAGAGAGACACAAAACAACTGCAAAGAGACACAAAACAACAGGCACAGAGACACAAAACAACTGCAGAGACACACAACACACAAGTCACAGTGAGTGTGTGTGGTGAAGACGACGTGACGCAGCATTAATGAGTGGAGAAGAATAAATGATGTCAGTCATTAGCGACTGAGACGATAATGAAGGAAAGTAAACACATCATTACGTTAATGGATGAACGAGATCAGCGTAAACGATCGTTAAAGTCAGCAGGAAACAGAGTGAGAGGGAGGAGATCATTCACTCATTCATTCACTCATTCATCTCACCAGAAAATTACAACAGTCACTGATGAATTAACCGTTCCTTCATCTTTATTATAAATGTACGTTTCAAACTCTACGGTTGCCCTTGGTAACGACACTGGAGCGTCAGCCAATCAGGAGAGAGCAGCAGGAGAATCATGTGTTCACACTGTCACAGTGAGTGAATGTGTTTGTCATCCAGCACAAGTTTCACCTTTGACCTTCAAGAAAAACTGTAACAGCTGTGAGTTAACGTGAGGTTTTTGTTACACGCGTGTGTGTGTTAGTTTCCATTTCCACACACACAGACACAAAACAACTGCACAGAGACCCAAAGAGACACAAAACAACTGCACAGAGACACAAAACAACTGCACAGAGACACAACACAAAACAACTGCACAGAGAAAGAGACACAAAACAACTGCACAGAGACACAAAGAGACACAAAACAACTGCACAGAGACACAAAGAGACAAAACAACTGCACAGACAAAACAACTGCACAGAGACACAAAGAGACACAAAACAACTGCACAGAGCAAAACAACTGACACAAGAGACACAAACAGAGACACAAACAACTGCACAGAGACACAAAGAGACACAAAACAACTGCACAGAGACACAAAGAGACACAAAACTGCACAGAGACACAAAACAACTGGACAGAGACTCAACACGACTACAGACAGTTTTTCAGGTGAAGATCAGCTAAATGTGGAGCAGTTTCTCTCTGTCGTGAGGTGATAACAGTGTTGTGTTTGTTTATGTGACTCATCAAACAAACCTGAGCTGTGACAGATTATCACAGATTATCACAGCTCCACTCAAACAAACACAGAGAGCAGAGAGAGAACTGACACACACACGATTCTGATTCTGTGTCGTGTGCACATAAAATCGATTGAAACAATGCTCATATAGAAATGAATGAGTCTTATACAAAATAATAAGTAAATATCAAATAATCTGGCTTAAAAAAACGTCATGTCGTCTGTGTCGTACAAAAAGGAAAGCGAGACAACTGCGTCCTCCATCTTTAAACCACTTTCCCCTTGTGTGTGTGTGTGTAAACGGGCAGGATCAGCTGGTGAAAAGGTCAAAGTGAATCAGAGTGTGACAGATTTACGCTGAGAGGAGTCTGACCTCTGAAGAACAGGACGTGACCCCGCTGTGACCCTCGAACCCTGAGTCTCAGCACACGGACGCAGCAGAGGAAAAACACCTCGTCCTCACCGTGAGGAGTGAGTTTTAAAACGTTTTAAGACATAAACACAGCGTCACAGTCTCTGAGTTTCCCGGGAACTTCACTGATCTCACAGATTCACGACATTTATCACAGGCTCAGATTACACAGAAGACGTGAAACAACGACTGAGAAGTCAAGAGAAAAATGACACAAATGTAGGGGAAAAAAAGCCATAAAGAGCTGAAACAACAAAAAAGAATGAAAGAGATGAAACACAAACCAGACACAGGTGTTAAATCACGTCTCTGTCATGACGGATGACTGAAGAAGCTCCAGGTCCAGATGGTTCCTCGCGGTTCCTGATGGTCCTTGACCTCCAGGGTCAGGAATCCTCCTGGTTCAGGAGAACAAGAAGCAGAAGAAGCAGAAAAACACAATCATAATTCACGATTGACAAAAACAACAAGCACGAGACACAGACGGACTCTGAAACGCACAAAAACCACCACACACATTCAAAAACACAACAGGAGAGAGACAACAGCACAAAGAGCTCTCCTTTAAGTTTCTGTGGAAAACCGGGAAATTTAGGATTTAGGCTTGAATATACTGAGGTGAACATGAGGACAACCCGTGGACAAGAGGACAGGAAGTGGACTTGTAAACGGTGGGTTGTCCGTTCAAATGAAACGTAAGCTGCTGCTGAAGCTGCTGCTGCTGCTGCTGGTGCTGGTGCTGGTGCTGATGCTGCTGCTGCTGAAGCTGCTGAAGCTGCTGAAGCTGCTGAAGCTGCTGCTACTGCTGAAGCTGCTGCTGGTGCTGCTGGTGCTGGTGCTGATGCTGCTGCTGCTGCTGGTGCTGCAGCGTGAACCTGTTCCTTTCCAGTGTTTTGTCGCGGTTCTTCTCGCTCGTCATCTCCCGCCTCCGTAAACTCAACTGTCACCGTGTTAATAACACAAACTCCCACAGTCTGTCGTCCGCTCACTCTGATTAATTTCATCTCAAATTACACCCTCATGAGTCCCAATGAATGAAGGACACACACACACGAGAAGATGATTAATATCTGTTAAGTGAACATTTATTGACTCACTGTTAGACTTTTCAAACAGGAAACTGAAGTTTGTAAAGCACTCACTCTCGAACACCAAACCTCATAGAGAAAATCAGTGATGTTAACATCACACACGCACACACACGAGTTGTTGATCCACTGCTGCCTCCATCACTCAGTTCACATGTCTTATTTAGGCAGCTGTAGACCAGTAATTCCTGTTACTCTCTTGTTTCTAAATCTCTGGATTGTTACAATGACGTGTTTAACCCCTGATCAAGATGCTTCATTATTTCAGTTTATCGTCCTTAAGAATATCTGATAAAAAAAAATTTGAATTATTAGGCTACAGATCTGATACATGGTTTGTATGAGTGTAAAAAAATAGAAAAAAAAACAACCAAACCACAAACCGTGACCCAAAACCACGAAATGAAACGAACCGAGGATTTTATGAACCGTTCCACCCCTAACACACACACACACACCTACACCTGGACTTTGACGCCATAAGATTTATATGAGCATGTGTGTACTTTGTCCACTTCCTGTGGGACAAAGTGTACGCACACACACACACACAATCGGATTCCATCAACATTTCTGATGATGAATCAAAACTTTTGGAATAAAACCCAACCTGTGTCCCAGGCTCCGCCCCCTTCACTTGACTCACTCGACATGGACCAGGAAAACAGTCAGTCGCCGTCAGTGAGTGAAGAGACGCAGACCCAAGACCAGACTCTGTCCTCTGACTGAGTCCAGCTGCAGAAGACACGCGTCCACACACTGAAGGTGAGTTTGACAGAAACCTGCACTCAAATGAACTTCAGTACAGTCAGAGGACGAGGGAGTCCCGACTGACCATGTGACTGACCATGTGACCAGACATGGACTGGCCATCACATTTTTGGGCCGCATATTATAAATTATTATTTTTATCGACCACGATGGGATTTGAGACACGAGACAGGCACATTGGTAGATTTTCTTGAAAGACATTGGACTAATCCAATGAAAGCTCTGTGTGTGTGTGTGTGTTTCAAATAATGCTATGAGTAGACTTGGTGTCCAGTGTAATTTTAGCTTGCCATAAGATAGTCCTTTATTTGTCCCGCAGTGGGGAAAGGTACAATGTTACAGCAGCAGAGACAGTAAAGATAAAGATAACTAGGACAGGGCCCTCGCACCAGATGCAAGCGTCCCCACACAAGTCAGGGAGTGCAGCCGTTCCCTGAACTCACTTTTGAATCCGTAAAACCTTTGGACACGTTTCCGCCTCTGATGTGTGTAACTCGTTTACGTCGGGTGCAAACGAGCAAAATGAACGCAAGCATTGGTAAAAGGTCGAGTTGAGGCCACGGTTGCGGTCGACTTTTTTGTTTGTCTTGGTCTAAAACATCTTCCCACCAAGTTTCAGGAAATTCTGTGGAAGTAAGTGTATGCCTAAGTCATCGGGCACTTCCTGTTTTGTAGCCAAAAATGGCGAGGGTTGCCGTGGCCGCGCCGTTTTGAATCCGCCAAACCTTCCAATACAATATATATAAAGATATTAACACTAAGATTATAAAAAAATAGTTAAAATTAGAGTGTAGAATGTACATTATAGAGTAGTTTGCAGAATATACACAGTATGGAATTGATATTTACAGTATAAATAAACAAAGGTTGAACATGGGAAATTAAACAAATATAGTATATTGCACTTGGGAGGGAGGAGGGAGGAGCCTGGTTAAGTGTTAGCTGTACAGCGTAACAGCTGGGACGGGGACATCCAAGGACAGAGCTGTCCTCAGATGAGATACCACTCCATAAAAAAAAGATGGCTGATGCCACTAGTGAGTCGTAGAAGGTCTTACATCACGGTGGGCCGGTAGTCCAGTCCTGCATGTGACTGACCTCTCTATGTCTGCTCTGTTTTCAGCTTCTCTCACAGACAAAATGGCCTCTAGATTAGAGGAGGATCTCTGCTGTCCCATCTGTCATGAAGTCTTCAGAGATCCTGTCCTTCTGCCCTGTAGCCACAGCTTCTGTAAAGACTGTGTGAAGACATGGTGGAGAGACAGACCAACACCTGACTGTCCTGTTTGTAAGAAAAGGTCTCCAACGGACCCACCGTGTAACCTGGTTTTAAAGAACACGTGTGAGACCTTCTTACAGGAGCAAGGTCCGAGGTCTTCAGAGGTTCTCTGCAGTCAGCACTCTGAGAAACTCAGACTCTTCTGTCTGGACCATCAGCAGCCATTGTGTCTGGTCTGCAGAGATTCAGAAAAACACATCGGCCACAAGTTCAGACCCATCGATGAAGCTGCACAAGAACACAAGGAGCAACTTCAGGAAACTCTGGAGACCTTCAAGAAGAACTTAGAGAGTCTGGAAGAAGTTCAGGTGAAGTTTGATCAAACAGCAGAACACATTAAAGTCCAGGCCCGACGCACAGAGACACGGATGAAGGAGCAGTTTAAGAAGCTTCATCAGTTTCTAGAAGAGGAAGAGGAGACCAGGATGGCTGAACTGAGGGAGGAAGAGCAGCAGAAGAGTCACATGATGAAGGAGAAGATGGCGGTTCTGAGCAGAAAGACAAAAGCAATATCAGATACAATCAGAGCCACAGAGGACGAGCTGAGCACTGAAGACGTCGCCTTCCTGCTCAACTACAGAGAGCAGCAGCGCCCCCTGCTGGAGCCTCCACAACTGCACTCAGGAGCTCTGATCGACGAGGCCACTCACCTGGGCAACCTGGCCTACAACATCTGGTACAAGATGAAGGACGTGGTCTCCTACAGCCCTGTGGTTCTGGACCCAAACACTGCTCATCCAAGACTATTCCTGTCTGAAGATCTGACCAGTGTGAGACGAGGAGCCAGACAGAAGGTTCCTGATAATCCAGAGAGGTTTGATTATTATTGCAGTGTCCTGGGCTCTGAGGGCTTGAACTCAGGGACTCACAGCTGGGACGTCCAGGTTGGAGACAATAAACAGTGGACAGTGGGAGTTTCAGAGTCTGACCAGAGGAAAGGGAAAGACATGCTGTCTGGATCATGGAGGATAAGGTTCTATGAAGATAAATACTCTGAATCGTCACCAGGTAAAAACTCTGTTCTCCAGCTAAGGAGGAAGATCCAGAAGATCAGAGTGAGTCTGGACTGGGACAGAGGACAACTGTCCTTCTCTGATCCTGATACTAACACACTCATACACACACACACACACACTTTCACACACACCATGTTTCCATACTTTAACACTGCTGATAAAGACGATCATCACGCAGTGAAGATGTTACCAGTGAAGGTTTGTGTGACAGAGGATCAGAGCACATGAAGACACTTAAAGGGACAATGCAGAGAACTGAAGCTGTGAGTAATCGAACGCCATTATTTCTGATGCAGAAAAGAGCAAAGCTGAATTTAGAGAACATGCCAATATTTGGTTTCTTAAATCAGGGTTATAGAAACGTTAAGAGATAACAGAATTGCTAAAGCTAAAGAGAGACGAAAATCAGAGACTTTGCTCAGAGACTTCAGAACTTTGAGTTGTTTTGGTCTTGAAAATGAACACTTGTGGGATGTTTTGTTTGATTTTGTTGTTGATCACGATCATAAGATAATAAGTGGTTTAATCAGATAATAAGTGGTTTTGATCAGATTAGTGGTTTAATCATTAAAATGTGTCTTTATATACAAAGTTACAGCATGTACATTAACATTAAAGCCAACATTAGTCATTTTCCACTCTGTCTGGTTTATATACAGTGGATGAACAATATAAGTAGCCCATTAGTAAATAGGGTATTAAGGATCTTATCTTAAGATATCTAAGATATCTAAAGTGACGTAGATTTGCATTTTAGTCTTCTGTTAAGTGGCTAAAATCTGCATTTCTTCACTCCAAAGAACCCACACCAAACCCCATAGAGAAAATCAGTGATTTTAGCTCACGGAGACACAGTAGCTACTGGTCTACTGCTGCCTCGTGTGGTCACTTTATGTCACTGAGGTAAACCTAAACAAAGGATTTGTAAAGCCGAATTCTCAAAATAAGACATTTGAACTTAGTGATGGAGGCAGCAGTGGATCAACAGCTCCTGTGTGCTGTGATGTTAAAATCACTGATTTTCTCTATGGGGTTTGGTGTGGGAGAGTGAGTGCTTTACAAACGTGAACATACTCCAACTACACCAACTACAGTATACCCTGTTAATATGCAATAAAAGAAAAAAAGACAACGCGGATGAAAAAAATTGACGTTTTTAGCTTGAAATTGCAAAAGTAATGAGAAAGTTAACGATGTGGAAACCTGTCGCCATTTCGAGGTCAAACTGCTCTGTGATCTGAGTTTAAAGCAGCTTCAGACAGTGGATTTAAACTGAAAATGTGTCATGAAGGAAGCGATTGGGCAGTGAATGGAAGAGGTCAATGAAGGTCAGCACCATCAATGTATAGAAAATGAGAGTGAAATGCAGCTGTGGCGCGAGGACGTGGGGGACATGTGTGCAGGAAGTGTGGACGAATGTGTTCAGACGGTGCAGTGACCCAACAACCTCACTGTTAACCTTTGTTTTTGTTTACTCAGCGTCTCCAGCACCTCATTTATGACCTCTGACCCTGGACACACACACACACACACACACACACACACACGTTGTCTAACCTTTCCTAACGTCTTTATCTCACTGTGAGACAGACTTTTCCAACGCACACACTGGTTTTAGTGCCGCAGGGTCTTCCCATCATCAACCCTCACACTTCTCCTAACAGACACACACCTGCTCACCTGTTGTCATGTCTTCAGATCACATGTTTGTCTCTGCCCACTCTCACACACACACACACACACACACACACACACACACACGTTGTCTAACCTTTCCTAACGTCTTTATCTCACTGTGAGACAGACTTTTCCAACAGGAAACTGAAGTTTCTCCCACACCAAACCCCATAGAGAAAATCAGTGATTTTAGCTCACTTTGTGTGACTGAGGTGAATCTGAACGAGGTAAATTTTAAATGCCGAATTTGTGTGTGTGATGTTAAAATCACTTATTTTCTCTATGGGGTTTGGTGTGGGAGAAACTTCAGTTTCCTGTTGGAAGTGTCTCGTTTAGTGATACATTTCCACCGATATTTCCTGCATTTCTCACGCAAACGCCTCCAAATTCGGCACTGAACACACTGGTGCTCTCAGCAGTTGGACAGTTATGAGACTATGGTTTGTTGAGACACATAAACAGGATTAGTTTCGTACAGAGGGACCACAAGTCAATGTTTTAAATGAAAAATACATGTTAAACTTATTATCAATTATATTAACTATTTTGTACAGTACAATGAGGCATTTTGAACAGTGAAAATAAAGTAAAAATAAATATATATATATATATATATATATATACATGGACATATACTGTATGTTTATATATACGTCAGGAGCTTTAAATGCCGTACTTAATCTTGTGGAAGTTCCAAGGCTTTTAGGCCGAGGTCAGATCTGTAAAAAACACACACACACACAGTAACAATAGCTAGTGCAGCAGACTGACACCAAATAAACGCTGGGAAGTTTCCTGGAGCTGAACTCAGTCAAAGCCCGAGCCGCTAATTGATTTGACAGAGGCTTTTTTTTTTCTCTCAGAGGAAACGAGTTCCTCCGTCATTAACAAAATAAATAAATAGAGTGGCGACAAATCCTGCACAGACGACGACTACGACGACACACAAAACCATTTCCACTGCCATGTTTGAAGTTCACGTCCGTTATCTGCGCATTTTAACTCGTCTAAGATGGAAAAAAAATACACCCCAGGAATTTGGTCAAATACTGTATGCAAAGCCATGGTTCTCAAACTGTGGTGCGTGTCCCACCAGTGGAAGGTGAGCTTAAATACCATACTACTGTATATACCAGGGTATGCGATGGGAGTGTGTAGAAAATGAAACAAACGACAAAATAATAATGATAAATTAAATAATAATTTATATATATGTATATGTGTATATATATATATATATATATATATACACATTATATATATATAATAACTTTAATAATTTTGATTGTACCTGCTTCTTGCTGCTGCCGATGGAATCAACCTTTAAAACTCTAAGAGAGAGACTGGCTCACAAGCCCCTCCCCCTCCTCCTTCCAAACACCTGTTTCTAACTGTCCAAAACCGCTACTCTGGCCACGCCACACACAATCATTATAACATCTGAAAACTTAAACTGCGATTGTTTAAAAACCGTAATATGTATCATAACGTTGACTTAGGTGAGACAAGTCCCAAGTCTTGCGAGCCGGTTAAAGTTTCAACCACGTCTCTACGTTAAAGTATGATGACACTGTGAGGCGCCAAAGCGGGCTGGGTTCTGATAATTTTTTCGACCGTTTCCAATTCATGTGTATGTGTAAATGTTTCGCATTTTTTTGCACTTCTTGTCGCCATGGTTCCTTGAAACGCTTTGAAAACTCATAGCACATGATTCCCGATCAAACCACACGTTTTGATATAGGATGTGTGGGGAACATGTTTTTAGTTTCTCTTTAAATGTACTTGGACTCTGTGTTCATTAAAGGAAACTAATAATATAGAACATATATATATAATCCTCCTCAAATATTTACACTGTAACAAAAAGGACAAAAACAAACGAGAGTGCAGTTAAATTTCTCACTGTTGACGTAACATACGTGTGTATATTTTTATTATAAATAAACAAAAAAGGTTCCATCTCCATGTCAGATATTTATATACTCGCTGCAAAGAAGCTGCAAATGAGTAAAACAGTCATTATTATATTGTTTTTATCCACATGGGGGCAGTAGGAACACTGATTTTTGGCTTTCACATCACGTCAGACACAATTCCAAATATTTAAACTCAAGTGAGTGAAGCAAACAAATCTCTTTTAACTCTGTTTTTGGTCTCCACCTCCTGGTGACAGACAAATAATCGCTAGTTACTAAATACTACATTTACGCTGAAATTAGTGGATGAAAACTATAGTAATATTTTGGCGTAATTATCGACCAAACTGCCTCAGAGTCTTTATGAACTTCACAAACTAACACCACTGCCATTTTGTCCTGTCTCGTAGCTCTATTTTTGGTCTCCACACCCGCAAAACTCAGCTCTGTAGATGATAAATGCTGATTTTATTCTGAAAAAAGCATCGGAACAAATCTTTTAGAACATTTACGTAACTATATTAAATATAAATATATCTCATTAGCGACCAAACTGCCTCAGAGAGTCTTAACGAATTCTACAGGCTAACAAGTCTGACTCAGATAAACCTGACAAACCCCGGCATCGCGTTGGAAAAAGTTGAACTAGTTTAGCTTCTGTTTGAGTCAATGATGTCACTTTTCATCTGCTGTCTCACTCGTGGTTATATCTTATCCATGTCCACACTTTTTGGCCCGAGCACCGGTGTTGATTTAGTGTTGAATTTCTGCCGTATTTAAAAATCCAAACTGGGCCTGAGGAGATAATGGAGGAGGGAGACTGCAGACTGTTTGGTTTATTGTGAGAGCTAAACTCAGAAGGGCCATAAAGGAGGATTCATTCTGTCTCATTTGCAGGAAATGACCACATCTGCGAGCCGTGATGGCTCAGTGGGTCGATACCAACGACCCACCTGGACCTGGACCAGACACTGATGATTCTGGCTCAGGGAAAACTTCAAAACAAAAAACCTTCCACCTAATGTTGATCAAAGACGGTCGTTACCGAGTCAAACGTTTCTCAGCTTTCGGCCAAAAATGTGGTGACAAAGGGTCAGAACTGTGGCGATAATGTCGGCATAAACATTGTTAGCACGCTAACGTACGACAGACAACACGCCGGATAAAAGTGGACGTTAACTGCGATAAAATGTTTAGAGAGAGAAAAATGTAGAATATTCACAAAGGTCAGGATTCAACGAAATGTCAAGATTATTCATCAAACTGTGGTGACGTAGAGACGCTCCTGCCGTCTCTGTCCACTCAGAGCTGCTTTTATTCTGAAAACACAGAGACGTTTACGATATAAATCATTGTCATTAAGCCAAGTAATTGTTTGGTCACAACCGCGAGAGGACAATAAGTCCTCAGTAAAAATGACACTAAAAACGTGTCCATTTTAAAATGAATAAGTGAATGTAATGGGTTTCAAGGAGAAAGTCTGTCCCAAATTGGTGTTCACCTCCATCTGATGGACATATTTAAGTCTTTTACTGATTTTATTTAAGGACAAAAAAACAATGCTAGATGATGTTAAAATGAAACTCTCTTATAGCTCAGTATTGGGTCTTCACCTCTCCACCACGCTTGAGTTTGTCTGATTTGTCTGATTTGTCAATTTCAGGGTAAATAATCAATTGCATTTCGTGTATGTTGTGTGGGAAAACATGCTTTTTTTAATGTCTGTGATAGGATTAAGTATTTTCTTTTAGCTACATTTTTGGTCTCCACCATATTTTACTCTTAAACTACTTTTATTTTGAAAACAATGAATTTGTCAAATCTTGTTTCATGTCCACTTTAAGGGAAATAATTAGTTGCGTTATGTGTAGAAAACACATTTACGCACAAGTGTTTATGGTGATTTTAAATCCAATATTTACACGCTTTTAGCTCTGTTTTTGGTCTCCACCTCATTTAGACTTGTTAACTGCTTTTCTTTGGATTATAATGGCAGGAAATGATGCTAGACTTTGTCTCATTTGAATTATTTTCTTGTGAATTTTGAGGTAAATAATCGATTGCTTGTCATGTATTTTGTGTGGACAAATGTGCATTCTTTGACATGAAATGTAGCCAATTTTTTGGTTCCACCTCCTTTTGACCGACATATTCAGTCTTTAGCTGATATTATTTGGAAAACGATGAATTGTTTGACTTTAAAAAGGTGAACCAGCACAAATGTGTGCGCGATAAAACAGCTTAATCTCCCATGTGTCGGACCAACGTGTGAGAGTTCTTATCACTGCGACTTTGAGCACCAGCCTGGATTATGTATCAATCCCTCACGAGTGCGACAGGTCTCATAATCACGGGCGTAATAAATCTGGAACTCGCCGACAGCGCAGACTACGAGCCAACATTGTTTAACCACGACATTATGTAATGACTCTGACTCTGCCTGTGCACAAGCATCCACATGAAAAAAACACAAGCGTCCGCCTCTGGGACGCTCGCGCTGTTTTGCATATAGATTGAACATTAAGATTCTGAGCTGTTGCCTTGTAAGGCAGCGAGGAGCGATGGTGTGTTTTAACTCCAGTGTTAGAAGATAAAGTTCTGCCACAGGAGACACGGAGGAAGAAGAGGAGGAAGAGGACAAGGAGGACACAAGGTCTTATGAAGCTGTGACAAATAAAAAACGTACTGGGAAATACTGTATATGCTTTTCAAAATCAGTTCATAAATCCATGACTGTCACACTGTACTGTCTTTGAGTACATTATAAATAAAGTATGGGACTCCTGACAGATTTAAGTAAATAAAAGGAAACTGTGTGGAACTCATTTTGCAGTAAATCCCTGACAAACTGAACAAACATGACGTGACAACGTGTGTCCGGGTCATTTCTTTAAAACAAACTAAACAGACACAATTTCCTGAATTTAATTAAATTCTACATTTCTCATTTGAATTATAATCATTGTATTCTATTATTTTTCATGACTGCCTTGAGGAGCAGGTGACCTTTAAATAAGTGGAAGGAAGTATTTTTAACCCCTCGAAATGCATAACACACACGTGAGCAGAAACAAAAAGAATGAACAAATGACTGATTTTACCATCAGATTAAGAAAAACTCATCTCTGTAATATCTAATAGTGATATAAGAGCATTAACAAAAATATAACCAGGTTGTTTTAAAGATAAGACTACAAAAAAATGAATAAATAAGTCAAATGATTCAGATTGAATATTAAATTGTTGTCATGTTCCTTTCTGGACATCAATTTTTATTTAATTATTACAATTATAATAACAATAATTATTCATATTGTATTTGTGTATTTCATCACATGTGCACCTGGTAGTAAAAGTGTTTTTATTTTAAATCTGCAAAACTGCAGATTGCAAAAGAAATGCATTAGTGTTAGCAAACCACGTAAAAAAAATTGTAAGATTTGCAGCAAAAAACAAGTTAACGTTCAATAAAAGTGGAAAAGAAATAAAGTTATCAACATGTATTCGTCGCGCTGTCACTCGACTAACGATGTTTTACAATTATTAATTTATTTATTTATTTACCATTCGATTAATCATTTTCATATGGGCGGAGCTTTTTTCCTTCGTGTATGAACCTTCCACGTGAAAAATAACAAAGCGAAAAATGAAGTCTACATCAGGTTTGAATGTTCACATGGCAGCACAGGACGGCCGCCAAGACAGCAAGACCCTTTTTTAAAATACTTTTTAAAGACAAATTCTAAGGTTACATTATCCTTATTTTAAAGCGATTATACTCTTGTCAAATGTCAAACTTAGTGGTAGTTTATTTTCTGCCAATAAACCTCCCTACATTTTACACACAAGAGCTTTAAAAACTCAAGGTAAACTTTTCCTTAGTAGTTGTTTTTTTGGTTTGTTTATTTACAGTGAAGAGCGCCGAGAGGTTTGTAATGAAGTCTGCTCCTCAAACGCTCCCGCGAGCCGAGCGTCCGCTGCATCTGTAGATCGTGGTGATAAGTCGGGAAAGTACAATAACTAACTTCCTGTTGTTTTTACAGCGTCTGGACGCAGCTGTTTGTTTCTTTCAGAGCCTCTGATCAGTCTGAAAACATGGAGCTTTTACTTGCTAATTTTGGGTCATGAGACACGAGCTTGGCCATTTCCTAAAAATTCACATTTTGTTCCACACAAAACACGCAATTAAATATTTATCTTTGTCAAATGTGTCTGTCAAAATGGGCGGAAACCAAACAATTGGCTATATTTCATGTCAGAGAATGCACAGTTTTCACATACAATACGTAACAAGCAGTCGATTATTTACCTCAAAATTGACAAGAAACTAATTCACAGGAAACTAATTAAAATGAGACAAAGTCTAGCATCATTTTCTGCCATTGTTATCCAAATAAAAGCCAAAGTTAACCAAATATGTCCGTCAGAAGGAGGTGGACACCAAAAACTGAGCTAAAATAGTGTAACTATTGCATAAACTCATCATGTGTGTGTAAATGTGTATTTTTCCACACAAAACACAACCAATTATTTACCTTAAAATGGACATGAAAACAACATTTCACAAATTCTAGCATATTTTTCATTGTATTCAAAATAAAAGCAGTTTAAAGGTAAAATATGGTGGAGACAAAAAATGGAGCTAAAAGAGAGAAAATACGTAATTACATTTTACAATTCTTTGTCTGACCGACTTAAAAAAACAACAACACATTTTCCCACACAAAATGCAAACTATTATTTCCCTTGAAATTGATAAACGAGACAAATTTAGACAAATTCAATCAGCGTTTTCTAACTAAGCAAGAGGTGGAGACCAACAACTGAGGTAAAACCAGTAAAATTAAACTAAAATGTGTGATTTGTTCACATAAGGGAGGTACTTTTATTTTTTTTAAAGAAACTGACATTTTTCTAAAATCACAAAAACCCCCACTGTTAAATGCTGTCAAAAACATGCCAGGTCAACAGGGGGCGACATAACCTCAACTGTCACAGCCTGGTCGGCCAATCAGACGACGGACTAATGAAGCAGCTGAATGTCATCAGGGAGCCTCAGTCAACTATCGCTGTTTGTGTTTATCCGTTACGACCTTGTTTTCATCTAAACGAGCAGAAGTTAGGGGCCATCTACAAATTACAACATCGACAAAGCAAATGTTCAATCTAGAGCTGTGTAATTTAGTGAAAAAGAGTTTTAAGTCTTCATTCACCAGGATTAACTTATTGTGTGTGGAGGTTTTTTATCACTTTATGAGCAATAATGTCGTATATTATCTCATCATGACTCAGCAGAGATGGACTGAGGAAACTGTATTTTGCCATCAATTCAATCTTTGCATCCCTCTCCCCTGTCATCATGCGACTCATTTATTAAATATAAATAACCTTGAGTATGTGGAATTAACTTGTTCCCTCTGCTGTATATTAACTTAACCTTGTGTTCTGTGTGTGTGGAGGTGAAGTAAGTGAGTCTGTGCAGCATCAGTGTGTTTACGTGGCGATAACCTTTGACCTCACTGACACAGAGGTTTTGTTTTCTCAGCACTGAGCGAGGAAACAAACCTCCTCCTCATGGAGATACAGGAAGTTTCACAGCTAACAAAGTTTTCCTAAAAAACTGTAGGACAAAAAAAACATGACTCCACGACTTAAAACCACCGCAAACTCCTGTTTGTCTGTTAAACGACTGAGTTCAGTCAAAATGAAACCTAATGAAACGAGAGAGTGTAAAGAGACAGAGGCGCAGGTTTATGTGAGGAAAAGGCAAATAAGATCATTTACAGTGAGTCAGTAAAAATGATAAAACAAGAAAAACTATTAATAAATCAGTTAGAAAAACTGCAATGTTAACTCCTTAAATGTTTTACAGCCGTGAATTTAAATTAAATTATATTTATATTATCAGATTATTGAGAGTTTAACATTTTTGGTTGATTGACGGGTGGGAGGGGAGTGTGTGTGTGTGTGTGTTATAAAAGCTTGGAGCAGCAGCATCAGCTCACACTCAGACGTGGACTCTGTGCGTCACAGCTGGAAATCTCGCTCCTGTTTTTATTCTTCATCACCTGTTTTTTTTGTTGTTGTTTTTTCTCGGTGGCTTCTTTTCTTCTTCTTTCATCCCGCCGCTGATTTTCCCGGGAATGTTGCGGGAGTAGCGCTGTAACGGACACTCTCTGCGGTGCCTGGTGACGGTTTTACGCACGGGCTCCGCGCGCCTCCACCGCCACGATGCTCTTCCCTGCGGTGAACTCCTCCAACATCACGGCTGGAGACTGCAGCGTACGCGGCTTCAACCTGACGCAACCGCCGGACAGCGACGCCGCTGTTGCCGCAAACCTGAGCGGGAAGAGGAACTCCAGTTCGGACCCGTTTGGACGCAACGAGGAGGTGGCAAAGATCGAGATCACGGTGCTGAGCCTCGCGTTCGTGGCCGCGGTGGTGGGGAACCTCAGCGTCCTCGTGGCCATGTTGCGCACGCGGCGCAAACCCTCGCGCATGCACCTGTTCATGAAGCACCTGAGTCTCGCGGACCTGGTGGTCGCGTTCTTCCAGGTGCTGCCGCAGCTCTGCTGGGAAGTCACTTTCCGCTTCTACGGCCCGGACTTCCTGTGCCGCATCGTGAAGCACCTGCAGGTTCTGGGCATGTTCGCGTCCACGTACATGATGGTGATGATGACCGTGGACCGCTACATCGCCATCTGTCACCCGCTGCAGACGCTGCAGAAGCCCACGCAGCGCGCGTACTTCATGATCGGCAGCACGTGGCTGGTGAGTCTGGTTCTGAGCAGTCCGCAGTACTTCATCTTCTCCCTGACCGAGGTCCACCCTGGCTCCGCGGTCTACGACTGCTGGGGCCGCTTCATAGAACCGTGGGGCACGCGTGCCTACATCACCTGGATCACGGCGGGGATCTTCCTCGTGCCCGTTCTCGTGCTCGTGCTCTGCTACGGCTTCATCTGCCGCGCGATCTGGACGAACCTCAAGTACAAGACGCGCAGGAAGAGCGTGGGCGCGGTGGTGGAGGCCACGAAGACCCGGATCCTGGGCCGGGAGTCGGTCAGCAGCGTCAGCACCATCTCACGCGCCAAACTGCGCACGGTGAAGATGACCTTCGTGATCGTGGTGGCGTACGTGGTTTGCTGGGCGCCTTTCTTTGCCGTGCAGATGTGGTCCGTGTGGGACGAGACTTCCTCGTGGGTCGGTGAGTTTCCCGCCTATTTTCCCCCCTGAGTAAAAAGGTCAGAATTCTGGAAGTCTGATTTTAATCTCATAATTCCATAATTCTGCCAGATTTCCAGATATTCTGGGGTAACCCCAATTCTGAGATTGTAGTTAAAAAGTGGGAATTCTGAGGAAAAACGTCAGACTTCCGGAATTCTGAGATTAAAGTCTGAGTTCTGAGATTGTAGTTAGAAAGTTGGAATTCTAAGTTTAAAGTCAGAAATGTGGAATTCTGAGTTTAAAGTCAGAAATGTGGAATTCTGAGTTTACAGTCAGAAATGTGGAATTCTGAGTTTACAGTCAGAAATGTGGAATTCTGATTTAAATCCCAGAATTCAGTCAGAATTCTGATTTTAATCTCAGAATTATGGAATTCAGTCAGAATTCTAAGATCAAAGTCAGAAAGTCTGAATTCTGAGTTTAAAGTCCGAATTCCGAGGGGGAAAAAAGTCAGAAATCTGACTTAAATCCCAGAATTCCATAATTCAATCAGAATATCCGGAATTCAGTTTGAGATTAAAGTCAGAGAGTCCGAATTCTGAGGACAAAAAGTCAGAATTCTCAACTTTCGCACAATTCTGACTTTATTCTGTTATTTATGCCGTTTTATTTTTTCACATGTGGCCCTTACACTCGCTTGCAACGTGTGTACATTTAAAAACTAAATACAAGTGAAGTGCTATTAAAGGTCTTTTGTTCAGATTGACCTCAGTGACACAAAGTGACCACAGGAGGCAGCAGTAGACCAGCAGCTCCTGTGTCCCTGTGAACTAAAAATCACAAGGATACAGGAGCTGCTGGTCTACTGCTGCCTCCTGTGGTCACTTTGTGTCATTAATCTAAGTCTAAATGAAATATTTCAAAAGCTGAAGTGACAAAATAAGACATTTGAACTCAGTGATGGAGGCAGCAGTGGATCAACAGCTCCTGTGAGCTGTGACGTTAAAATCACTGATTTTCTCTATGGACTTTGGTGTGGGAGAGTGAGCGGTTTACAAACTTCAGCTTCCTGTTGGAAAAGTCTGTCTCACAGTGAGATAAAGACGTGAACGTGTTCTTAAAGATGTTGTGGACTTATTCTGACGTAGATTTTATCATGTGAGAGCTAAAATGTGTTTTTCTTGTGTCACTGTTGGCAGCCATCAGCACCTCCATAAAAGCATACTTCTAAAACCTGAACTATCCCTTTAAGCCCACACTGAAATGTGACGTTTATGTTCTCACCCTCGTGTTTTTTAATGAAAAATATTAATAAATATTTCATATTATTATCATGATACACAGATGGCAGGATCAGCATTTGCATAAAAAAAATAATTAAATTAGTATGAAAGTTTCATAAAACCCTGTGAAAATGACTCATTTATAGCCCTGCAGCTGTCATTCATTAGCACAGTTCAGGCTGACAGGCACGTCAGGTAAGCGAGTGAAATTCAAATGACTGGACACGTTCAATTTGTCATTAAAAAAAGTTTCCAGTTAAAATATTTCCACTTTGACAGAGTTTAATGAGGATAACGATGGTGAAGAGTGGAGAACAGATTATGCAAATGTGTCCCACTGAGGCCAAATATCAAGATGACTAAATTTTCCCTGAAGATGAGTCAACACTGCTGGTGTCTGATTGTCAGTGGAAACGTGGGAACGAAATAAATAAATGGTACTTTATTTTGAAAAGGTTAAGTGCAGTCAGTGATTTTCATTTGATGGCAGCGAGGATATGAGTTTTAATCTGAGGCTCCAAAGGTCTGTGAAGTAAACACGCTTCTGTATGAATGAGCGGCTCACACACCTGAAGAGTTTCATTAAAGCGTTCAAAGACACATTCTGGAATTACTCACTGAGAAGCAGCAGCAGAATCAGCAGCAGCAACAGCAGCAGCATCTTAAATCCAACAAGAAAATGACTCTCCCACACCAAACCCCATAGAGAAAATCAGTGATTTGCGCTTGCGGGGACACAGGAGCTGCTGGTCCTCTGCTGGTCCTCTGCTGCCCCGCGTGGTCACTTTGTCACTAATCATCTGAGTGATGGAGGCAGCAGTGGATCAACAGCTCCTGTGTGTTGTGATGTTAAAATCACTGATTTTCTCTATGGACTTTGGTGTGGGAGAGTGAGCAGTTTACAAACTTCAGTTTCCGGTTGGAAAAGTCTGTCTCACAGTGAGATAAAGTGGCCAAAATGTGTTTTCTTATTGTTGTTTCCTTGTTTTTTAATAAATAATCAGTGAATTGTTGCAGCCAGACTGCGTGCATCACACTTGACGTGTTTATTAGATCCATGACTCACAATGACAATGAGTGACTTATAGCAATCTTGTAAATCCCCCCCCCCGCAGACTCTGAGAACACCATCGTGACTCTGTCGGCGCTGCTCGCCAGCCTCAACAGCTGCTGTAATCCCTGGATCTACATGATCTTCAGCGGTCACCTCCTCTCAGACTTCGCCCGCACCCTCCCGTGCTGCCGCCGCCTCAGGACCGGGTTCAGACACCAGGACTCGGACAGCAGCATCCGCCGCACCACGCTGCTGACCCGCCAGCAGGGCTCTCGCCTCTCGGAGCCCTTCAAGGACTTAAATCCCGTCCCCAGGACCTGCCCTCAGGTTCCAGCCATGTCCTGACCTCCGCACGACCTCGTGTGACCTCGTCGCAGGTCCGATCCTGAGTGGAAACTTTTACTCCTGCTTTGTTTTGGCTTTTTTTGTTAAACGTAAAAAAACGGATCCTGCCACTTGAACCTGAGCTTTTATCGCACTGTTCTCTTTGTGGACGTGTCAAACATGAAATGTGGAAACTGCTGGGCTTCCACATGCGTCTCCGTGGTGATGTTTCCTGCCAGGTTACCAGAGGAACCAGACAAACCCGGCAGAGCGAGGAGGAACAGAAACTTACGTTCTTATTTAAATGCACATGTCACTGTTTGTATCTGCCGTGAGACCTCATGCACGTCACACTTAAAAAAAAACGGCACTATCCCTTTAACGTCCAAAGTAGGTTTACAAGCTTTTTTTCATATTTAAATGTTAAGATTCTCAATTTCTTTCTGTCAATTGTGTTGACAATGTTGACAAATGACGTCAACATTATATTTAAAATATTTGTTTTCCCCAGGGTTTTTTTTTGTTTTACAAATTGGAGGAAAAATTTTAATTTCTGTGATTTTAGAAAAATCAAAAACATCAGGATTTAACTGTTTATTTGTGCTTTCATGGGATTTATTCACAGTAAAATGATGTAAATGTAGAATATCACCTGATTTAAAGCCTTCAAATACTTTGTGTCGTTACTTTTGGCTACAAAGTATAATTATAGTGTGTAATTTAACAGGTGAAATGACTCTAATGTGGTGCAAGGTTGTGTCATGAAAACATCATCACCTTTTAATGTTAATGTTGTGATAGAAATGAGCTTATTTTCACATCCAGCTGCAACAATAGCCATGAAAAATGTTGTGTCTGTGTGTCGCCACCTAGTGTCGGCTATCTTTTACCTCCATGTTTGGCCTCCACCGCTTACTGAGAGAAGGAGTGGTCTAAATGAATCAATAGCTATTCTGACAATCGATAATATATGTTACAGTGTTTTGTTTTTTTACAATTAAATCCACATTTGTTATTTTTCAGCTCCTTAAATGTGAATATTTTCTGGTTTCTTTGCTCCATGTAACTCATGTAACTCAATGATTCAGTTTGAAATCGTCATTTTCTTACATTTTACGGAGTTGTAGGTTAATTGAGAAAATATCCACATCAACACGTTAGCCTTGCTGAAGTCGTACGAAATCCAAATTCTTAAAAGTCGGATGAAGATGTTATGGGAAGATAAAAAAAGAAAAATCAACCCGTGGAGATTTATTTACGCAAAACTTAGACGTTTGCGTTCACAAATAAGTAAATATAATAATATATTCAGCAAACCTTAAACTTTCTATGACTCTTCATTTTGTAAATTCCTATTCAGATAAAAACGACTACAAACAAAACTAATGAGATAATTTCATATTAAAAAGGTTTAATAAAGTTTAAGCACCATATCATCAAAACAAACCTAATAAAAGATGAATTTGTATATAACACTGTTTGTATTTTGCTTATAAATGTTTTAAAAATGTAATATTCCTGATTTTACTGAAGTTTCTGTGATTTTTCAGCTTCTAAAATGTGAATAATGTTCTGGTTTCTTCTTCCATATAACAAAGAAATCATTAAAACTGAAACATTTGATAATTTCCAGGTTTTTGAAGCAGTTTCTTCAATTTTATGGACCAACGACTAATTGATTAATTGAGAAAATAGTCGACAGATTAATCGATTATGGAAATAATTGTTACTTAAATGTACGTACAGTAGTAAAAAACTTTAAAGATGAAACTGATCAAAGTTGCTGCAGATTAATTTCCTGTCTCGTCACCGTTGGATAAATCAAAGTCTTTCAACTTCTTAATTTATCTCCTTCTCCACCATGTTTTATATTAATGACTAATTAAACTGTCTTGGAATTAATTATTATTACAGTCACACTAAAGCCTGTTTTTTTTTTCTTTTTGCTGTTACATTCACAAATTTTTAAATAAAAAAATATATACATATATATATCTCAACAATATTAAAAGTGTAAGTACATTTTTGAATGGTTGTGTTTATAATGTACAGTTACACTCAAACACTCATGCACTGCTTTGTACTGGGACGTTGTTGTAAAGATGTTTCGTGTGTTTTTTATATATATATATATATATATATACATATATATATATATGGGTCAATGACATATAAGGTTTTTTAACAGGTGAATTTAAAAATATGATAAATATGAATTTCTATTGCAATTGGTCAAAGCTTTACAATGTCATGTGTACATGCATACATGTTAAAATCTTGAATTACGATATTTTGGTGGTTTTTCACATAAATGAATTGGTCGTTTCCCTCCAAAATGTCATGTGGTGCGACCATCAATCATCTTTAAAATGTATTCATTTAATCAACATATTTACCCTTTTTTCACAAGTTCTTAGTAAAATGATGTGTCTAGAAACTAATTATTTGGATTTCTGTTGAATTGTCATACATACTGATATAATCCTCATTCCTCTAAAGTCACGGTCACCGTTTTGCATGTAGTTTGCGTGCTAATTTTTCCTGTAAAATGCATAAAAATAATGAAAATGTAAACAAAATCCCACTAACTTCATCTTACCCCATCAGTGAATAAGTTTCTGCCACAGAAAGAAGGTATCACTTTTTTTATTTTGCTACAGTTATTGCTATTAATGGTCGCGCCACATGATGGGTGGTCGCACCAAATGATGAAACCAGCTTAAATCTCTTACAAATCAATAGAATGAGAGACAATCGTTTGTTTAAAACAGATTTTATTAATTTAAATATTGAAGACAAACATCTCTTTTCAACACTTTTCATTTAATTTCATTTTGGTTAACACATTAACTTTCATTGCCATTCTTTTACAAACACTGTGTTGAAGTGAATTTTTGTAAACATTTCACAAATCAGTAAGGAACAAGATGAACTCAGACACATCAAACTTGAAGACATCTAACTACTCATACCATCATCCTCATTCTTATATGAATGTTGGAGATATGGTTTAGGTATTTCCTTAACCCCAGGAACTTTTAAACTTGTTCCAGTCTTGGCTTCTCAATTTAGAACAGCGAGAAGTTGTTGGCTCAGGTTCAATTCAATTCAATTCAATTCAGAGATGACTGCTATGACATCTTTCTTATAGTAGAATATGGAATCTGGAGTTTGTGGCCGCGTGAATAAGTTCTTACTCCCTGACTGTAAAACCTTCCAGCAGGCAAAACTGTAACTCTATTTATCTATTTATTGTTATAGTTGGTATCAAAGCACTGTTGTCATCAAAGTGCATCATCAAAGCTCTTTTGTTATGTTAACCTTCGTATGTGTCTTTGTAAAACTACTGATCAACAGGATCTGTACACATAGCATTGACCCTGATATCTTCTCCCACAACCTCAAGAACTTGGCCTACAGATGGAAGTTCATCGTATGTTACAATCACAAAACATAAACCCTGATCACTTTCCCCCTTCTGTGACTGTGAGGTTGAGGCCTCCTCCATGTTGGATGTGGTGTTCTGCATGTCAACTTTTACAGGCTGGTAACATGAGCATATTTTCATTTTGGCTTGTTTGCAAAAGGAAACAAATAAGGAATCTTTCCCTGCTGCTTTCTTCTCTGGTAGCTGAAACAAATTTAGTATTGTGTCAAGCTAGAGTGTATACAGTTTGGCTTTTTTTCAGATACAGCAGACTGACATTTCAATTAAAATGTGTATTATATTTTAAATCCCCTCCACACAATATAACTTCATGTAATTCACGTTGCTTTTCAATACAAAGTTTTTTTTAGCTTTTACATAAACCTTTCTGTTCTCTTTGCAAGGTACTCAGGGTCAGAGTTCACACGGCCTGTGGCCCACGGTCTTCAGTGCTTGAGAGCGGCATCTGATGAAATGGATTTTTAAAAAAACTTTAGAAAGACATAATGGCAACATGACATGTTACAAATATTTGTTCTTTATTTTTTTTCCCAATATTATCAATAAGGATTTAACATAAAGCATTGCTTCTGAATTGTATGAAAAATTAAGAAAAAGCACAATTTTATCTTTTAAATAAAATAACAATTTACTACCTTTTAAATATATAAACCATCAAAATGATATTGAAACACAAAAACTTCCTTTAAAATAAGTCTACAACTCATTGAAAGCTAGCTGCAATGGTCGCACCACATGATATTTGGTCGCACCACATGATATTTGGTCGCACCACATGATATTTGGTCGCACCACAAGATATTTGGTCGCACCACGTGATATATTCATATTCAATCAAAATTTACAGGCATACACCTAAACAAAAGTTGCTATCAAATTATGAATTTGTGAAAATAAATCAATATTTTTTGTGTTTTTGAGGTCATACCACATGACATCCATATTTGGAAACTATCTACCAGCCATTTTAAAAGCAGTTATTTTAAAAGATGAGAGAGAGTTACAAACCTGCTAACTCATTCTGTGGGTCCTCTGCAAAGTTGTTTGTGATGTAACTTCCTGTCTTGGGGTGGCTTTGAAAATGAAAGTTCCAAAATGGTGGTTTCTTCATGGTCGCACCACATGATATTTCATAAAATGGACATACTCGGACAAAGTTTACTTGCGTAAATAAGAGGGAAATATCATTACAAGATCACTGTAATTTCACATGAGGTTACAAAACACTTTAGAATTTATGCCAGATAGGGCAGAAAATAAATTTGAATAGATTAAGATTCATTTTAAATAAATGTCCAAAACTGGATTCATGAGTGGACGGTCACACCACATGATATTTTTACACTTTCAGTAGCAATACAAATGAAATGCCTAATGATTTTTGAAAAATGAAAGTGGTTACACATAAAGGATAGTGACTAAATATATATGGTGTATTTAAGTTTTCTAGAATATATTTTTAACAAGAAAAAATGCAGTTGGACAGTATAATTAGCCGTCATGTCATTGGCCCATATATATATATACATATATTCTGTCTGTATATTGTTGTAATATATTTATACTGCACATACTGTAAATAAAAATAAACGTCATTACTTCACAAACTGGTCAGTCTCTGGGTCCATACAGTGTCTTGGGCCTGTACTGTTTTGAACTGCCACAAGGGGGCGACTCCATCGATTTTTAACGTCAATAAACATTTATGATCTCATCGTTAGCTTCAGCTCTTCTTTGATATAGCGTGGCATCCATTTTGTGAATTGTGTTTCCATTTAGGGTCACACAAATATACTATCACAAATATTGTGATAATATATTGTGACGTAAATATCGTGATAATATATTGTGACGTAAATATTGTGATAGTATATTGTGACTTAAATATCGTGATAATATATTGTGACGTAAATATTGTGATAGTATATTGTGACTTTAATATTGCGATAATATATTGTGACGTAAATATCGTGATAATATATTGTGACGTAAATATTGTGATAGTATATTGTGACTTAAATATTGTGATAATATATTGTGACGTAAATATCGTGATAATATATTGTGATGTAAATATTGTGATAGTATATTGTGACTTTAATATCGTGATAATATATTGTGGCGTAAATATCGTGATAATATATTGTGACGTAAATATTGTGATAGTATATTGTGACTTTAATATCGTGATAATATATTGTGACGTAAATTTCGTGATAATATATTGTGACATAAATATCGTGATAGTATATTGTGGCGTAAATATCGTGATAGTATATTGTGACGTTAATCGTGATAATATATTGTTAATATCGTGATAATATATTGTGGCGTAAATATCGTGATAATATATTGTGACTTTAATATCGTGATAGTATATTGTGTAAATATCGATAATATATTGTGACTTTAATATCATTGATAGTATATTGTGACGTAAATATCGTGATAGTATATTGTGACTTTAATATCGTGACAGTATATTGTGACTTTAATATCGTGATAGTATATTGTGACTTTAATATCGTGATAGTATATTGTGACGTAAATATTGTGATAGTATATTGTGACGTAAATATCATTATAATATCGTAACGGGGCGTCTCTGGTTCCCAGCCTTAGTCAGAACTGAGTTTTTGTTTGAGGAACTTGGATTTCCTGACTTCTCAACACAAACGTCACGCCCAGTTACAACTTCTGATGTAAACTTAATACACCAAGAATGCAAGGGATTATTTGGGCGGGGCTACGTAAATTCCTAGAAGATCGTGCCGAACAAAGTGGAGAATTTAAAAAGATTAAACTGATTGTAATTCAGTAATTAATTAATGTTTTTAATGTAATGTAATTAATGTTGATGTTTCCGTGACCAAAAACTAAACGAGACATTTTTAGTAAAGTCATATTTGACTTATTTATATCCGGTGGCTGCTGAAGAATTTGGCCACAAGAGGGCACTACAACGCTTGAGATGGCTGTTGTGTTTCTCAAAGTTAGAAAAAAAAGTCAAATCAAGTTGATGCTAAACACCCTTTTCTGTATGTCTGTAACGACACGTCTGTAAATAAACACTTTTTCTTTTTTTTGTACTTGCATTGGGAAAGAGGATTTGTTGAGAAAACCTGCTTTTGTTTCATGTGGACGAGCAGCAGAGCAGCAGAGCAGCAGAGCTGGTGGGTGGACGATTCCTTTCTCATCTCTGACTCAAGAGCCGCCCACTTCGACCGGCTGACATTGATTGGTCTGAAATGAAAAAGGGGAAAATAAAAGCTTTAAAAACTAATGAGCAGGACTGAGCCGAGGCTGCAACTCTAACGTTATCGATGCCGCAAATGAGTCAGTGGCTGTGGGCGAGCGTCGTTATGGAACACACACTTTTCATCTTGTGAGTTTTGATGAAGTTCTTCGTGCGTGCGTCCCTGGAGACTGAACCTGAGAGCTGATGATTGATCAGTGAGATAAATCGGTTAGTTTCAAGCTGCCTTCCAGCCATTAATGTGAAGTTCAACAGGTTTCCCCTTGGTCTTCTCTGACCTCTGACGGGCTTCACTGATGAGCTGAGTTGTCACTCTGGTTAGACCGTCACGGTTACAAGTGTCCTTGATCCAACGTTTACTGGAGTGCTTACTGTGTTAGTGTTTGGTGGTCCTTGGTTATTATTACAAGTATCTTAGCAACACTTTTTACCTTAGGCCACGATGTCCTTGAGTTTTTAATGAGTGTTTTCTTTATCTGCGTCTGATTTATTGCCAGTATTTTAGTACTGGTTTAACTCAAAATATACCAGTATTTTAGTCCTTGTTTGGTTATTTATGCACTGATGTGTACATGTTGTGGTCCAGTATATACTGGTGTTTAGACCAAATTATGGCAGCATAATAGTCCTGTCTTTACTTCAGTATATACTGGTGTTTTAGCGAAGCATACTGTTCTTTTCATCCTGGTTTTAGCCCAATAAATACTAGTCTGTTTGTCTCAACTTGGTCCCGTACGCATTGTTATTTTAGTCGTGGTTTTAGCCCAAGATATACTGGTATTATAGTTCTGTCGTTACCTCAGTATGGTTTGTTTAATCTGGGTAATTTCAACCCAGTATACAACTATTTTAGTCCAGGTTTTAGATCAGTATACTTGTATCTTAATCCTGGATTTATTTTAATCCAGGTTTTAGCTGAGTATATATTGTTATTTGTCTTTGTTTTTTTCCTAGTACATACTAGTATTTTAGTTTTTACATTCATGTTTTTTTCCTGGTTTTAGTCCAGTATAAACTAGTGTTTTTGTCCAGGTTTTGGATCAGTATACTTGTATCTTAATCCTAGATTTAGCCTAGTACATTTATTTTAGTACAGTTATTTTTAATCAAGCATATACTGTTTTACGTCCAGGTTTCTGCCCAGTATAATGGTATTTTATTCCTGGTTTTAGCCCGGCATACAGTTATTGTAGTCCTACCTTTAGCTCTTTGCATAATCAATATTTATTTCCTGATTTTTTTGTCTTGGTTTCAGATCAGTATACTTGTATATTAATTCTGGATTTAGCCTGGTACACAGTGTTATTTTTAATCCAGGTTTTAGTCCCGTAATTTAATCCTGGTTTATCTGACTATATTCTGGTATTTTAGTCCTGGATTTAGCCAAATACACAGCAGTGATTTAGCTCTAGTTTGGTCAAATAGTTGCTAGTGCTGAGAGCTATTTAATCCCGAGTTTAACCAAATACATCCTGACGTGTGCATCAGAGAAACAGCGAGGAACCCGTGAACATGTATTTTGTCTGACGGTCTTCGGTGTGAAATTAAACAAACACGTGGCTCATATTGAGGTTCAGCAGACGGTGCAGGGCGGCGACCTCGGGGGGGATAACAAGACAGACCGAGGTAACAGGGGAGATAATGTGAAACAGCTGAGGGAGCAGAGGAACACACAAAAACCTATCTTCACCAGCATAATTCAACCCAGAGACCCCCACTGATGTTGACCTCCAAATAAGAAGGGGCCTCCTCGACTGACCACATTCTCAGTGGTGGAAAGTAACTGGAGTACATTCCTTAAATACTACACACAAGAACTATTTTCAGTGGTTCGGTGGTTTTAAATGAAAATACGCAAGTTATACTTCCGTATTTTCATTTAAAACCACTTCATACCTCCAATCTGGAACATCTCTGAGGAATATATAGTGGGCTTTTCTGTCTAGTTACTTCACAAATTAAAGTATACGGTGCGTTAAACATAGGATGCATGGTTGCTTACATTAAGCAATTATAATAATAATAATAATAATACAATACAATACAATAACATACATACACATACAATAATAATAATGCAACAAAAAGGTCACATTTCAAAATTCTATAGGATATTTATATATATACATTATTAATAAACATGAATGGATGGCAATGAAATATACATATGATATTTTCTGCAAAACAATATTCTACATAATTTACATGAACATTTCTGTTCATTTAGATAAATTAACAATAATAAAATTGTCTAATACTAAGTGGACGTCTTACCAGGGAAACATGAGAATGTAAACACAAAACTATGACTAACTTAGCTTAGCATGAAGGCTTGAAACAGAGGGAGAGCTAATGAAGTCCTGTGCGAATAAACCAAAATTCACCTGTTAGCCTTTATAAAGCCACTATTTTAGCATTTATCTTCTGTAAACAACATATCACAGTTAGCTCGTTTGGGGACCAGAATATTCCAGAACACTGAGTCACCGGTTGTCTTAATACTCTTTTCAATAAAATAAATGTAAATATGAAACAAAGCGGACATTTTCTGAATTAAAATGTGAATTTATTTGGTGAAAAAATTAGACTAAATCCTGCACGAATTGCGGGAAACGCCCTAAAAGGCAGAGGGGGAAAGACGCTTCAGAACCTGCCTGAGAATACTGTCAATTTAAGGTTCGCTTAAGTATTGCAGAAATTAAGAGAGAGTTATTCAAACACATGTAAGTTAAACGTGACTCATGCATGCTAAAGACTAACTCGGCATATGTTTCATGGTCAAGTTGCCAAACAATATCAACAAATAAAAGGAAAACGTACAAACCTAATTCAACAGCAGTGTGATGTGATGAGTTCTTCTGTATTCTTGGCTCCTGTTGGTGGTTTTCTCCGGTAATTGGTGGCTCAATAATCCTTCGTGCCGGTGATAATATAGTGTATGATGATTAAACGTTGTTTTTATAACATTAGCTGAGACACCTTTGACTGTTTTGGTCTGGTTTTGTTTGGCTTCCCGGGATTCGCGGAGGCCATTTTGTCACGTCATATCACAGGTGTAGCTAACAAAATGGAGGACGGCTGCATTCCATTTAGCTCGTCATGTTTCCTGGGCCCTGGTGTTTTTTCTGGAGATCCGCGTTTGAGTTGCTCTGTAAACAACAACAACAACAACAACAATTAAAATAGAGAAATAAATTCAGTCATTAACAGACGTTCTGCACAGATGACATAAGTTCCTCAGAGGACGAGAGTGGAAAAATCAATATTTCCACATTGTTATTTCCACTCTGTATTTCTGTCACAGAGATAATGAAACAGTGGATAGTTTATTACTGTGAGATCGCTGTTACTGTGGGAGCTTTTTGTCTTGAGTAAAAGTTATTATTATTAATAAATCGTACACAACTATTAATAGTATCTCCAGGATGTTGATGGTGCTCAGGAGTAGTGGAAGTAACTCTCACAAGGAAAACAGCTTCAGATGAAACATGATGATGATGATGAGTCATTTCAACAGTAATTCAGATTAGGAACTAATCCACTATGGAATAATAATGTTACATTGAAGTGTTTTAGTGTTAATGTAGCAGGATTAGAGCCACACGTGGAAATATATTTTTGAAACCTGACTAACATGGAGCCGACAGAGAGGTTAGAGTCCGAATTCTGGATTTAATCTCTGAATTCTCAGTAAGTCAAATGTATTTATTTATCTTGTGCTTTTAAAAGACAAAACAGTCACAAAATACTTTGCAATGGCAAAATAACTAGATAATAATACAGAACTATGACCTTCATCTCTGAATTAGTCTTAGAATTAGTGTCCCTCATCCTCTTCAGTACACTAACAGTGCTACACACTCTCTGAAGTAGTTGAAATAATGTTCAAATGACACCAAAGGAGTTCAATCCAACACAATGTTTCCTATAACGTTTCCTATGATCTAGGTCACAGAGGGACAGACAGACGGACTGAGCGCACACAAAGGAAGAAGTGGAGATGGACAGACGATGATGTGCAGGACGATAACGGCCACTTATACTGTGGACACAGGATGTGACTCCGCCACGTTCGTCTGTCACTTCCTGTCTGTAACAATGCTCTTCCTCTTCCTCAGCTCTTCGAATGAAACGCGGCGTGATTGATTGTTGACGACATTTAAACAAATTTTAAACAAACTTTAAACAAACTTTAAAGCAGTAAAAGTTGATTTGTTTGGATTTGACTTCAGTTACAAACAAACGACATATTTAGTTTTTATTTCACCCTCAATAAACTTTATTTGAACCTCTGCTCAGGTTTAGTTTAACTGTACAGACACAGATGGATGGATGGATGATGAAGGATGGATGAATGAATGAATGATATATGGATGGATGGATGGATGAATGAATAGATGAATGGATGATGGATGGCGAGGCAGCAGTAGAGCAGCAGCTCCTGTGTCCTTGTGAGTTAAAATCACTGATTCTCTCTCTGGGCTTTGGTGTGGGAGAGTGAGTGATTTACAAACTTCAGTTTCCTGTTGGAAAAGTCTGTCTCACAGTGAGACAAAGACATGAACGCGTTCTTAAACACGTCGTGGACTTAAACTGACGTAGATTTCATAAGGTGTGACTTTTTATGAAGTGGTAAAAATCCGTTTTTTCAGGTGGTTCTCAGAGCACGGTCAGTGCCTCATACAATGACACCACAGAACGGTGTTATTTATAAATATATTCAGATTTAAATACACATTCAGTCTTTGAATTAAGGCAGAAAATGATTCAAGCCAACAGTTCCCTGTGTTCTTGTGAGTGACTCTGAGTTAAGTGATGTGAAACATGACTGACAGGAGGAGGATAATCAGAACCAGAACCACGAGGCCTGAACTCGCTGAGTCGCCTGATGCTTAACTTAAATGCCGCTCACACACACACACACACACACACACACACACACATGTGTTTGCAGGAGGTTTAGTCTCTGAGTGAAAAAGCTGATAAGACGCCGCCTCATAATGAAAACATTCCAGATTATTTAAAGTGTTTTTCCTGCCTCTGGAATAACAAACACCTGGAAAACAACAAAAACACTGTAATCTCTGCTCAGAGAAACAAACACAAACTAACACTGACGGGAAACAGCCATCCAAATCATGTGTTATAACATGTGAATAGTGTTGCGTTTAACGCTGTTCTGATCCATTAACTGTGTTGAAACGTCGTCTATAAGAACGTGCGACACCCTTTTAATGAACGCATTTATGCCGAGTCATCGTTAAAGACACAGTTCTCCAGCTGTGTCACAAATATTGTTGTAACAAACGGCCCAAAACGTGACTCAGCTAAAATGCTTCTGCTTAAATAAAAATCTGGAAAAAGCCAAAAACGGAAAAGCCAAATTTCAAAATGGCCGACTTCCTGTTGAGTTGAGGCCATGGTTACGGTCGACTTTTTTGTTCGTCTTGCTCGGTAACTTCCTCCCACCAAGTTTCGGGAAATTTGGTGGAACTCAGTTTTGCCTCTGTTTTAGGGGGCGCTACAGAGGGAACTGTGCCAACATCGTGTTTTTGCAAAGTTTCAAGAGTTTTAATGCACCTTAATGTGTGACCGCAAAGACAGGGATAGAATAATAATCTGAAGGATTAACAATAGTTTCGGCCCTGATTAATCAATATCACTATCAATCAATCGGCCTGTGACAGTGAGGACACAGAGAGGACACAGAGAGGACACAGAGAGGACATAATCACATCATGTGATTCCTGTGTGGGCGCTAATGAGCCATTCTGTGCCTTTAATTTACATAATCAATGATGATGATGATGATGATGATCTTTACAGACATAGACGTGACGGTGAACTGAGACCAACACACGACAGCAGAAAACGATCAATCAATAAAATTCACTGTATCAGAGATAATCAGAGATTATGGGATTAGAAGATAGAAGAAGAAATAAAACAAACAAAAATACATTTTAATAAACAAAAGGCATAAACCTCGACACATTAAACGAATGAATGTGATTTGTTTAATTATATCGAAAAGATGAAACTATTTGACTTTGACACTGAAGTTTTTTTTATTGACGCTCCTGAGCTACAGATTATGTGGCGAACACCGCACTCTAGTGGCCACACACAGCTACTGCAGCATTTAATGATCACAGTTTATTTATTATGTACAGAATAAATTATATTTATGAAAAACACACATGAACTGTTGCTTTTCATATATACAGCGTATATATTCTATATCTATAATATATACATTTTATTATTTTTTGATCTATTTATTCATATATTTTACTGTATTTTGTAATACGTAAGTACATTTGTGCTGTATTTTTTTCTATTTATTAACATTTTTTGTGTATTTAATATTTGACTGTATTTCGTGTATTAATGAATATATTTCACTGTATTTTGTGTATTAATGAATATATTTTACTGTTGTTTGTGTATTAATGAATATATTTTACTGTATTTTGTGTATTTATGAATATATTTTACTGTATTTTGTGTATTTCTAAATATATTTCACTGTATTTTTGTATTGATGAATATATTTTACTCTGTTGTGCATTTATAAATATATTTGACTGTTTTTTGTGTATTCATAAATATATTTGACTGTATTTTTGTATGGATGAATATATTTGACCTGTATTTTGTGTATTTATAAATATATTTGACTGTATTTTTTCTATTGATGAATATATTTGACTGTATTTTTGTCTATTGCATGTTTGAAGACACATGATAATAATGATAAATGCTGAGTAAAAAACTGCTGAGTCACCTGTTGTTTCTGAAGAATAATTCTCTTTGTTTTAAGAAAAAAACCTAAATTGGTTTTAAATATTTCACGCATGTAATAGATGTTTTAATAAATTGGTGACAACAAATGCTGTATTGTGTATTTTAAGATGAAATACAAATAAACGATCAAACAATTGTTCTTTTATTATTACTGGACTTACTGGACCTTTGACCTCTGACCCACATCCACCGTCCATTCTGAGCTTTTTCTGCTTATATTTAAGACTTTTATGATCGGTTCATATAAAACATAAAAACATACAAACTTTGCATCAATAGCATCATAAAAAAAACATTTTGTTGTTTCTTTGTTGTCATGTGACACCTCCGTAACCATGACAACGTCCTGACAATGATTACATTTCAAATGCTTTTGTAAACATTTAACGTCTTCATTTTAAAATGTTTCATGTCTTTTAAATGTGATGTAAGCAGAATAACCAGAGGTTGTAGTGAATGTTACCTGGTTTATGACTTCACTCACTCACTCAGAGTGAGTGTGTGAAGGTTCACTCTTCTATCAGTGTTTGTTTAAAGTTCACGTGCGCTTCATCGTCTCAGCTGTGAGTCACCTTCAGCTCGTCACGTTAAACTCCGTAAGTCACTTGATTTTGTAATTAATATAATTTTAACAATGCTGTTCACGTGATACAGGTCATTTAAATTGAATTAGTATGTTATGAAAAAAAATATTGCAATAAATATCATATCATGGACTCAATGTCGTGATATTATCGTATCATAACTTTATGGTATTAATGTTATTTTTTTTGGTAGTGTATTTTAAGTGTATTTTGGTATCGTGACACCTTTTTTTGTACAGCAAATAAAAATAGTTTAAGTGATCAATACTTTTTTGTTTTTACTACTATTAAATGTTACTCCTAAAACTAGGGTTAATTCTATTGTTTGTTTTTTCCCCTAAAAAAAATTAATAAATGTTTTTTTATTGTAATTCATTAGAACCATTGGTTCACATGATATCAAACATATTTCATCGATTCGTAATCGATTAATAAAATTGGGAGGTTTTAAACAGCCTCGTGGGCGCGCGCGCTCGTCTCGTTCGACTTGTGCGCGCCCCCGACATTCTCCCCCGTGTCTCGCGGGTGAAGGAAGTAAAAAACACATGGGAGGATTGATTTATTTGTTTTCTCTGATTTCTTGACCGAGAGTTCGCGTCAGTTTGTGTCAGTGACGTGGAAAAGTCTCACTGTAGTTTCTGAAAGTTTAGTTTAGTTCGCGTTTAACTACGTTCATTTGGTTTCATTTATTTATTTGTTTACTTGTTTTAAAGTTGGACCTTGAACGCAGCACGACCTCAGCAGACGTCGGTGAGTTTCGGTTAAAAACAGCCGTGAGACGTTCACTGTTTTTTCTCTCTGTGGTTTAAAACACAAGATCTTTTTTCGTGTTTTTTCTGCGTTTACGAACACTTTTAAATGTTAAATGTCCGTTTTTAGCTAATCTCTCAAACTTAATCTCTCAAATTTAAAATTAAGCTCCAACTACAAAACCGGTGTAACTTCCGGTTCTTTGGCATGTTTCGTGCATGTCGCCGTGTCGGTTCCGTGCTGGTTTACACCGGTTTAACCTGCTAACTTTGCGTCAACGTTAGCCGGGGCCTGTGCTCTGCTATGAGACGGGACTCCAGCTTCCGTCAACACTTTAACTATTAACCAATCAGATCGCTGGGAATCGCTGACGTCATCACTGTACGGAATCCTATAAGGCACAACTCTTTTACAAAGCGAAAACAGCATTTATTAGCATTTTTGTTTGAATAGGCGCATAAATATGTTATAATTAATGTATTCACATTGTTGTGAATACATGAATGTTTTTATGTAGATTACCTGTCAATCTATGCTAGTGGAGAGTGGAGAGACAGAAATTGAAGGTCCAATGTGTCAAATATATTGGTGCAGTTACATGAAAATCCCAAAGTACTGTTTCATTTTTAATCGTATACATTTTCACTTAGGTTTTACGCTTAAAGATATTGAGTTTAATCATTTTATCTTCAAATTTAAAATAATTACACTTCAGTTTTACACAGATTGGAACTTGTTGTTCAATAAATGTCAGGGCTACAACAATTCATTGATTAGCAGATTATTAATAGATGACTGAATTAATTGTCAAGTGTTTTGATTATTGATTCGTTAGTTTTTTTGAATTTTCAGCTTCTTAATTGTGAATATTTTCTGGATTTTTTGCTCCATAAAACAAAGAAATCATTAAAACTGAATCATTTTAGCTTGAGACCATCATCATTTCCAGGTTTGACAAACACTGATCAACATTTTTCAACATTTTATGAAGCAAACAACTAATCGATTATAAAAATAAGGGTTATTGAATTATGTTCAGCATTTTTTTGTATTATTACTGAATATTGAACTGATGTTTGGATGGAGGGGCGGGGGGAGAGAGAATCAAAACAAAGTTTGGTATCTTATATTTCTAAACCTGTCTCGTGTCTCCACAGTTGATAGTGGACGATGTCTCAGGCCGCCGCCCCCCCGGTTCTCTGTGTGGCCCCCTCTCGGGCTCTGGTGGACGAGAAGATCACGGTGCTGGTGGAGAACCTTCCTCCAGGTTCTCCGGTCACCGTGCGCTCGCACCATCACTCTGACGACCAGGACGACTGGGAGGCTTACGCTCACTACGTCAGCGACCACAGAGGAGTCGTCTCTGGTGGGTTCTGCTGCTCCTGAACAACTTCTTCATTCTTATTCTTATGGTTCTCATTTATTCTTTTGTCACCGTAGTTTCAGACGACATGAGTTTTGGGGGAACGTACTCGGGGGTTGAACCCATGGGTTTGTTGTGGAGTTTGCGTCCCGTCCCAGGAAGTCGCACGGGCCTCAGGTAATGAAGTCACTCAAAGACTGTAACTCTGTTGAGTCAATTAATTTGTGTAGAATATGAATTTATGAATGTTTTGTGTAATAAGTCGCAGATTACATAAGATTATTATTCTTCCCGTCTCTTTTCATTACTTTTTTGAGGTTTTCTTTTCTGTGTGTTTGTGTCTGAGGAATGAAATAAAAAAGGAAAATAAATCATTTTATATTATTTTAACCTCGTGTGATTTGAAGATGAAAGAAAAGACCAAAAAATGATGTACTGATATAACCCTGGAATAAAGAAAACTCATTGTCACTTACATTTGAAGTTTTCTTCAGTATAAAAATCAATCCAGTGATACAAACAGGAAGTGATAACGTCTAATTCCTGTTTTTTGTCTCGTTGTCGGATCCTAAACAGACTTTTATCTTCAGGTTGCTGTTTAAACTGAAAACGCTGTGTCCTTGTCAGGTTGAGAAAGAAGAACGTCTGCACGCCGCTGCTCTTCCACATCTCGGTGCACAGCGGACATGAGGGCTTCAGGGAGCGGCCTCCTCTGGCGTCGGCGCTCATCGAGCGCTGGTACGTGGCGCCGGGCGTCCAGAGGATCGACGTCAGTGAGAGAGGAGTGAGAGGAACTCTGTTTCTGCCTCCAGGTGTGGTTAAATGTGTCATTTTTCACTGTTGATGAGTTTTTTGTGAATATTTACAGCCTCACATTTGCTATTCTCTTAGGGGACGTAGTAGTTTGAATAATGTCTCTTAATTGCGTAACTATAACTGTCCTTTGGGTCGTGTGACAGAGTTCAAACTCAGCGGGTGACCTGCTGAGGGCGCCGGTGTGTGAAGTGCTGACTTCGACGTCGTTTGGTTCAGAAATGACAGAGATTTTTTATAGAAATGCGACGATTAAATCACTAAAAACTGCACCAGTGTTAAAACAAAAAGTTGAAGTTTGTGTCCAATCTCAGATTCATCCTGTGACTCCTCAGTGGGGCCTGACCCTCAGATTGGGAACCGTTAACATTGGATATTTAAGTATCTGTTTCTTCTTCATACTCCTCCTCAGGTCCAGGTCCGTTCCCCGGGGTTTTGGACATGTGGGGCGGCGGTGGCGGGCTTCACGAGTACCGCGCCGCCCTGCTGGCGTGTCACGGTTACGTCGCTCTGGCGTTGGAGTATTTCAAACCCGGAGAGCTGAAGTCGACGGATCTGGAGTACAGCTACTTTGAGGTTTGTGTCACTCACTTCTGCCTCAGACTGGTCACCGTTAGGTTTCACACTCTCACGGTTCTTTCATGTGCAGACGGCGTTCAACCTCATCCAGGAACATCCTCGAGTGATGGCGGACAGAGTCGGAATATTAGGTCTTTCCCTCGGCTCCAGTTTGGCTTTGTCTTTGGCAGCTGAGAGCAAAACAGTCCAGGTGAACATTCATGAAATGTTACTGAATCAAGAAATTTGCCAAAAAAATATTCGTGTGACTGAGTCGTTAGCAGCGACTGGTCGAGAGAACTGAACGTCACAAGAACTAGATCCTAGACCCTAGACTAAACGAGAACTACTGTAGATCAGAATCTGTGGTGTTCCTTCACTCTTCACGGCTCATCCACAAAAAACCTGATTATTTTGTTTATTCATGACAAATAAAATCAAAGATCAACCAGGAAATGAACGATGAACCAACCAACCAATCAACCAATCAATTAACAATGAACCAACCAATCAACCAATCAATTAACAATGAACCAACCAATCAATCAATTAACAATGAACCAACATCCAATGAGCAACAGTGAACCAACAGTTAACCAAACCAACAACTAACCAACTAGGTAAGCAACATCAACGAACATTAACCAACCAATAAACAAACAAGTAATCAACCAACTAACAACAACTACCAACAAATCAAAGAACAATTAACCAACCAGCAGTTAACAAAACCACCAACCAAACAACAAGCAGTTAACAATAAACAGTCTCTAACCGTTAAATAACCAACCCCCCCAAACCTTTAGCTAACTAATACCAAACTGTAATCCATCAACCAACCACCACTATCTCTACAAACTAACCAACCAACCAGCTGTAAGTTATAATCGGGTTGTTTGTGTTTCAGCCTCGTGCCTGTATTTGCATCGGCAGCAACCACTGCAGTGGGAGGAGCCTCAGCGGGAGCCCCATGGTGTTGATCACGTAGGTAAACGTGTTTGTCGGTAAAAACGATAAAAGCGTAAAAACCGTTTGTTTGCTAACTGCGTCGGTGTGCGACGACAGGAATCCGGAGGGGATGCGCGTGGACGAGAACAACCACCACATCTGGAGAGACATGGCTTTGTCCATCCTGGAGGACGAGTCCAAACTGGTGGACGTAAGGACAAATAAACTCTGTCGTTCTTTTATCGGACAACGTTTTTTACGTCTTTTTTTTTTAAAGCTGTTTCTCGTGACAGGTTGGGAAAATGAGTTGTCCTCTGATGGTGGTCAACGGTGCTGATGATCAGAACTGGCCCTCAACAGAAATGGCTGACGACGTGAGTATAAACACAAAAAAAGACCATTAAAATAATCTTTTAAATGTCAATGGTTCAGGAAATCATTTGGGCTTTTATTTTGACACTTTATAAAGGAAGTAGTTTGTCTAAAGACTGAGCGAATGAATAAACAATCCATGTTTTTTCAGCTGTAACAATGTTTTGTTTTTTGTTGTTGTTGGACGCTCAGATCACTCGAAGGATGCGAGCAGCGGGGAAAGAGCACCTGTTGACCAGACTGGAATATCCTGACGCCGGACACCTGATCGAGCCGCCGTTCTCGCCTCACTTCAGAGCGACAAACTTCATGGTACCAGGCAGACAAAAAGGTATGAGTCACGGACGGACGGACCAACTGTTCTTTAGTGCAGAAGCGTTCCCACGGTGCCTCGAAAAATCTGGTACCATCCCTTCATGCCACGTTACATTTCCCCTAAATAAAAACCCTGGTCCGCGGTCGTCTGTGTGAACTGTAAAAACAGACTAATTAAACGGAAACTATCAGAACTTTCTGGAGGTTAAATATGTTTTACTGCCCTTTTTGTTTCTTTTATGTCCCAATATGGTATAAAAAAATAAAACATTTTGCCATGGGACTATTTAAATTAATATCCAGCTAGCTTAGCTAGATAGCAACTAACTAATAGCTAGATAGACAGCTAGCTTAGCTAGATAGCAACTAACTAATAGCTAGATAGACAGACAGCTTAGCTAGATAGCCAACTAACTAGATAGACAGCTAGCCTGGCTAGATAGACAGCTAGATGTGATACATGGGCACACATAGCATCACAAAAAGAAGCTTGAGCTTCACAAGTTAACAAATTAAGACAAAGACTAGTAGCGTTTTTTCCATTATACAGTTCTAGCACGACTAAGCTCAACTTGTCTTTGTTTTTTCTTCTCGCCCGACACAAGAATCAAAGGCAACAATGTCCAACTGTAGATTTTAAATCCTGAAAACATGCGTTCATCTCCAACATTTAGCAAAGCAAATGTCCAACATGTCAATATTTAACAGTTCACAAGATGTCTGTACGTACTTTTCCGTTTCAAATGTCGTGATGGTAATGGTGGGCGTGTTCTCCATGTCGTTGCAGTCATTCTGTTGTGGGGCGGTCAAACCAAACCGCACTCGGACGCTCAAGAAGATTCCTGGAGGAAGATCCTGAGCTTCCTGCAGCAGCATCTCTATGGCAACCAGTGTCCCAAAGCTAAGCTGTGAGCTGAGACGTTAGCATCAGCGAGGCCTGCTAGGAAAACTGCTGCTGATAACGACCAAGTCTGGCGTACAGAATATGAACTTGACTCCTCCCACTGTGTTTCTACTCATCATCTTCACAAGGATCGCACAAAAAAAACTTCAACACTAACACTAGCAAAGTTTGCTAGAGGTATCGTGGTACGGTCTTGTTTGGTTTGTACGGTTTGAGCTTTAACACAAATGACAAGCTAACATGCTGGAAAACTAAAATGATTTCTTAAGCTAGTACCCGTTCTGGAATATTGGCTAGCACTCACATAGGAATATTAGCATACAATAAAATACATTTCAGTTAGCACCCAGAGGGAATATTAGCACATCATGATTTGTCCGGCTAGCACCTGTTCTGGAATATTATTTCTTTGGCTAGCACCCATGAAATAAAGTTAAAAAAAATTTGGCTAGCATCCATGCTGGATTTTCAGCATAACATGATTTGTCTGGCTAGCACCCATATTGAAATATTAGCATACATTTTTTTAAGCTAGCATCCATGCTGGAATATTAGTGTCTCATGATTTGTTTTACAAGCAGTTCTGGAATATTAGCATAAAATGATTTGTTAAGCTAGAACCGGTTCTGGAATATTAGAAACACGTTATTTCTTTGGCTAGCACTCATGAAATATTAGCATACAGTAATTTATTTATTTTTTCCAGCTAGCATTCATGCTGGATTATTAGCACAACATGACTTGTTTTGTTGCTGACAAAGTTGATGATAAATCGTAAACATTGACTCAACACTGACCTCTATCTTCAGCACTTGAATGCAACACGGGAACGATGACGACAGACTTTTATTTCAGTGTTACAGTGAATGAGGGGCAGCTACACGGCAGCGAGCTAAGCTAACAGAGCTTAGAGTTAATATTCCTAAGTGCTGTGAAACAAACACACACATAAACACACATTAACCCTGATGTGTTTGTTTAAAGGCACACAGTCCTTCTGTGATTGTGTGTTCGTATCATATTTGTCGCATTAGCGACAGGAAGTTGTCGACCAGACGCAGAGTCGGCGACGTGATCGGGAAACGAGGCGACAACTTCTCCTTGACGCACGACGGCTTCACCAAGTATCTGAGAAATAAAAAACCAGAACAAGATTTTGTTTTTGAGAGAAAAAACAAAGACCAAGTTCTGCATTTAAATCAATATTAAGACTCTCAACATTTACGTTTCTTTATCGTTATTTCTTCAGAAGAATTGATTAAAAATATATTTGATCAAATAATATGAACATTTATTCATTGATCTGTTAAACCCAAATACGTTCATTTATTTACAATAAAACCAGTTAAGACCACGTTTAGTGAACTTAATAGGAAATATATAATATTTGATCTGTGTAAAGTGATTAAAAATGAAGAAATCAGTGAATCTGCTTTGGCTTTTCGTCAAATACATTATTTTATTCTTTTTAATAGGAAATTAAATCAATAAAAACACTTGATTATTACTATTATCAATAGGAAATTAAGTCATTTTTACTGACTTTAGTGGGTTCAATTCTTTTTTTCTTCCTGCTTTAAAAAAATGTATCAACAATAAACTGTTTGAAATGTGATTATTTTAAAGTTGTTTTTCTTTGATTTTTCCACATTAATAAGCTCAACTTTTACAGACTTTTCTTCACTTCAGATATGGATACTTCAAGTCAAACTCCTAAAACTCCTACACAAGTTTTTGTTCAAATTCTATTTCAAAGAAGGTAAAAAAGTCCCCGCTGACCTGAACTCCTCCCTCAGCTGTGATCGAACGTGCTGAGTCAGCGCGCCGTCGTGCTGCAGACAGGCCAGCAGGAGGCGACAGCGCTGGAACAGCAGGACAGACTGCACGGGGCTCAGCACCGCCCCCTGTGGGCCAGACAGAACCAGCACCACCTGCTGAGCCTGGTGCGTGATGAAGGAGAGCTGCGGGAGAGCAAACGGAGGTCAAATAAAGGTTAGATCCAGAGCGCGGCGCGACCTTCGACCTCCGTGGTGTTGGCGTGATGTTTACCAGGTGGGGATGAGTTTTGAGGACGCGCAGGATCCAAGCCACGGACAGGAAGTCATCAGCGGAGAAACGCCTGCTCGTCTGAGACACAAACACACGCAATTAGTAACTAAAAATGTTTCCCCCCCCACACTGACCTCTGACCCCGAACTCACCTCCAGACCCAGGAGCAGCAGTTCAAAGAGCAGCCAGCAGGCGGCGTCTAGGTACTCGGACAGTAAAACCTGAATCTGACACAGACGAGTACCAGAGATTTATTAAAAGAATAAATAATAGTAAAATGTTTAGATGATGGAGATCAGCTGACCTCTGAGCTGACCTCTGAGCTGACCTCTGAGCTGACCTCTGAACTCTGTGATTGTTGATGAGGATCACAGATCACAGCGAGGAGCATCCTGGAGGCCAGAGCACCGCTGACAACAACAAAACATACTATAACTGTTGATAAAGTTCAGCAAATTCAGATTTAATCATTTCATTCAGAAAATGATGTTCCTCAAATTCAGTTTGAATGATTTCTTTGTTTTAAGGGAGCAAAAGAAAGTAGAAAATATTCACATTTAAGATGCTGAAAAATGACAGAAAGTAGAAAATATTCACATTTAAGATGCTGAAAAATGACAGAAAGTAGAAAATATTCACATTTAAGAAGCTGAAAAATGACAGAAAGTAGAAAATATTCACATTTAAGAAAGAAAAATAGAAAATATTCACATTTAAGAACTGAGAAATGTAGAAAAAATATTCACATTTAAGAAGCTGAAAAAATGAAGCATGAAAGTAGAAAATATTCACATTTAAGAAGCTGAAAACAGAAAGTAGAAAATATTCACATTTAAAGCTGAAAAATGACAGAAAGTAGAAAATTTAAGAAGCTGAAAAATGACAGAAAGTAGAAAATATTCACATTTAAGAAGCTGAAAAATGACAGAAAGTAGAAAATATTCACATTTAAGAAGCTGAAAAATGACAGAAAGTAGAAAATATTCACATTTAAGAAGCTGAAAAATGACAGAAAGTAGAAAATATTCACATTTAAGAAGCTGAAAAATGACAGAAAGTAGAAAATATTCACATTTAAGAAGCTGAAAATGACAGAAAGTAGAAAATATTCACATTTAAAAGCTGAAAATGACAGAAAGTAGAAAATATTCAATTTAAGAAGATGAAAAATGACAGAAAGTAGAAAATATTCACATTTAAGAAGCTGAAAAATGACAGAAAGTAGAAAATATTCACATTTAAGAAGCTGAAAAATGACAGAAAGTAGAAAATATTCAGGAACAAAGTTTACTTGTTAGCACAGAGTGTGTTGAGTCTCACAGCTTCTCTCTGGGTCTCTGAGAACATGACGACGAGCGTCTCCACGATCACCGTCCTCAGTCTGAAAAACACACAACATGAAAACACACTGCACAGTAACACAGTAACACTGTAACACCTGACATGTTAATAATAATCATTAACGCTGACATTATTAATGTGGATCTTACAGGATCTGGTCTTCAGTGTTGACTCCACTCAGACTCTGAGTGTGAAGAGATTCTTCCAGAGTCTGAACCAGGAAAACACACAACTCAGACTGAGACACACCCACACACACACACACACACACGTTAACACATGTCTAATAATGGAAAAGTGTCATTTGTTGTAAAGAGAAAGTTATGGAATTAGATTTGTGTCAATATATTCAAACAACACTTTTTATTATTATTATTTCATCATTCAAAAATATTCTATTTTATTGTTTGAAAATACACTTCTGTTCTTTGCGCCATGGTTTTTGGTTTGTGGGCGGGCCTTAGGAATCTGCCGCCTGATGGGCTAATTGTGGAACTTGGGGAACGAGTTCCAGACGGACGAATCTAATTCCACAGAGTTTCAAATCGATGGAGCTAAAACATTTAAAGTCGCTGTCTTTTGCTTTATCCATGTGAAGCAAACAGATGCCTGTAAACAAACAAACAAACAAACAAACAAACGTCTCACCCTCCAGAACAGAGACACCAGAGAGACGTTCCCATGAGCCGCCGTCTTCAGCTCCTGCAGCAGCAGAAACACTCGGTCCACACTGTTACTGTCCTGCAGCAGCTCTGAGGTCAGCTGATCAAACAGGTGACACGTCCACGCCCAGCTGCACATGCACAAGCATATGTTTTAATAACATGTTTAAAACTAAGTCATAATTCATCACCTCTCAAAATAACATTAGCTATTAGCAAAATGGCGCTAAACGAGTCGCTACGTGACGCACACATTTGCTCGCGTCGCAATTTATAACGCAAATTGGTTCACGATGTTTCAATAGTTTCATTGAAAAAGCACGTTTACACACAAAATGGCTGCCACAGAGCACCACGCTAACTTTTCTTTTAAGCATGCTAATTTCACGTTGTTTATGTTTTATATCTAGAGTACAATCAATTCAAGCAAAGTTTTTTTTAGCATGACGCAATGTTACAAAACCAAGGTTACAATGGACGTAGTTAGCAGTAGCGTTAGCCCCAGGACTGAAGTTGCTGGTTCACGGTCGCTGTTAACGCGTCTTGAAAACCTGCGATAAACGTAACATTTAACGTGTGCTTGTACAGAACATGTTACTGAAGTCTTCCACCAGGGGGCGGAGATTTGCGTTAATTTCTGACAAACGCAGCACGACAGACTCTGTAAATGTCGTAATTCATACAATTAGTTTGTTGGAAGTGTGTCACGGGGAGTGGGCGTGGCTTAAGTTGCCGTTACCTGAGAGCAGGACGCCATTTTCCAGGGGTAGAGTCGGAGTAAGAGCCGCACTTTCTTCTGTAGAGAGGGTCCAACAACAGAGTGGACCTCTGTGCACACACACACACACACACAGACAGACACACACACAGGTGTAAGGCGCTCTACTGCCACCAGGTGGCTGCTCTCACAGATCAGGACATATGTTATCGTGAAAGCGTCACACTCACGATGATGAATCTGTTCCACGCGCTCTGCAGCTGCAGGTAAAGTCTGGACGACTGTGACACGGCATACAGATGAAGCTCCGCCTCCCTCTCCTCCCGCTCCGCCCACTCCCCCTCCTCACGCGACAGAACTGAAGCGCTCCACCGTGGCACCTGCGACGCGACAACAGCGACAGTCGCGCAGATATTTAGTAAGAAAAATTTATTCTGCGAAATTTTTTCCCACAAAAACTACGTAAAAAGATTTGTGGAATTCTGTGCTTTTTTTCACATTTTGTCCTAATTTTAGGCTGCGTTCCAGTTGTAGTCGGAAGTCGGATTTCCAACTTGGAAAATCGGAGTAAGCTCACATGGAAACAGTACTTAAACATTTGTTACATTTATGTTCTTTTCTTTTTTTTCATGCTCCATCCTGATGTGAAGCATTCCAGTTCTTGTCGGAAGTCGGATTTCCAACTGAGAAAGTCGGAACAACATCACGGAGATTCCAAAATGGCTGCCACTGGCATCAATTATAAAACATACTTTAATTTTGACATGAATCCGTTGTAAACACAGAACTCTCCTCGCTCGTCTGTACCTGCGCGCGCACTCCTGCAGGGGGCGGCAGAGGCGTGGCTGAGCTGGTGGGAGGGCGAGGAATCTTCACCAGACTCAGAGAGTCCGAGTTTGGACAAGAAGCCGAACGAGAGGATTTCAAACGTTCACTGTGAACGACACACACACAACAGCAGTGACATTAGTGTGTGTGTGTGTGTGTGTTTATGTCACACATGTGACTGATGATGAATCACGTTTCAGGTTTTTCTTTGGCCGTTTTTTGATGTTTTCTGTCTTTGTTCTCCTCTTTTTCTGGCTCTCCTCTGGTTCTTCTCTGGTTCTGCTCTGGTTCAGCTCTGGTTCTGCTCTGGTTCTGCTCTGGCTCTTCTCTGGTTCTGCTCTGTCTCTGCTCTGGTTCTGCTCTGGTTCAGCTCTGGCTCTGCTCTGGTTCTGCTCTGGTTCTGCTCTGGCTCTTCTCTGGTTCTGCTCTGTCTCTGCTCTGGTTCTGCTCTGGTTCAGCTCTGGCTCTGCTCTGGTTCTGCTCTGGTTCAGCTCTGGCTCTGCTCTGCTCTGGTTCAGCTCTGGTTCTGCTCTGGTTCTGGCTCTGGCTCTTCTCTGGCTCTTCTCTGGCTCTTCTCTGGCTCTGCTCTGTCTCTGCTCTGGCTCTGCTCTGGTTCTGTTCTGGTTCTGCCTCCTGCAGCATCTCCGTGTTAATGAGCAGCAGGTGAAACTCTTCTCTCTTCAGTGAATAAGTCATGAGTCACCTGAAACATGGATTCTCCGGAGACTCGGCTCAGGTGAGACGGAGCAGAACCGCCGCGGCGTCAGCTCACTTTCATTAACTCAACAGCTTTCTTTTATCCCACACCTTTAAAAAGGATAATGTTGAATGAAAGTTCACCTGCTTTCTAAATACTCTGACTGAATCCTAATCTTAATCCTCAGTATTCAGACGCCTCCTCACACTGAAGACGTTTAAATAGTTTGACTTCTTCCTGTCGCAGACAAAAACCACAGCTGTAAACTTTTCACTGCTTGCAGAGTCAGTCTGTTTCCATGACGACCGCGACCAAGAGTTTTGGAAACGAGGAAAGAGTCATGAAAACAGGATGAAGGTCAAAACGACGACCTTTGAACTTAAAGCAATTTTCTGAGATTTGAAGTTTTAAGATTTAAAGATTCAAACAAAAAATGCAGAATTCTGATTTAAAAAAGCCATTTTTCTGCCATTTAAAGTCATAATTCTGAAGTTTTCCTCAATTATGACAAGAAAACTCAGAATTTGTTATAACTGAATTCACTGGAGAAGAATTTTCACATAATCTCAAACACATTAATGATTTCCCCAAATCATTCAAACAGATAATGTACATCACAAATAATTAGAATATAGACTTAATTTGATGATTTCTTACATTATTTTACATTTGCTCACATGTGACAAAGTCAACTTAACTGAAGAACATTGATTATTGTCGTTTATTATTATCAGATATTTTGACCTTGTTTTCCTTTAAAAAGTGAGAACAACCACAGCCGGTGACAGGATACAAACACCTGTTTGTGTGTGTGTGTGTGTGTGTGTGTGTGTGTGTGCTCACCTCTCTGCAGGATATCCTGTCAAACACAAGACACCGGATGGTTTAAGATTTCAGGAGAAAGAAAAAAACGACAAACAAAAGGATCAGATCACTGATTTCAATCTGTCAAGGAAAACTAAACTAACAATTTAAAATGTCAAATATATATATGTATATATATATATATATATATATATATATATATATATATATATATATATATATATATATATATATATATATATATATATATATATTATATTATATCGGCCTTAATCTGTGACTTTACACTGTGAATTAAGCAAGGACACATGGGAAAGACTGATTTTAGCCACTAAACAAAAACCACTCACTCTCCCACACCAAACCCCATAGAGAAAACCAGTGATTTTAACATCACACACACAGGAGTTGTTGATCCACTGCTGCCTCCATCACTGAGTTCAAATGTCTTCTTTTTGTGAATTCGGCTTTTGAAATCCAGCATTTAGATTTAATTAAATGACACAAAGTGACCACACGAGGCAGCAGTAGACCAGCAGCTCTTGTCCCATCGCGAGCTAAAATCACTGATTTTCTCTATGGGGTTTGGTGTGGGGGAGTGTTGGAAAAATAATAACAATAAAGTGTTTGTTTTTTTTACCTTCAAACGTGAGCGTTGTTGATGGACTGTGACTGTTTCTGCGAAAGGGCGGGGCTACACGAGGAAACCCTACCCCTTTGTCTCTCCTCAACCAATCACGTCCCTTGTCAGCAGGCTTGTTGGTGACGTAGATGATTCTCACGTGTTGACTGTGTTCACGGTCTTTTCCACTCAGGAAACCTGGAAGGTCGTTGACCTGTGTGTGTGTGTGTGTGGTGTCAAATATGTAATCACATACACAATGATGCGTTCAAAGACCCTGGTAAATACATCACTTTTACCTATTCCACAATATGTTAAACTTTGAGACGCATTCAATGACCTTTGGAAATGTGAGTCCTTCTTAAGAGCCCTCAGTGAGTTGAGCTTTGAGATGCATTCAATGACCATAGTAAATATGATCACTTTTGCCTTTTCCACAACATTGTAAACTTTGAGGTGCGTTCAGTAACCCTTGTAAATTCCACTACTTCTTGGAGGTAGTAATGTTTTTAGCTACAAGATGCGTTCAAGGCCCCTGGAAAATGTCATCCCTTCTTCCTGGTCCACAGCATCTAGATCTATGAGATGCATTCAATGACCCTGGTAAATTTGATCACTTCACAGCGGTCCACACCATGTTGACCTATGAGATGCATTCAAGGACCATGGTAAATTTCATCACTGTTGCCTGGTTGACAACGTGTTAAACTTTGAGGTGCGTTCAATGACCGTGGTAAATTTGATTACTATGACATTCAATCATCGATAAAACACCGCTCACTTTTGTATTAAAAAAAGTCTGATCGACATTTTACAATTTGACAAATAATCCAATCATTTACATCATTTCTATAATTGTACATTGATGTTAACAGATATCCTGTTAATAAAGTTATTCACTGTGATCGACTTTGACAGAAACGAAGAGAAAAAGAAAAGTGACAGTGAAGGTATCACAGTTCACCACAGACTGGGATTACAGGATTAACACTTCACCTTTGACCTCTGACATAATGAGATCTTAGAGGCTAATAAACACACACACACACACCATAGTAGCGTAGCTTAAAGCTATTTTTAAACGTGTCGTCAGTTTAAATGTATTCACTTTTGACTTTTAAAGATGGTAAATTAACATAAAACTACATTTACTGCTGAAAAAAATATTCAAAATTCTGAATTACATTAAAATCGGTTTCTAACAAGTAAGAAAACAACTTTATTGAGGAGAAAGTGAAGAAAATATAATATTAATACCAAAAGAGACGTTTACTACATTTACAGTGGGGCCTCTACAACAATACTTTGCCCCGGGCCTCTTCATTAGTTTGTCTGTCCATGTTTATAATGATTTAAATCTAAAGAAATCGCTCAATATTTTAACAAAATAAAAGATTTTAGTTGATAAAAATAAAAAATGTTAAAAATGCTTTAGAAAAACAAGTGAAATTCTACATTTTCGACTTTAACCGTTTGAATTTTCACGGTTAATTGAAGTTTTTTTGACTCACCAACTCGATGTCGCGCACGCGCCTAAAGCTGACGGCCACGGTGAGCGTGCGCGGCGCGTGCTCGGTGACATACACGCGCTCATCGCTCAGCACCGCGTGCATGTAGACCTTGTTCACGGTCTCTGACGTCACCACGCACGGCTCGTGCGCGCGGATGCGCTCGTACTCGCGCCGCTCCAGGTTCCGCTTCAGGAACGAGTCCAGTTTGATGTTTCGGCGGGAAAGGAGAGTCCCGGACCCGGACCCAGTCCGAGCCATGACGGTACCGGGGCGCGAGGCGGTTCGATGGGGATGACGTCACCCTCCGGCGCGTGGTCCTCTAGTGTCTCCGTCCATCGTGTGTTTGTGTGTGTGTGAGCAGGTGTCCCCTGAGGGCTTCACCTCTCTCTGCTCTGTGATTGGTCAGTGAAGGAGAGCAGAAGCTCTCTGATTGGTCACCTCCATCCGTCTGATTAACCTCCCAGCATGCACCGGGACAAACACCAAACACTTTCATCTACACTTTACTGAGGACACATGAGTTCATGAAAACGTTCAACATTCAACGGTCTTTTTGTGTTACTTTTTGTGTGTGTCTGTCATGGATCTTCTTGTGGTTGTTTGTGTCACTTTTTTATTATTTTGTGTGTTTTTTGGTTAGTCTGTGTCACATTTTGGTTGTTTTGTGTTATTTTGTGTCTCTTTTGAGTCTTTTATTGGTTGTTTGTGTCTCTTTTTGATTATTTTGTATTTCTCTGGGGTTCTGTGTCTTTTTGTGTCTCTTTTTGGTTGTTTTGTGTTATTTTGTGTCTTTTAGTGGTCGTTTGTCCCTCTTTTGGTTATTTTGTGTGTTTTGTGTTTTTTTTTTAACATCACCTGTGTTGATGCGCTTCTCACGTTTCACCACTAGAGGGCACTAAAGTATAGAACGTCTCTTTGCCTCCTGTTTTAATTCTCAGATGTGAAGTGTGTGACATTTTCTCCTCCTTCATCTCTCTCTCTGTCACACACACAGACACACACACACAGAGCAGCTTTGTCACACAGATGAAGGCACTTTTGTTGTTGTTGTTCTTTGTTGTTGAACGTTTCACTGACTATATTTAATCACTTTATCTCCACCAGGAGACAAACATGTCTCTGAGACAGACTCAATCAAGTCCTCTGACGTGAAATATCAACGTTTCTGTCTCTTTTTGTGTCTTTGAGTTTTGTGTCATCGTTGTAGTTTTAATGTTGTCATAAAGTTTTGTGCCACTGTCATTTTGTGACTTTGTGACATTTTCTGTCTCTTTATTGTAGTTATATTGACATTTGAGGTGTTTTCTGTCTCTTTGTACTAGTTTTGTGTGAATTTGTTATCATATTGTATTTTCCATCAGCTATTTTGTGTATCATTTTGTTTATTTTCAGTTTCTTTATCGTAGTTTTGTGCATCTTTGAGTTGTTTTCGTATCCTCTCTGCAGTCATTTCTATTTTATTTCAATCGTAACTTTGTGTCCTTTTTTTGTGTCATGGTCATTTTTTCCATCAGTTGACCTTTGACCTTGCGTGGTTATTTTGTCTTTTTGTTCTCGTTTTATACGTTGTCATTTTCATACAGTCCGTTTCTTTTTTCAAGCGTCTTTGACATTTTATTTTTGCATCTTTCGATGATAATTCTGTGTTTTTGGGTCTGTTTTTGTCTCTTTGTCGTATTTATGTGCGTCTTTGTTGTTACATTACATTACATTACATGTCATTTAGCAGACGCTTTTATCCAAAGCGACTTACAATGGAATTGAGTACATCAGCCAGGGGTGGATTCGAACTTGCGACCATGATGTCATTTTGTGATTTTCTGAGTCAGTGTATGTCTTTTTGTCTTTATTTTCCAGTGGTTGTATCTTGTTGTTTTTTGTCTGTCCTGTCTCTGTGTGTCTGTTTTTTCTGTCTTTGTGGTCCTGTTGCACTTGGTGTAACTTAGAGTGCGATTAAGATGAATTTGCTTTTGTGAGTGTGTTTGTGTTGCAGCTGCAGCAGCAGTTGTGGGTCGTCGTCTCACACTGTCGTCTTTGTTCTGCAGCAGCAGCAGAAGAAGAAGAAAAGACATCGCACACACACACACAGTCTGCTGATGAGCTTCACAGTTCAGTTAAAACAGTCTCAACTGGATTTCTTTTGAATAAAACACGTTGTTTTGGCTCCAGTTTTTCACAACTTTCAGATAAAATCATTTCATGTTTTAATGTTGAAACACGTCTATAAAAAATAAATAAAGAAATAATGAACCAGCTGCAGTTTTATGATTTTTGACAAAAAAAGATTTGAGCAAAATGAACATTTGTAAACTTCTGTCATGTTAAAGCTGCAGTTATTGATGTAAAGTGCCATAAAATGGAAATATTAACTGGTGTGACTAAATTACAGACTGTAGCTTTAGTTGTAAATCACTTTTTAGGTGACACGGAACTCACAGACGTCATTTATGTTGGAGCATAAAGTTCTGCATAAAGACAAAGTCAAAAACCAGAGCAAAGTATGACTCATAATTATGACTTAATATACCATAATAATGTCTCTGTATCTTATGGAAATGTCTCGAGTACGCATTATTTTATTCCAAAGTGGTGGAAATGTGCTTCCATAAAAAGAATTTGAAAAATAACAAAAGATCTCTTCATAAATCAGTAAGAAACCTCCTCAAAGTCATTGTTTTGATTATTATAACCATATATATTTATAAAAAATAAAAGTGAAAAGAAAACGACACAGAGACAAACAAATCTCTGTATTTTGCTGTTTTTTGTTTTGTTTTCTGTGGGTGTTTATTTTCCTGTCTCCAGCAGTGACGGAAGAGACCGAGCAGAGCCGAACACACACGAAGTGCCGAACACACCCGAAGCGTCGGCGGCAGGTCCCGCAGCGAAGTGAACTGACGACGAGAAGAAACCGCACACACACACACACGAACACGTTAATAAATACATACGTTTTTAGACGTTTACAGACGCAACATGGCGGTGCTGAGCAGCTGGGAAATGTGCGTTAAATACGCCCTTTTCATCTTTAACTTCATATTCTGGGTGAGTGTCAATTAAACATTATTATCATTATTAATAATATTAATGTTCATATTGTAGTATTTTTTTGGCACTAACGACACTTTTTTAAGCTAGCTGGCTAACACAAATACGTTAAATATGTTGATTTTACTTTATTAATTGCAGTATTAAAGTGTAGCTTAATGTAACAGCAAGGCACAAATAAAACATTTAACTCTTTGTATTTGATAAATCTAATCTTTGAGACTTTGACTATGTTTTGTGATTTAATTTCGACAGTCAATAAAAGAATTTTTGCAGTTTAAAAAACAATGTCATACGCCGAATTGAAGAGCATTTTTCTCATAATGTTAAATAGTCTTGTTTAATGTTGTGTTGACGCTCTTTCTTGCGATAGTTGAAGAAACGTTAAATTTAAGGATTTCTGGGTGGGGTTTGGAGTTGGGCGTTAATCAAGACGTGTGCTTGTGTGTGTGAGATGATGATGATGATTCTGTGGAGGAAGATGTTCAATTTGATGTTTTAAATCTGTTTTGTAAAACTTAGATTTGTATTTGTATTGCGTTTCTGAAACAGTTTTATAACAAACTGATACAAGTTATAAAAGCACAACATCTGCAGCAAAATCTAGTCATTAAGTGACTGTTAACAAGTCAATTCTAGTTCTGTGTTTGGATTAAATAGCAAACCAGTTTAGATCTTTAGAATTTAGATGTACCAAAAACTACCTCAAAACTGTGCAAAAGTATAACTTATGCAAAATGACTTTAAAAATGATCAAAGTATGATGTAAAATGGCTGGAAAGTGATGCAAAATAAACTGAAAGTAGCAGAAAATGTTCACAGAGTGATGTAAAGTGATCATAAAAGGCTGCAATGACAGAAAAAGTGACTCAAAATTATGCAAAATTGAGTAAAACTGATGCAAAACTATCTGAAATCTACTCAGACAGATAAATGTATGCAAAACGACTTCAAAATAATATGGAAATGGATGCAAAATGACAAAAGTGACACAAAATGACTAGAAAGTAGAACTAAGTGATGCAGAATTACCTCTAAACGGTGTTAAAATAATGAATAATTGATGTAAAATCACCCAAAAGTGACACAAAACGATCTCAGATCTATTGAGACAGATGAAAGTATGCACCATGTCCTCAAAGTGATGCAGAATAAACAGAAAGCAGAGCAAAAGTGTTCAGAAAGTGATGTGAAATGATCAAAAACACCTGAAGTTTCTTTAACGCTGCATCGTCAGCACAGTCCTTTATCAGTCGCCACAGCAGCAACAATATAGAAAAACATGAACAATTAGACTATAAATGGACATTAAGTTAAGTTATATACAGTACGGGCTTGAGATTTACAGTATAAACAGGATTGAACATGAGATGTTGTAATAATGTGTATTTGTAAAATGTGTTAGAAGTTTGTTTTTACAATTTATTTATCAAATTTTAAAAGCACAATCGTAAACAATAAATATATAATTAGAATGATAATAAAAAGGACTTTGATAATGCACTTTAAAGGCAACAGTGCTTTGATACAAATGAACGGAGGAGCCGGATCAAGGAAGGATGAAGGATTAAAGGAAGTGCCGCAGCCGTGAAGAAGCCTGTGAAGATCGCACAAGGAATACAGAGCTCTTAAACTGTGACTAACAGCCACCAACAGTGCTATCTATGCAAGAGGCTCTTCACAGGCGCTTCTCTTTGGGGAAGTTAATCGAAGCCATCACAAAGAGCTTGTCTTATGCACCAGTTGTCTTACTCCCTTAGCTGGTTGGTGGGCAACACCAGAGTCCTTTGGTCAGGCTTTGCCTCGTCCTTCCTCGTCCTTCCTCGTCCTTCCTCGTCCTTTGACCACACCGGACCCAGGGCTTGAGGTAGAAGCCCCCTGCTTTCAGGATCCTCCTCCAGTCGACCGGCTGCTCATTGTAGCTGGGTCTCTGAGAATGCAGAAAAGGGGATTAATAAAGTGTAACATTTAGATCCCTGTGGATTTCCTTCTTTGTTCTTCAAAAGTTCAAAGCTCTCTGACGCTGAGTTTGGTAAATACTTAACTTAACAGTTGGATAATTAGTCACACAGCTGCTGCGTGTTAATCACTCTCACCTGTCCCCACGCCCCCCCAGTATACCCAGGTGAGCTGCACACACACACACACATGCGCGTAGGTGTGGTTCACTCTCTCTCATTTTAAACACAGAGGAACAAAAGAGCAGCGTTTGTGTCAGGAGTCAAACGACGACAACGTTTTATTTCTTTAAAGAATAAAACACAGAAGTCACGATGGGAGGAATGCAGTGTGTCAAATACCTGGTGTTTGTGTTCAACTTTCTCTTTTGGGTATGTAACGCACACACACACACACACACAGACACACACAGACACACATGCAGCTGCTGCTTCTGTCTGAGCGAACATTTAAACCTTTAACTCGACAAACTGTGGCTTTAATTGACTGTAACTGAAGGAAAATGGAATCAAAATGACAAAGTGTGAATTAAAGCAGGCGTTTCCTTCCAAACAGAAGCTGCTAAAATACAAAATGAATGAACTATTTAGACGATCAGAGCAGAGTGAAGTCACCTGCTGTTGTTTCTTGTGTCAGCGGCGTCGTTAGATCGGTGACCTGATGATGGTGTTTAAAAAAAGCACATGTAAGTAGTAAATAGTACATTTGAGTCACTTTTACCAACCGGAAAAGTTTTAAAAAGAGATATTTTGGGCATAAAAATGGCGCAAAAACTCAGGAAAAATGAGAATTCTTCCGTTTTTATCAACATAGAAAAACAAATCTGACAGTATCTGCTTCCTGTTTATTTCATATGATCACAGTGCAAACAGTGGATCCGTGACTGTTCTCTAACCTTTTCTGTCAATGATAATTAATCCCACATTTATTTGGCACAGGAGAATTAGAAGCTACTTTTTACTTAACGGGACAGTTCAGGTTCCTAAAACAGGCTTAGCCCTAAAATCAACATGTTCACGTCGTTATCTCACTGGTTTCCAACAGGAAACTGACGTTGGTAAAGCACTCACTCTCCCACACCAAAGCCCATAGAGAAAACCAGTCATTTTAACATCACAGCACACAGGAGTTGTTGATCCACTGCTGCCTCCATCACTAACTTCAAATGTCTTATTTTGTCACTTCGGCTTTTAAAACCCTACATTTGGATTAACTTTAGTGACACAAAGTGACCACACGAGGCAGCAGAGGAGCAGCAGCTCCTGTGTGCCTGTGAGCTTAAATTGCAGATTTTCTCTATGGGGTTTGGTGTGGGAGAGTGAGTGGTTTACAAACAGTGAGATAAAGACGTGATCATGTGACGTAGATGAAAGCTGTGGCTCTCAGTGCAGCCGTACCTCATCCAGTCACCTGAACTCACCCTGTCATTACCGCCGTCACCTGTTTGCAGCTCAGCTGTTCTCTCTAATTACTGTCTTCCATCGTGTGGTTCTGCGGCTTTTCCTGCATAACAACAACAACGCGACCATGACAACAAGCCCCGCCTCTAAAAAAAGCACAAACCTCTTTCTAATGAGGACGTTTTCAGTTTAACCCCCAAACCAAACTGTGGATTGCATTTACAACGGAGCAGATAATGGTGGTGAATGAGTGAGAGGCTGCTGTGGTTAATGAAAGCTAATGTGAACTCGAGGGGAAAGTGATGTTTGCTGCCTCCACTCTCCAGAGAGCGTTTGAGAGAACATTAACCCTCATCACTGTTCACAACAAACCACGAGACGGCTTTAAGTGCAGTAACTTAAGTTTCACTTCGGAATAAATATAAATATTCACATTTAAGAAGCTGAAAAATGACAGAAAGTGTGTGTGTGTGTGTGTGTGTGTTGTAGTTGGCAGGGACCGGAGTTCTGGCTGTTGGACTCTGGCTGAGGTTTGACACCAGGACAGCAGGACTGTTTGAAGGAGAGGACGCGCCCACTGTCTTCTTCACAGGTAAACACCTCACATGTCCATGGTCCTCAGGGCTTCTTCCATGCAGCATGGCGTCCATTTCGTAAATCATTGTCCAGCCGGGACATTTTTATTCGTGATCATTAGAGGCGGGGTAATTGATGAAGTGAAATATCGTAATATTTTTCATGCCGATGTATTGTGACTTAAATATCGTCATACCGCTAACGTTGGGATATGAAGCCTGGGATATGTTTGTGTCAACTTCTTAACTCGGAGGTGACGTCACTCCCAGTTCCGACTTCCGGGTTCCAGTTTAAATGGAACGCTGCGCGCTGCGTTGATGATCTCAGAGTCGCTGGATCTCTGCGATCCATCTCTTTCATGTTTATTGTAATTCCTGGTCAACGTCTCTCACTTCCTGTTTGTCCACCGTCACTGCAGCTGCACACAGGAAGTGATTGTTTCCCTCCGTCTTCATCATTAGCGTTGAGGTTCAGGAGCTTTAAGAGCATTTTTTTTTTTTTAAAGTGTTAAGTGCTCGTCATGAACATGAATTCTTTAAGAAGCTTTTGTGGGAGGTCAAAGGTCAACAGCGGTTCCATTAACACAGCTGTTGCTCGTGCGCCACCTAGTGGCCGTGATTATTACAGCGCTTTTAAATGTGACCTTTTTTGGAAGCAGAGCTGCTGTGGAGAGGAGCGGGCAGTGGGCGGGGCTTACAGGGATCAGCTGAGGCCACACACACACACACACACACACACAGATGTCTTTCTTCTGCGGTGGACAGCGGCGTCTTTGTCCCGCGCTCGCTGCAGTGGGCGACACAGAAACTGTGAAATGACAAACACGCAAATGACCGCTCTGGAGGAGTGTGTGTGTGCGCGTGTGTGCGTGTGTGTGCGGTCAGTGGACTCGTGACATCAGCGCTGCGGTCATTGTCGTTGATATTTAAATGTGTGACTCATTGTCATGAAGGAGTGACAGAAACAGCCGAGTCATCGTTTTCTAACTTCTTTATGAAGGTTTTGCTTCCAGTTTCCTTGAATCATAAAGCTAAAAGTGTGATATTTAAATTATAACGGCGTTGTGATGAAATCTGGAAATATGTCGTTAGTTGATGAATTATTCAGTTTTTTCCATTTTAATGAAAATTTAAAGTTAAGATGCAAAACAAAACAAATAAAATGTATCAGTTATTTATTTCACCATATTTTTAATAAACCGTTAAAACACGTGTGTGTGTGTGTGTGTGCGCGCGTAGGTGTGTACATACTGATCGTAGCCGGCGCTCTGATGATGGTCGTGGGATTCCTCGGATGCTGCGGCGCCATCAAAGAGTCGCCGTGCATGCTGGGACTGGTGAGTGTCAGAGGAAATGAAAATAAATCCATCGTCAGAATCTCCAGTTTTAACCTGAAGTGTGTTTTTCTAAAATGAATCAAAGATTTTTTTTATGCGTTTGTTTAATTCTTAGTTCTTTTCAGCTCTTTCACTCATAAAACATGACAAACGCAGTGAAGGGCTTTTATTTTCTCGCAGGAAGTCACTTTGACGTTGACTCTTTGTCGTTTGTATCTTTTGTTTTCAATCCCAGCACAAACATCTGTTTTTTTTGTCCTCTTTTCTCAGTTCTTCCTCTTCCTGCTCCTCATCTTCGCTGCAGAGGTGGCTGCTGGGACGTGGGGTCTTTCCAACAAAGAGAGGGTACACACACACACACACACACGCTGTAACACGCACAGACTTGTGTGTTTGGAGTAAACATGTTGTTGTTGTTGTTGTTGTTGTTGCAGGTGGTGGAGGACGTGACAGAGTTCTACAAACAAACTTATTCTAACTACAGACAAACCAAACAGGAAGCTCTGAAGGAGACGCTGCGTCTCATCCACTTTGGGGTGAAAACACACACACACACACACACACACACACACACACTTCTCTTTTGTCTCTGAGGTTAAGACCAGACCAGACCAGAACTGTGTTTGACCAGAACCACATGTTTGACCTGGGAGTTTTTTCATGTGAAAAACCAGATTTTTTTTGTGTACTTTTTAATGTTATTGTCGTATTCTGCTGCTATGATTGTGTGTTTCCTAAATTCTTTCTGAACAAACATTATTTAACGCGACATTATTTAAAAAAATACTCAATGTCGACTTTTGAAAAACAAGTTTATATGTTTTTCTGATTTAGTCCAAACTCAGATTACGTGAGTTGAACTGTGTTTACGTTCAGATTTAATCTGACTCAGTTCTCTCACTCTTCTGTGATCGTCTCTTTACTGTGATATCTGGAAAATTCAGAAACTAACTAAACGTGCGATCTGTCCAGCGTGTGGCTCCGCCCTCCGCCCCTTCAGCCGCGGTTAACGCTGCGCCCCCGCGTGACGAAGAAGCTCGTGACTTCAGAGGAACGAGCGTCCAGTCACAGACGAGAGCGCCGCGTGAATAACTGTCAGAGATGGAACGTGAAAGTTATCTTTGGACAAAAGGAGCAGAAAACTCATGAAATCACGTAAATAAACATGACTTCCTGTTTGTTTATCAGCTGAACTGCTGCGGCCCGACGGGAACTGTGATCGACGCCGCCAAAGACACCTGCCCCGACACTGCCATCGTCACCACGGTAACCTCACATGAAAGCAGACTTTGTGTTTTAGGTTTTTTTTAGAAACTAAAAATCATCTCCTCTTCCTCGGTCAGAGTTGTCCGGCAGCCATCGACGAGGTTTTCAACAACAGGCTGCACATCGTCGGTGGAGTCGGCATCGGCATCGGCGTCATCATGGTGAGTCTGTGTGAACGAAAACGGTTTAAAATGTGATTTTTAGTCACTTCACAAAAGACTCGGCTCATAAAATCTACGTCAGTTTAAGTCTGCGACGTCTTTAAGGTGTGTGTGTGTGTGTGTGTTTAAAGACTCAAACTGACGTAGATTTTATGATGTCAGTCTTATTAAAGGGCTAAAATCTTTCTTTTAAATGAAAACATAATTGTGTTAAATGACACATCTGTGTTGTGTTTGTGCAGATCTTCGGGATGATTTTCAGCATGATGCTCTGCTGCGCCATCAAACGCTCACGTGACTTTGTGTAAACACTAGTGTCCACAGTTTCATGGTTAATGTTAATATTTCATGTTTGGATCCACACTGAATGACCTCGTCCTCCTGTGACAGCGTGGAGACTTTGTACCAAAGTAACTGAACAAACTGGTGTTTAATTAGACTCTGCTGCCCCCTGCAGGAGACTGACGTGCACTGATGTTTCCCTCTTGAATAATCCTAATCATCATGTGTTGTTTCTGTTCCTTTCTTGCAGCTAACTGAATTTTAACGTTTTATTTTGAAAGGTTACACGTTTAGAAGCTTTATACTTCTTATTTAATTAAAAGCAGAGTTGTGTTTTTATTAAAAATTCTGTAAGATGCCAAATAAATGACTAATGTGTTTAAACGGAGTCTGAAGACATTTTGTTTTTCCTAAATCGAGTTGTCGTCACAACAGGAAACTGAGTTCTATTCGTTTACCGCCTTTAAAAATGACCACAAAGCCACGGAATAATAACGTAGACGCGTTTAGGTTCTCAGGCGTCACGTATGATGAGTCAGCGTTATAGTGATGGGAAGTTCGACTCTTCTTACTGACTCGGATCTTTTACTCTCGGACAGTAAATTGAACTAATCTTTTTGAGTCATTTCGTTCATTTTTACAGTGGGTGGCGCTGTAGCCCTCTTGTGGGCGTTCTCAAACACTTAACACTGAAGGCAACATGGTTTGCTTCAGCTGACAAAGTATAATAAAGCTATTCAACCCACATGAAACCCTAGGAAAGCAAATACACATCACAATAAAGTGACTTGTGTCCTGTATCCTCTCTGCCATTGTTGTTTAACAGCACGACGGTGACTACGTAGCCGTCACGTGACCTGAAGACGGACGCTCAGTTGAGTAAATCCTGAACTAACTTGTTTCCTGTCGGGCTGAGTTTATGCAGCTGCCTGCCATCGTGTGGCGAAGGAAGGTACTGCATGAAAACAAACAAATCACTGAGATGACTCATTACTCCCGAGTCATACAAAAGTTCATTTTGAACCAAATTCAAAATGGCTTTTGTTCGTCCTGAACTTTGGAAAAAAGTTCGCTCCATCCGCGTAAAAACACTGAGCAATGAAAGAGTGAAAATAATCCAACACTGGAAACAAAATAAGAGTTTAATAATCGTAGTTCATTGACAAAACAAACACATTTTTAAAAAACAAGAGCACAAGTTCATAGAAAAGTTTGTTTGGGTCAAAAATCCAGAGCAGAGCTTTTATTGTGAAGGAATTTACAAAAAAGGGGGGAAAAAAAAAAGGTTCATCTTCCTGCTCGCAGAAAACAAACTTTTCTATTTACTTTGAATTTCAGTTCAACTTTAGCGATAAACGAGACTTAAAAACAAACTCGCTTCTAAACTAAACGATTTCTAATTGTACGTAAAATAACTGACGTGTTTAGACAAATCGACGACATAAAAACCACCACCGGGGGCAGCGCTAACTGAAGCGCTTTCCTCGTAAAAACGGAAATTCCGGCCTGCGAGTAAAACGGGAACGTGTGTGTGTGTGTGTGTGTGTGTGTTCAGACCCTCAACAACACGCGTGACTTTCCAGGTTAAAGTTCTGGGCGTCGTCGATCGTTCACGTGTTTATTCGTCTAAGGCGAAGTCGAACGGCTGAAACTGGTCCCGGATCAGTTTGCAGTTCTCCTCCTCCTCCTCGCGGCTCTGTTTGCACTCCTTCCAGTCGGCCCGGGTCGGGATGTTCAGCACGGCCTCACTCGCCAGAACCTCCCTGTGACGTGAAACATAATAAAAATGTACAATATCTTTTGAACAGGGATTGCAAGAAACCACTATAAACTCTAGAGGTCGCTATTGTTAGCCGTTAGCACCTATTATTCGCAGTGGACCTGCTCGTGAACCGTTAGCCATCAGCGTGACGCAGAGGAAAAAATAAAACCGTCACAATTCTCAGGCAGGTTCAGTTTTTAATGAGGTTTAATGACAGGTGAGTTAGTTCGCGATTATAGATAGATTGTTGGTTTGTTTTTTCTTAAATTTACCCATAATCCAACAGTGACTGTTGGTGTTTACCTTCCAAACTGCAGAGGAAACTGTTTCCTGATGCGATAGAAGAGTTTTTCCCCGGAGTCCAACTCCACGTAGAAGTACGGTGTCCCTGGAGGAGCAATCTGAACACACACACACACGGATCAGTATATATGCGTGTGTGTGTGTGTGTGTGTGTGTGTGTGTGTGTGCACACCTGTTTGAGGTCAGTGTGTTCTGGGATCTCCATCAGCTCCATCTGCTGCTCCTCAGCCTGGACCATGAACGCCTCCTTGATGTCGTCTGTGGTGCAGCGGCTCAGTGGCACCGGGACGACCTTTGACCCGGGAACAATGTCACAAGGTCAAAGGTGGTTTTCAGAGTTTCTAGGTTTACACTTGTGTGTGTGTGTGTACCTGTAGCTGCAGGTGCTGGCTGCGGTAGTTCCTCTCAAACACCACACAGCGCTCTCCTCTGCTCTTGTAGAAGCTCCTCACCGCACACTTGAACTTCTCCATCTCCTCGACGACCTCTGAACTCAGCTCCACCACAGACTGGTGGTGACCGATGGGCAGCACGAGCAGGTGATGCGACGTCAGTCCACCTTTGGCCAGAGCCAGGTACCACTGTCACAGGACACGACGATAACACATGGATAACGCAGCTCTACAGCGCCACCTGTCCGGTGTGCATCAATGATGGTGAACTCACGTGTGACCCGATGCTGATGACCAGATGTTTCTCCACCTGAGGACTCGCCAAACAGAACCAGCACGGTCCAGAGGGCTGCGCTACACGCAATTAAACACAGAAGAAGAACTGTTAAAAACAAACCATCTACAGCTCCTTTAAGAGCATTTTTTAAATCACTGTAACAATGTTCATTTGCAACGTTGCTACCAGAAATGAACCTTAAGGGTTTATTTAAAGGGTTTATTATGAAATCACAGTCTGACTTAAAGTCACGTCATGAACAACACGTTTCCTCTGTTGTTGTTTTTCCCCTCAAAATGAAGCCGAATTCTCCGTTTGCACTTCCTGTTTGCGGCGTTTCCATGGTTACACAGGAAACTACAACTGGATCACCGCGACAATGAAGAACGCGTTAAAACGCAAACTTTTTAAATGGGGTTCTGTGGCGTCTCTCTTTCGCCAGATCTTTGGACTCACGGTGGCGACGCGGCTGTTTGCTGTGCTGCTCTCGTCCCGGTCCGTCTCCGTCTGGATGTCGTCTCCTGCCGCGGCCTCTGGGGGCGCCGCCGCCGCCGCCTTGATTATTACCCAGGTCAAAGAAGAACTGGCGGACCGGCTCCTGGACAGGCGACAGGACGTTCAGAGGGTCAGAAAAAACAGACTTAAACTTCAAATATTTGAAAACATTTTTTAAAAAAAGGAGAGAAATGGCGTGAACCTCGTCCTCGGTGGAGGTGAAGCTTGTCTTCGTGGCGTCCGTCTTGTCTTTGGTGGAGCGTCTGTAAGGGTTTTCTGTAACGTCCTGCGGCTGCTTCACCAGCTCTGAGGGATCCATGGACTTCATGGGGACGATGTTGAAGGCGTACAAGTACTACACATGTACACATACAGTATATATATATGTATCAGTAAATCTATGCCGAATTATCCTTCAGCAGGTCACGTGTCCACTGAGCCGGAGTATGAACACATAACTCTCACTCTGTCACCGTGACGCTGAAGACAAGCTTAAAATGTGAGAAATGCAAAGCAGGTTTGGTGGCGTCAGGAAAAAAAGAACAGGAAATAAACAGTAAGTGACTTCCTGTTTTAATAAAAATGTGGTTTTAACAAAAGTTAAATCTGAGCTAATCTGACTTTAATCCCATCAAAAACATGAATTACGAGCGGTTTATTCATTGAAGGAGTTGGAAATGAATGGGTGAGACATAATGTGTTCATCTCACAGATGAAACACTGAATTTGTCACATTTAAAGACGTCTTTGTCTCGAGTAGTTACACATGTCAACCAGCAGGTGGTGCACAACACTGTTAAACAAAATATAGTGATTTGTTTTTGTGTTAATCACTCACACACACACACACACACACACACACACCTTCTTCTTGGCGGGGTTGTTGACGGTTGCCAGGGCGATGAAGCGGCTGACGTGCTGAGCGTTTTCCTGGAGAACGACATGGTTCCTGAGGACGGGAACAAACGGAGCGGAACATCGTGAATCATCCCTCCAAACAAAAGAAGATTCAGTTGCATGTTTCAGCGTGCGTGTTCTCGCCTGTACGGCAGCCTCTCGTAGTGAGCGCCCTCCAGTGCAGCAAAGTGGTATCGCGGCTTCAGCTTGTCAGCGAGGTTGGCGATGGAGCCGCTCCCGCACGACTTCGTGTTCACGTCCTGCAACAGAAACACGGTCAAATTTCACGCCGTGTGAAAAGCGGGAATTGCGTCGCCTGTGTACTTGTGCGTTACCGTGTTGTTGCCGTAGAGCCACACCCCCCTGGGCCACTGCGACGTCAGCAGGACATCCACCCCTCGGAACTTGGCGTTGTTGGTCAGCGACTCCACCAGAGCCGACAGATCTTTGGCCGTGAAGCAGTGAGATGGCGCCGGCTCCTGCGAGGCCTCGCGGCCGCTGACGTACGCGATCTGCAGCCCCGACACGCCGGTGAACACGCCGCGGCGCCCTGAAACACACAGACAGTCGTCAACAACGCAAACTTTAACATACTGACGTGTGTATATGCGACGTTAACGGCAGAGTTTCACCCAGATACGTGATGTTTTCAGCCAGCTCGCAGCCGTCGGCGCCGGGGAAGTTCTTCACTGTCTCCTGACTCGCTGCTCCCAGGATGTAGGTGTGGATGGGAACTGGGCACACGCACGCGCACACAGACACACACACACACACACACACAGAGTAAACTGTAAACAAGTCGTTTGTGTATAAAGAACGGAGCACAGGGAAATGTCTGGAGCATCCAGGCGAGGGGGCGGGACTATATTGCGTTCCATTTGTCGTCGGAACGCGGGAATTTCCCTGATTTATTTCACAGTAAAGAACGGTTTCATTTTGTGCAAAACAAACATTATTTGAAGCTTTCTTTCTGTCGTGTTTTTTCATAAACACATTTTAACATCAGCCAGGTTTTCTAGGATTGTGGGTAATTTTTTACAGTCTGATCTGTGTACGACAGCGCCCTCCTGTGGCCTCGTCTACACGTTCATTAAGTCGTACCTTTCTTGGCTCCGCTCCTGTACTGCTGCCACTCGGCCTCGGCCTCCGGCGACGTCCCGAAAAACTCTCCAACGCACAACAGCAGCTGTGACAAAACAACACAATGTTATCACTGGACTTTGACTCATTCATTCATTTAAAATCACTTTATTTAAATATAACGATAAATATCTTCCTTTTGGATTCTCCTTTATTATCCGTTTTGTTTTTAAACAAAAACAAGTAATTAAAAACACATGGGAACAGATTTTTTTGGGTAACAAAAAAAAAATTAATTTTCTCTCACTAATTTAATCACACAGACATTTCAGAATAACAGTCTCACGTCAAACTGTCCCGTCTTCTTCTGGATGGTCTGAACTCGATTGAAAAGAGCATTTAACTTCCCTTCCACGTCTCCACACGCCAGACTGAGGGGAGAGGAAAAAAACACACGTTAGTGCTTTAAACTGTCAATACTGTACCACGTGACACGAGCAACGCAAATGTCGTCTAATCATCTAAAAATCTATTATAATAATAATCCTTTAAAGACGATTTACAGTAATGATGTGAAAACAGATGTAAAATCGGATTATTTCATATATTATGTGGTGTGAAATGTGATTGATCAGCTCAGTGTTTTCTCCGAAATATTATTTTCCACATTTATTAATCTGGTCATTTTCTCGAATGATCAGTTCATCAATTAATCAATCACTGCGGTTCTAGATGTATGCCGAATTTTTCAGCCAACATTATTCATACTTTCAACGCTTCAGCAACACGTATATTTATGATTTAAACACGTGTAGATGGTAACTCGTCCTTAAATTAGAAAAACATTGAACGGGGTTTGGTGATCGTCGTTGCTTTTTGTGTTGATGATAAAGTTGGATCAGTTTTGCCAACACACACACACGCAGACGCAGACGCAGACACACACACACACGCAGACAGACAGACACACACACGCAGACAGACAGACACACGTACATTCGCTTGCATGAGTTAAGAAAAGCGCTGTTTCTGTCTATCTAATGTTGATGAAAAGCTTTCCGGCGTGTGTTTTAACGCTCACTGATGAAGAAAAACCAAAATAAAAACCGTCACACGTTCAAAAACACCGAAGCTGAATATGGTGTGAGGTAATTAAAGCAGAGGTTGGTGATTATTGAATATAACTCACACTCTCACTGGTTGTTCGCCCATGATTCGGTCGAAACTCAAGTCGAATGTTTTGTTAAAAATGTGTCGTTTAGATTTGTGTGCAGTTCGAAAATTCCGTGCGTCACCGATTCTTGTCCGGCAGAAAAGACAAGCGGAACCAATGCTGGCTTAACAGATAACGCATCGTGTACTGATATAAAAAAAACCTTTTTTTTTCAAATCAAAATAATTTTTTAAAAATATTTTTCCATGTTTTACATGGTTTATATATGTGTCTATTTTGTCTAAATGAAGTAAAGGCAAATAAAATAACACGGCGATGTTGTTGCCCGGACCGATTTTGAGGGCTGAAACAGTGGTTGCCAGGTCTGAGGCTTACACGTAAACTGAGTATTTGATGTATATCACAACACTGGAGTTTAGCGATAAAAAACATTACAAACAAGGCAATCAGAGATGGCACACTTCACCCCATTCACGCAACAAGCCTCTGGTGGCCTCTGCTGGTCATATTGACAAGTGCAAGAACAAACAAACAAACAGACAGACACACAGAGTCACCAAAAACAGTATGTCACTCCCACTCCATGGGTTGAAGTGATAATTCACAAAACATTACAATGTGTACACTTTGTGTGAAACCTTTCAAATGAGGGTACTGAAATAATAAAAACGGATTAATAACAAAATACATTTTAAGTTGTTTAATTTAAGACTCATTTGTGTTAAGGACAGGTTATATGTTTGTTTGTTTGTTTGTTTTACCTGAGTATTAGGGCCACATGTAAAAAGATTTTTTGAAAGAAAGGTAAATTATTATTATTATTTTTAAATAAAACAGCATGGATTCTATTTTAACCTCAGAATCCTGACTTTTTCTTTAATCTTGGAATTCTGCCTTTAATCTCAGAATTCATGATGTTTAATTTATTTTTACATGTGGCCCTAATACTCGGTTAAAACAAACAAACAAACTGTAAAATGAGAACACGGTAAATAAATTAAATAAAAGCATTAGTAAAATAAAATATTATGTTTGTTTGTACACAGAACACGTACTACTATGTTTTCCCAGATAGTCCGCCTTACCTGGCAACCCAAAGCCGGGCCCTCGAATGGCCGCCGACCCTCCATCCTGGCACTTTAGCTTCATCCTGGTAACTGGCAAGTCCCCGGACCAAAAACAGGAAGTAAGTACGTGAATCAAAAGTAAAATTTCAGTTTCTGTTCGGTGGTGGCAGTGGAGGAAGCTCAGAGCGGGGAGAAATTAGCGCAAAAATGAGAAAATAAAGCTACAGAAGAGCGTAAAAAAGCTCCCACACAGACGCCACAAGCTTCAGCTTGTCCACTGACGAACATGGCGCCCGCGGACACTTTTCTCTCATTTAGCAGCAGTAGCTCGCTGGATGCTAACGGTTAGCAGGGTGCTCAGAGCTTCACTTACAGCGACTCCCCTGTTTGTTAAAACCACACGAAATCATACGACAGTGATAAATACACAGTTAACTTAAACAAAGTGACGTTTTTGTAGCTTTTAACCAGTTTACGCGCTGAATCCCCGCTGTTTGCTTTAGCGTAGGTGATGGTTGTGCTGAATGAGACCTTGATACGAAACTCCCTTTGAAAAAAGGCCAACTTTGCACATTTTGGTCTGTTGCTCAGCCACTTTTACACAAATATTTTCTAATTGAACCAACACCATTTGTATAGGCTTCAGACTAACGTTCGGCATGCATACATTTGTCCACTAAACACGACACACTTTTATAATCTCTTTACTTAATAAAAGTTTGAGTCACAGTCGTAAGCACATGTTGGGGGCAAAGAGTTATGTTGACGTTGTTTTGAAAGGGATTCTGCTGGAATAAGGCTTTAAATTAAGTTTTCTTCTTACGAAAATACATTTAGTATCTTATAAGTTAATATTCTTAGCATATAACAACGGTTAAGGTTAAGCTCTGTAACTTATGGAACATTTATCCAAGAAACTATGACGGTATTCTCTTCCAATTTAAATAAAAACATGTATTAAAATGTGAAAAAAAATTATCATTAATTTAAAGGTCAACCACCTCACATAAATCACACATTTATTCTCTTCCCTTGGTAGGAGAAAATTGACATAAACAAAATAGTTTCTCATTATTTTTGAGCTTTTACACATTAATAGACCTATAATTTCAGGTTTAATGTTTATGTTAACTTAACTGTCAGTAAAATTAAAAGATGCAGAGAGTATTTAGTTTATCAGATGATTACTTGTAAAAAATAATAATCTGCAACTATTTTTATAATCAATTGCTAATTTCTTTCTGTATTTAGCTTCTTCACTGACAGTTGAATATGATTTATTTTATTTAATACATAAAATAAATGATCTGTGACTTAAAATGTGATTTAATACAGTTTTAGTTTTCTTTTAATACACTTACAGTATATTGATCTGCATTGGATTTGAAAATGAAATTACTGTTGAATGTTTCTATAATTATTGTTTTTAAACTAATTACAGCTCCATTATATGGTTTTTAAAAAATCATTTTGTGATTATTTTTGACTTGTATTGTGATTGTATTGTGATTCAGACTCGGTGCCACTATCATATTTTGATTTTTAGGGTAATGTGACATTGTTTTGGAGCTTGTCAACAACACAGCAAATGTATGAAGAACGAGGGAGATTAAAAGTGCAGGGATTATTAATTGATTGAGAGAAGATTGATGGCCGACAGATTCTGTGTTGAGTGGATGAATGAATTAATGAATGAATGAATTGATGGTGTTTTTCAGCAGGTGCAGGATGAGTTCAGGTGCAGACGAGGACGAGGAGACCGCAGCGTTAGAAACGGTCAAGTCTGTCACGCTCACGCAGGACAGTGATGGAAGCATCATCCTGCACTGTCCTCACAATGGTGGGACGACACACACACACACACACACTTTTATTTCCTTAAAAATGAAGCAAAATCTGTCTGGAATTAGTAGAAATGAATATTTTGATTGAAGTCTTTCTCTGTGTGTGTGTGTGTGTGTGTGTGTGTAGATGAAGACTCGGAGCCTCTTGAGAAGAAGCTCCGCCTCTCTACGGACGAACAGGACGACTCGGACACACCTCAGTTCTCTGTGGTCACTTTACCCAGTAAGACACACACACACTAATCCTAACCACAATTCAAATCTTAGTCCTAAACTTAACCAGAAATGAGGTGTTTATGATAGAAAAAAATGGTCCTCAAGAGGTAACAAATACAACACACACACATACGCTACTAAATAATCAAATTATGTGTTTTCTTGTTTTTTTTTAAATTATTAAAACCAGTTTCAGTGATTTTTCTTTGCTCCGTGTGACAAAGAAATTTTGGACATTTTGAGAAACATCATTTCCAGAGTTTGATCGACATTTTTAATCATTTTACGAAAAATATAATCCAAAGATTAATCAACTATGAATATAGTTATATTTGTTTATTTTATGACCTGTTTTGGCCAACATGCAGTACCACCACAGGCCAACAGGGGGGCCCAGCTCAGACTTTGGGAATCACTGTTTCCACGCACACACACACGATATTGACAATTTGTGTTTTAAATAAGGTTTTAAACACATAACGTTTATCTTATGGACAAGAATAAATAAACTTAAAGTTAAATTTAGTCAAACTTTCTTTGTCTTCAGTGTCAGAGAACGACGAAGGCTTCGAGGTGACGATGACGGCGACAGCAGGGGGCGATCTCTCCGAAGAGGGCGTGGCCCAGATACAGGTGAGTCTTGTTGTCCCCGCCTCCAACTCACATCCCTGTGTGTAAGTGAACGTGACAAAGAAGTGTCTGAAAGCTGCATTCTCATGAGTCACCATGAGGGGGCGACTCCCTGTGTGTGTGTGTGTGTGTGTGCAGATTCTGCAGGAGGACGAGGACTCACTGTCGCCCAGTCAGAAGACAGAGGTGTCCCCTGTCAGTCAGGCCTGGTTCACCACCAAAGAAGACAAAGACACGCTGGCTAATAAAGGTACAGTACGTGGATTATGAGAGGATGAGATTATCACTGATACGACTTGTTACCTCACCACCAGGGGGCAGCAGGTGTGTTTTTGTCTGACTTTGTGTGTGTGATTATTCATTTGAATGTTTCAGGTCATAAGTGGAAGCAGGGAATGTGGTCTAAAGAGGAGATCGATGTTCTGATGAGCAACATCGACCGATACGTCAAGGTACGTCTGTGAGTGTGTGTGTTTCACTGTGTGTGTGTGTGTTTCACTGTGTGTGTGTTTCACTGTGTGTGTGTTTCAGGAGCGAGGCATCGAGGATCCGGCTGAAATAATCTTTGAAATGTCCAAAGAGGAGAGAAAGGACTTTTATCGCTCGGTGGCGTTGGGTTTAAACCGGCCGCTGTTCGCCGTGTACAGACGCGTCCTGAGAATGTACGACAACCGCAACCATGTCGGCAAGTGAGTCTGCGAACAAGACGTGAACGACGTGAAAACAAACACAGTTTCCTGTGAGTGGATTTTCATCTGTTTATTTCTGTCTCTTCAGGTACACGCCTGAGGAAATAGAGAAGCTGAAATCGTGAGTGAAAACAAACAACAACAATAACGTTATATAAAGTGTTTTTTAGTTTGTTGTTTACATCGTTTTTTTTGTTTGTTTGTCAGGTTGCGACAGAAACACGGGAACGACTGGGCGACGATCGGAGCGGCTCTGGGTCGCAGCGCGTCTTCTGTTAAAGACCGATGTCGACTCATGAAGGACACCTGCAACACAGGTGTGTGTCCAGCAGTCCTCACGGAGACCAAAACCTGGTCCTAATGAGGCAGAACGTCATTTCTGAGAAACAAATTAAATTAACTGAAATTTGAATTGTGGTTAAGTTTAGGTTTGGGTTAGTTATTAACTGGTTATGGTCAAGTTTAGTGATAAGACTTTGTTTATTCTGGTTAAATGAATGGAAGTCACGAATGGAGTCCTGACAAGAGTAGCTGCACAAACGTGTGTGTGTTCTGGTCCTCTTAACTTAACTTAACTTAAGGGCTTTTTTAAGGGTTAAGACCTGGTTCTAGTGTTAGGTTTAGTTTAGGTTAGGTTTGGTGTGTGTGTGTTTTTGTATTTGTTGCCTCTTTAGGACACCTTCTGTCATAAATACTGACTTTGTGGAGACCAAAACCTGGTCCTAATGAGGCAGAACCTCATTTCTGAGGAACTGGTTAAGTTTAGGACAAAGATTTGAATTGTGGTCAGGGTTAAGGTTAGTGTTGGTCATTAACTGATTATGGTTAAGGATAGTGGTCATTTAAAACTGTGATTCTCAGAGTCTGGTCTCTGCCTCCTCCTAGTGGCCTGTGATGATACTGCAGGTCGGCTGCAGGTGTTTCATCCTTAGTTTTGTCCTTAAGCTTCTAATAAAGTGTAGAATGTCGATAATTATTTGATGTTAGTTAAACTTAGGGCTGCAACTAATCTTTATTCTCATAAGTGATTCGACTGAGTGGATTATTTATCGTTGTTTGGTTCGTAAACTGTCATAAAATGTTGAAAAATGTTTGTCAAACCCTGGAAATGACGATTTCTTTGTTATATGTTGCAAAGAAACCAGAAAATATTCACATTTAAGAAACTGAACAATCACAGAAACTGGTTTTAATTTTTTTTTTTTAAATCACTAAAACTGATTCATCATCAGTTATCAAAATCCTGAGAATAGTCAACAACTTGATATTAAGTAAATAATGTTTAAGATTTAATAAATAACACTTAAACACTTGGTAAATTATTTTGAAATCTAAAACCCTCCTGTTTTTATTTATAATCTGAATTAAAACTGGACTGCAGGTAAATGGAGTGAGGAGGAGGAGCGACGTCTGGCCGAGGTTGTGTACGAGATGGCGGGCGTGACTCCGGGGTCGGCCGTCACGGGAGGCGTGTCCTGGGCGTCGGTCGCCGACCAGGTGCGCACACGCTCAGAGAAGCAGTGCCGCTCAAAATGGCTGAACTACCTGAACTGGAAACAGAGCGGCGGAACGGAGTGGACGAAGGAGGACGACCTGAACCTCGTACGCAGGTGTGATGTTGTTGTTGTTGTGACTCAAACTGATGTTTGTAAACCGCTCACTCTCCCACACCAAACCCTATAGAGAAAATCAGTGATTTTAACATCACAGCACACAGGAGTTGTTGACCCACTGCTGCCTCCATCACTAACTTCATATGTCATATTTTGTTAATTTGGCTTTTAAAATCCTTCGTTGACATATACCTCAGTGTCACAAAGTGACCACACGAGGCAGCAGTACACCAGCAGCTCCTGTGTCCCCATGAGCTAAAATCACTGATTTTCTCTATGGACTCTGGTGTGAGAGAGTGACTAAATGTTTGTTTAACAGTGAGATAAAGACGTGAACATATTATAGATAGAAGTGATAGAGAAGTGTAAACGGTGCGTTGAAGGATTTCCGAGCTGGAGGTGGAGGACGAGAACGAGATCAGGTGGGAAGATCTGGCCGGAGGGTGGAGCAGCGTCCGCTCGCCGCAGTGGCTGCGATCCAAGTGGTGGAGCATCAAGAGACAAGTGGCCAATCACAAGGACATCCCCTTTATTGGTACACACACACACACAGACACATACATGCACACATGCACACGCACAGGAGGCTGATTATTCAAATGTCACATGAAACAAAAACATGACACGTGTGTTTGTGTCAGTTCTGCTGAAAGGCCTCCAGGAGGTGATGGTGTCCCAGCAGACAGGATCTGGACCGGGAAGCCCCTCCTCTTCCTCCTCGCTCCAGATCCGCCTCACCCGATTGGAGGATAGCAGCGGCAGTAGCCCCGCCCCCAGCTCTGTGGCGGCGCTGCAGATCCCCGTCCAGATCCCTCTGCAGATCACACACCTGGGTGAGACTCGGTGTCGTTTTCTTTTGTGTTGTCATGGTTTGTTTTTGTGCTGTCACATTTGTGCTGTGTTATGTTTGTGTTGTGTTTTTGGGTTGTATGTGTTTGTGCTGTTTTTTTGGGTTGTATGTGTTTGTGCTGTGTCATGGTTGTGTTGTGTTTTTGTGCTGTGTTTTGGGTTGTGTGTTTGTTCTGTGTCATGTTTGTGTTGTGTTTTTGTGCTGTGTCATGTTTGTGTTGTGTTTTTGGGTTATATGTTTTTTTGTGCTGTGTCATGTTTGTGTTGTGTGTTTTTGTGCTGTGTCATGTTTGTGATGTAAATGTATTGTCAACTATTTTAATTGACTAATTGGTGTGTGTGTGTTTTTAATAATTAAAGTGTGTAATAGTTAGTGACATCTCTAATTATCTTGTTCCACATCACAAAATGGCTGCCCCATTGTACAAGACCCTTGCTGGAAGTACATTCTTATTCTAAGGCGACGAAAACCAACTAACTTTGTTTTACAGTGTTGTTACACTTTCACAAACATACTGTGTCAGTGATATATTTGATTTCTGCCAGTAAGTTTACAAACTGGACCTTAAAAACAAGTTTCTGTGATTTTTCAGCTTCTTTAATTTGAATATTTTCTGGTTTCTTTGCTCCATGAAACAAAGAAATCATGAAAACGGAATCATTTTGGTTTGATCTGGCATGTGTGTGTGTGTGTGTGCGTGTGTGCACGCCACAGCCTCAGACTCTTCAGCAGCATCAGTCAGTGACAGTGAGACTATCACTCTGAACACAGGAGCTCTACAGACATTTGAGATCCTCCCTGTGAGTTTCACTACACACACACACACTTACCATAACCATAACCGGTTACTGACTAACCCTAAACCTTAACCGTCTCTTCCTCCTCCTCTCAGTCCTTCCACCTCCAGCCCACCGGCACCCCGGGAACCTACTACCTCCAGACGACGTCCAATCAGGGCCTTCCGCTCAGTTTGTCCGGGAACAGCACGGTAACCTTGACGACGGGCTCCTCGCCGTCGCCACACGAACACATCATCCTTCACAGCCTGTCGGTCAGTTTCACTCACGGCTAAAGTTTGTAAATCTGCAGGTTCACGTGTGTGTGATGTCGCGTTACTGCCCTCTGCTGGATTTAATGATCCATAATCTAGACTGAAGTTAAAATCAAAATATTAAAGGGGACATATTATGCAAAATCAACTTTTTAACCATTTCAATACTTATATTTGGGACTCTGGAGGCCCTATCAGTCGCCAAAGTGTGGAAAAAGAATGCTCAGTCATGTTTTTCGTGGTCCCCCTTAGTGTAAGTATAGGCGATAAAACACTCCATGTTGAATTCCCTGCGCTTATGACGGCAGCATGCGCATTTCACCACGAATGTTACCGCCCCACCAGTAAGTTTACCTCGCGAGCTCCACCTTGGCTCCACCTTGTCCCTGCGAGAGTGCACGCGAGGGAGGAAGAGCGGTATTATGTCAACGCGGAGGGACAAGTGTGCTGTTGGAGGCTGCACAGTGGAGCACAGTGTTTTACAGAGGATTTTATATATGAAGCTAATGTGCCGGATAAAGTCAGCAAACGTGTGTTTGTGTGTTCGCACCACTTCGCATCAGACTGCGGCCAGCGGTTGCCGTATTTAGTCAGGGGACGTATTTCACCGACGTACAAACACACACATTGTTAAGAAAAGGTCACATAGAGCTCATAACTGACCATTCTGACACGTCCTAATTAAACATATTTGTTCAGTACGTCCTCCATGACCGGAGCACAGACTCAGTCTGATACAATCACATAAAGTTTATGCAGCTCGCCGCTGACGATCAGCGGTGGCGATCAGCGGTCCTGCACTCTCTGTGAAAATCAGTTAGGGGCATAGGGACAGCTGTATCAGACCGGTGACTGTGCTCCGGAGACCTCGCCGCTGGCGATCAGCGAGCTGCCTAAACTGTCGCTGTATGTGTGAGTGCCGTCACAGGAACAGACCTCCGACACATGGATACTTAGGTACAGCACCGGAGCACCGGAGCTGGTCAGCGGTGGCGATCAGCGGTGGCGAGGTCTCCGGAGCACAGTCACCGGTCTGATACAGTAACATACAGCAGCAGTTTATTCAGCTCGCCGCGTGCCGCTGGCGATCAGCGGTACCGATCGGTGGTGCTGTTCCCAAGTGTTTTTAACTGATTTACAGTTGGACAGTGTTCGGCTCGATCCTTATGTAGGACGTCTCTTCCTGTGACGGCACTCTCGATGTTTTCTGCGCATGCTGCCATGTTGATATTGTCAGAGAACTAGTGGAGGGAGGGACAGACGAATAGAGCTGTAAATCGCTGTAAAGAGGACAAATCAGAAACCCCCTGGAAGAAGTGGGTGTGTGTTTGCCTGTGTCTCATTTGCATATAAAGGGACCATGCACGAAAACCGAGCGTTCTGAAAGGGGCGGGTTTAGCAGGGTTATTGAACTACTATTATGCTTCATCCTTATGGTATTTTGACCAAAGCATGTCACTAACATGTTCATTAGGACACCAGGGAACTATTTTAATGGGGGAAATAGGGTATAATATGTCCACTTTAAATAAAAAAAAATCTGTCTTTTAAAATCGTAGTTGTGGTATTATGTGAGGTTATACTTACTCTCCCACACTTTTCACAAACTTCAGTTTCCTGTTGGAAAAGTCTGTCTGACAATGAGATAAAGACGTGAAACATGTTCTTAAAGATATTGTAGACTTAAGCTCTTAAATCTTTGTCAACCACACTTCAAAAAAATTACGACCTGTCCCTTTAACGGAGCCCTGGTCACGTGACTCTCCTTAGACGGACGGCTTCTGCTCCAGCGACGGCGTCATCATCCAGACAGTCAGCTCCGACTCCGCCTCCTCTGACCCCCTCGGCCAGTCGCAGCTGGTCGTAGAGGCGGAGGGGCGGGGCCAGGAAGACCACCTGGATGCCACAAGTCTCCTGGAGAGTTCAGAGACCATTGTCACGGAAACGCAGGAGCCAATAACGGATGGATTCACTGACAAGGTACAAACATGGACCATGACACTTCCTGTCCAGTTTATTAGGAACACCTGCGATCTGTAATCTAAATACTAACACAAACACATGTTAACATGACTGCGTGTGTGTGTGTGTTACAGGAGATGAGCGCCCCCTCTGACGAGAGTCCAGTGGTGCATTCTGGAATAACATCTGGTGGCACTGTGTTGATTGTGTCTCCTCCCAACATCAGCAGCACACTGACAGGTAACACACACACACACGTTACTTTGTGATTTTGGCTTTGTTCAGATTTACCTGAGTGACACAAAGTGACCACACGAGGCAGCAGTAGACCAGCAGCTCCTGTGTCCGCGTGAGATAAAATCACTGATTTCCTCTATGGGCTTTGGTGTGGGAGAGCGAGTGGTTTACAATTAAGTGAGTCTTTTGTTCAGAGGCTGAAATCTGTTTTTCCTTGTGTCCGATTTGGACGCCATGTTTACCTCCTTGTCTCATGCTGGTTCTCAGCAGCAGGGGGCGCTCACTTGTTCCTTCTCTGTCCTCAGATCCAATCCTGGAGAACCAGGAAGTCTCCGACTGAGCTGGACCTTCATCATCATGGCAGGTAACAATTTAATGGACTTAAGGAAGAGGTGGAGCCTGGTGACTGTCATCAGTCTGTGAGTTGAGTCCAGACTCAAACCTCTTTTTTTGACTGAATCAGTGAGGCTTCAGGTGTTTGAGGTTTCAAAATAAAAGCCCTGGATGAAATGTGAACGCAGCCACTCGCTGCTGCAGACGTTCGCTCTCATGGCGTCAGAGACTTTAACGACTGTGATGGACGTAAATGTGGGCGTGTCCGTCGTGTCTGAGCTGACGGAACCTTTTTTTAAAAAAAAAAAACAAAACACAGAGGGAAGATTGTGCAGCTCGTTGAATCACGATTAAATAAATCATGTCCGCTGCGACACATTTTTAATCTGTTGTTTTTTTTTCTACATTTAAGCAACTTTTACACATGCTCTGAAGTCTGAAACTGTTAAAAAAAAGCTGTGCGTGTGAACGCAAACCTCTGCCTGTCAAATTTATGAGTAATCTCTGCGTGAATCCATGTGTGAATGTGGCCGGGCTACCGTAATGACAAGTGTATGAGCGCAATACTCGATTTCTCTGCCTTCCAGTATCCATCCATCCATCTTCTACCTCCACATGAAGGTCACGCGGGGGGCACTGTGTCAATCTCAGCTGACATAGGGTGAAAGGCAGAGTCACACCCTAGACAGATCGCCAGTCCATGGTTTTCCAATTTTCCAGATATTGCAAACGGTCCAAGAGTTTAGGTAATGAGAAGTACGTGTGCCAAATCCTGACTGTGACAACACAGAAGGGGTTAAATTAAAGGGGGACGGGAGTGGCTCGATCCAGACTCCGCCTCCTTCACAGGCTGCGCTTGTTATCGTTGCAAAGTTACAACTTGCACGCTGTAGTGCGCAATTTCTAAAGCAACAAATGCATTCTCCCTTCTCTAAGCAATCATGGTCCAACATATGGTGTGTTCCATTTCTAGTCGTAAGTCAGAATTTGTGAGGTGAGACACTCCCCTCCCCCCCCGAATTTGGGCTTCTGACGTGGGATGAATTCTAAGATGGCTGCCACTCATACTAACGCTGCTACTTTTACCTTTAAATCACACTTCTGTCGCAGTTCTTCTTCTTCTCCTTAGTTCTTGATGCTACGATGTTTGTGTGCACATAAAAATACCACGTAAAAATGTTTTTATTGACTGCGAACAAGAGCTAGCCTGAGATACTTTGCAGGCTTCCATAGCAAAATCCCAGGATTCATTGTTTGCCAGAGACGAACATCAAGGTAAACACAACCAAGCTGATTTCCTGCTGCGAGCAACAACAAAGAAATCTGCCGGAAAAGTCTGAACTCAAATTTCAAAAAGAACTTTATTTTTTTTTTACAAAGAATGAAGTCGAAGCAGAGTCAAAGAGGCGTTCAGGTTACACTTTAATTTATTCCATAAAATATTTAAATAAAACGTTGTGGCTTTGATGATCGTGAAGTCGTGGAAGAGTCTTTGTCTCTGAGATTTTTTTTACAAACATTTACTGACGATTAGGTGTAAACAAAGACGTTGAGAGCTACGAATAAATGAATTATTTTTCTTTTTAATGGTCGTCAAAAACAACAATGGCGACGATGAGTGCTGCGTTTTTAAAAGTAAGAAATCAGTGTTGCGCTGTTGGTTTTTGGTCATTTTGACAAAGACAAATTGAAGTGCTTACAGTACGACGTGTTTTTGAAAACGCTGCTACAAATAAACACGTTTTTCCGTGATCTGTTTTTTGTATGTTAGCGTAAAAAAGTAAAAATAACGTTTATTCTCTGGATTCTGCAATACTTTTGCTCCTTCCGAACTCAGAAATCGGACTTAACCTGTAGCGACAGTCAACATTAAACACGTTGCAGAATTATACTTTGATTGTTAGCTAGCAGAGTGGAGGTCAAAACACTAGCGCCACCAAATTTAATTTGAGTTGTCTTCCGATACATAAAAACTAACCGTGGCTGTACGTCGTTTTTGTGCTTGTAAAGTTATGCTAACATGATAGTATTTCAACATGGCACTTGTTTAGCATTATGTTAGCATACTAGCAATTAGCTCAATTAGCTTTCAATGTGACTCAATAAATCCTTTGAGTTAGCGATACTTTTGTACGGTAATTCCGAAATATTCCGACTCAGATTTAGTCAGCAAAGGTTTACACTTGTCATAGCTAATTGCATAGCGGAAATGACTCAGTGACCAGATCATGGAGTAACGTATGGAATACAGACGTAAACAATTTAACATAGTGAACGTTAAATTACACTAACAATTCTTTTCATTAAAAAAAATGCGACATCGGAAGCTCCGATGAGATTTGGATGATTCTGGATTGACAGATTAACAGTGCAAATATTAGACCACAAACACGGTTGTTTTTGTAAAACTACATGGAAAACATTCTTCTTTTTTACTGGTGCTACACCTGACCTGTGTGCGTGTGTGTGTGTATTTGGTTGTAGACAGCGGAGGAATTCAGCCACACTTAGTGCAAGAATTGGCAGTCAGAGTCATTTCAATCTAATTTAAAAGATAAAATGATCCTCTTATCTTAGACGTGATTTGGAGAATGAATTAAATCAAAGCGTGAAATTCGGACAAAGTGGAAAGAAAAACATGAAAGTGTGTTTGCTGTGACGTGATGCCCCGCCCCCTCTGCTCTGCGTGTTTACAGGCTCAGTAACATTCATAATGCTTAAAGCTTTGTTTTTAATGTCAATTACCAAGTATTTTCAGGCTGCAACTTATTATTATTATTATTATTATTACTAATAATAATAAACTAAATATTTAGGCCATAAAATGTTGATCAGTGTTTTCCAAACCTTCAGTTTGAATGATTTCTTTGTTTTATGGAACAAAGAAACTAGAGAAAGATTTAAGAAGCTGAAAAAAAAAAATCACACACACTTAAACTGAACAAATTGATTATCAAATCAAAAAGGTGACGATTAATTTAGTTATTGATTGGTCTTTGCAGCCCTCATGAATATTCATCTAACAGCTAAAAGTTTGATTTGTGCTCCTGCACTTTTTAACTCTTTCTCCTTTTACTCTTTTAAAGGCTTCTTTGCAGTGTAGGCAGTAACTATTAATTATTTATAAGATACATTGGTCCATGAAATGGTAAAAAAAAATACCTTTAAATTTGTGTAAATTTAAGGTGAAAAATCTGAGAATTTCCACCTAAACCAGACAAATTTGTTACACTGAATTATCAAAATAGGTGACAATTTAGTAATCGATCAAAAAGCGATGAGTGTTTGCAGCCCTCAAGTGAAATCGTGGTGACTCTCAAGGATCAATTTTTGGTCCCACGCCTTTTTTTTTGCAGTAGAGCGACAACTATCAATTATTTTCATGTTTCATAATATGTCGATGTTGCTTATTTTCTCTTTTTTTGGTCCATAAAATGTCTGAAAAAACAACAGATTATTATGTTAATTGCCAGCTTTTTTTGATAATTTATTAAAAATTCTTAAATCGATGCAGCCCTATTTTTTTAACCAGTGCTAGAGTAGTTATTTTTCCACTAAAGGGAATGTGTGTAACAGCCAATAGGAGGCGCTCAGTCCCTCTTTGGACTGTCCTATGATTAGTCACAAACAACAGGGTCTGGAGGAGGAGCAGCAGATGAAAAGTTAATATGGAATTATTGATCAACCACAGATATAAATCGCCTACGCCAGCTTTAATCGTCTGAACAGGAGTTTGGAAGCTGTTTCATAAAGATTTTGTTGTTGGAAAAAAAACAAATACTTAAACAAGAACATGAGTTTTACTACATTTGAGGCCTGCAGTGTTGTTTAAGAATGTAAATACACTTAACCAGTTTTTATAGAACAAAGACAATCATGTAAAAGAACAATAACAAGAGGAAAAGAGCAGGTTTTTCCTTCAAAGTGATAGATCAGGGTTTTTTATAAAGTGTGGATGTATGAAAGAATTAACACAAGGAAAATCTGATTTTAGCCATTTAACAAAGGACTAACTGAATTAAATCCACATCGGCTTAAGTCTGCGACATCTGAAGAACATGTTCACGTCTATCTCACTGTTAGATGTTTGTAAAACACTCGCTCTCCCACACCAGATAAGTGATTTTAGCTCGCAAGGACACAGGAGTGGCTGGTCTACTGCTGCCTCTTGTGGTCAGTTTGTGTCACTGAGGTAAATCTGAACAAAGGTTTTCTAACACTGAATTCACACAAATAACACATGTGAACTTAGTGACGGAGGCAGCAGTGTATCAACAACTGTGTGCTGTGATGTTAAAATTGATGATTTTCTCTATGGGGTTTGGTGTGGGAGAGCGAGTGGTTCAACAGTGGATCTTACTATAGAAAAAGCAGTGAACATATTCTTAAAATATTGTAGACTTAGGCTGACGTAGATTGTGTGTCATTTCCGAATGCAACCACACTTGGAAAAACCCCGGGGCTGATCATTTCTCCATCATATTTCACTGTCTGAGGACGACGTTTATGTGAATTAGCTCGTAAACACACCTGTTCATCTCCGGCAGATCTCATGTCTCAGGCAGATTTATGGCGTCGTACAGTACGTCACATGACCTCCACACTCCAGTGAAGTCATGCGTTTTCATCTCACTGTGACCGTTAAAGTCTCTGTTTTTTCTTCTTCTCTGGTGCAGTGGGACGTTCCTTCAAGTCTTTTTATTGTTTGTATTTTTGGTCAAACTTCATTAGTCCTTCCACTTGACGGCTGTGTCTTCCCTTCTTCCTTGCTCTGGCGTTCACCTGACGTCGTGGAAGTAGAGGTTGGCACAGAGACACAGCAGCACGATGGACGCCAGCATGTAGTAGATCAGGTTCCTGAATTTGGGCTCCAGATCGCCCTGACGGTACCAGAATATCTGAGGGAGAGAGAGAGAAAAGGCCGCCGCGACCACGCGTTAGTGACAATAACGTCAACAAGAACATTTCTGTCAATCACGATGATATTGTATCCTGATTTAAATATAGCGACGATATCGCACCCTGACTTGAATATCCTGATGATAACGCAATGATATCGTGTCATGACTTAAATATTGCGATGATATCATATCTTGACTTAAATATAGCGTCAATGTCGTATCCGGACTGACTTTCACGCAGTAAAGCGTGATAAACACGCATTGAATGAATCCTGACAGAAGCTCAGAGTGTGTGCGTGTGTGTGTTACCAGCACTATGGTGGATCCACACGTTAACAGGATACACACGGCAAAGAAGACGTTGAGGGGTCGTGGAGGCAGTGAGGGAAACACAAACGACCCGATCACGGTTACCTAGGAAACAAACAGAGATGGAGAAACGATCATTTATTAAAATTAAAATGCGATCTTCGGAAATTTCCTGCTCTGGTTTCTGAGGGAAAAAAAAACAAAAAAATCTCCTGACGCTCGTAAAAACTGCTCTGTTCTCATTCCAGGAAGTGGAAGTCAGGAAATGAAAGTAAACAGGAAGAAGTGCTGGGTCACTGTTCTGTTCTCCAAGGTCTCCATAGTTTTTTTGTTTTTTTGAAATAGATTAAAATATAAAAATGTGGCATCAGTGGCAGTTTCTGGTTTAATTTGAGAAAACAAAGGCGTGTTTTCAGTGAAGCTAATGAGCTCGTCAATGATTCCTAATCAGATTTAGGGAGGTTTCTAATCCGATTAAGGAGGTTTATGAGTTTACTGAACATCTGTGACGGAGATGAGTCAAACTTCATTTCAAAATAAATGCATCATATTTAACCAAGTTATGACAGGAGGACATTTTTTTTTAATGTAAAAAAAATAAGCAAAAGAATAAACAGATAAAGTGGAAGAATTTGTGATTTAATAAAAACAAACTGGGAACTTACAAGAACAACCAAAGAGGTGAATCCTCCCACTGCCAGGTTAATGAACCGATCCTGCGACAAAAACACACATTTGTTAGTTTTACACTTTCTATAAATCAACATCAAACACACATTTAAATTTCCTTCAGACCGCTAACGTCGCAGATTAAAAGGAAGAATTCAGGTTTTCTTAATTTTCTTAGCCATAAAACCTATGTGTGTTTAAGTCTATGATATCTTAAGAACATGTTCACGTCTTTATCTCACTGTGAGACAGACTTTTCCAACAGGAAACTGAAGTTTGTAAACCACTCACTCTCCCACACCAGTGATTTTAGCTTGCGGGGACACAAGAGCTGCTGGTCTACTGCTGCCTCGTGTGGTCTTTTTGTGTCAATAAAGTGTATCCAAATGTAGGATTTTAAAAACCGAAGTGACAAAATAAGACATTTGAACTTAGTGATGGAGGCAGCAGTGGATCAACAACTCCTGTGTGCTGTGATGTTAAAATCACATTTTCTCTATGGGGTTTGGTGTGGGAGAGTGAGTGGTTTACAAAGAGACACAAACTTCAGTTTCACTGTTAGAAAATGGTGGTTTAGTGTCAAGAAAAAGCACTGACCATATTGTTAAGATATCGTAGACTTGCTGAGCTTTTTGCAGAGTGGCTGTATTTCCTCGCGTCCCCCACTAGTGGCCATATTTTCAGTAAGTGATCGGCTGGTTTCTCCGAGGAAAAGGTAAAAACTAAGCTCCACATTGTCTGCATCTCAAACAGCTACACTTTTAAAAGGACATACAAAGAGACATTTCCTCAGACTTCATATTTCAGCTGTAAAAGTGAATGATGAGGCCCGCGAGTCTCTTATGTCCTCTCCTACACAAAGACACCCGTACCCGAGCAGACGTCTCCCCAAACAGCGGCCTGTTGTCCAGGCCGCTGGTCCCGTACGTCCTGCTGTTGAAGTCGTCCATCGTCGCTTCCGCAGACGCACACTCCGCACCGACCGACAATGGCCCCTCAGCAGCGCCGTCTCCTGGACACGCCGAGCCGGTGCCGCATGCTAGCTGGCCCCCTCCCTCCAGCTGCCTCGCTCCGCTCGACGGCGTCAGTGTCCACGGCGCGACGGGGACATCGTGGAGGACGGACTGCTGCTCAGGTACGCTGATGATGACGACGACGTTCACCTGCGAGTCAAAAAAATGGGAAACTACGGTGAGCTTCAAAAAAAAGAGAAGATTATAATCCCGGTAATTTGAAATTCAGCTTTGCCTTTTCTTGCTTCACTTCCTCATTTTTTAAGCTGTGATAACAAAAGCAGTCGCTTCCATCTCAGAGAGAAACGCTGCTGATGACGAGAGATTAGAAAAAATGAAAAGAGGAAGTTACAAATCAGAGTGAAATGTGGTTTTCTACACCGACGAATCTGTGATTCACAGTCAGAGAGGACGAGCGTGGTTTCACGTTGTCTGAAGCTCACGACGAGTTTCAGGCTCCAGGTTTTTAAAAATACAAGCATTGCAGCTTCTTTCTAAACACATTTACTGCAGTGTAACAAGAAAAACAGAGCGAAATTGTAATCAGGAACTCAACCACCCCCGTGTGACGTCCTGCAGACACTGTGTGGTTGTAGCCACTGTAGCACGACTTCACGTTAGCTCCTCCCACTAACCTGAAGCTGCTGCCGACTAAATATATAAATATCGTGCGTTTCCAAAAGTTTCTGTCGCCACATGAGAAAATCACATTGTGTAAACATTGTTATGAGCGTGGAGCAAATGGAATTCTGAAAGATTTGTGTCAATATTTCCAAACAAAAATTAACCACTAAATCTAAAACATACAAATTTCAAATAAAATTTGGATTTAATCGTTCAAAAATGTTGTATTTTATTTGTTGTAAAGTACACTTTTTGTTTGCAACGATCAGTTTCTTTTTCTCCGACTGTTTTTGCGTTTTTGCTCTGTGGTTTTTTGTTTGTGATTCTGACCATGGGCGTTTCCCCCACAGACATCCGACAAAATAATTGTAAGTAACGCAATTTTGTCACAGTTCCAGACAGACAGCGACTATGACTCCGTGTCTACAGTACTTCCGTTCTGTTGAGCTGTCGCGCCAAACCTCAGTAGCCAATCAGCAGGCAGCTTCCTAAGCCCCGCCCCATGGTCAGAATCGCAAAGAACAAGCGAGGGAAGGAGCGCAGACGCAAACGGGTCGGAGCAAACAAAATTTCGATCATTGTAAACAAAAAGTGAATTTTAAATAAATAAATACAATATTTTTGAACGATTAAATCCATATTTTTTATTTTCAATTTGTGTATTGTGAATTTTTGGTTAATTTTGGTTCAAGTGTTGTATGAAAATATTGACACAAATCTAATTCCATATGGTCTGAGACTAAACAAGTCTACAAGTCTGTGCAAAAAGAGAAAAACTTAAACTAGAAAATACAATAAAATAGAGGATTTGGAGAACTGTAACAGTCCTAGTATTAAACTTACATAATGACGCTGAAGATTTTCCTGTGACAAACAGGTGGTGCTGCGTTATTTTTGCCGTTTAACAAGCAACAAAGCGAATCATGCAGTCACACTCGTGCAGACGCAATATTTCTGACATACAATCCAAGTTTCACATGTCTTTCACACCTTTTAACAACGTCACCATAACAAAAAACAATAACGTCTCTTTATCCAAATCTTCTCCAAGCACAGACGATAACTTTCCCGGGACAACAACCAAAAAAAGTTTCTGCATAAGATTAAAAAGAGTTTACTTCTCTGACGCGACGACGTCTTCGTGCAGAGTGAAAGCGTTTCTTCCTTCTGTTGCAGCAGAGGAAACAAGAGCCTCGCTCTCAGCGGAAAACACTCTCTCTCTCACACACACACACACACACTGAGTTTAAAAAAAAGAAAAGAAAAAAATGGAAAAACAAGCGCTTGATTATGAACTCTCATAAACCTGACCTAAAGCTAACATTCCTCCACAGCCTTGTGATTCACTAAGGCCTCTTAAAACAGAGAAGCTCGGATCAGAGTCTAAATGACCCTCTGTCTGCAGCGGGTAATTATTTTTATCAGCACATTACTGTGTTTATTGATTTATTCATGTTAACTATTTTTTTATTGATCATCAATTCATCGGTAGTTTACTTTAAAAAAGTAACTGAATTATCAAAATAGTAAAATTGATACTAGGGCTACAGAGATGAATCAATGTATTGGCATAAACTAATGACTGTTACCTACTTTGATCATTAAATCGTGTTTGAGTGATTTTCTTTTAATAATTAGAACCAGTTTCTTAAATGTGAATATTTTCTGGTTCGAAATCATTCAAACAGATTTTTATTTGGTGACATTTCAGAACTATTTTTTGGACCAACAACAAATCGATTATGCAGGGGGATGATCAGCTGAGCTGATCAAATGATAATAACAACTACAAAAAAAACTAGTATTTAAAAATGATAAAATCTGACATATTTCACTCTCATTTTCCCAGAAGAACAAGTGTTAAAACAGTTAAACACACACACAGGATCATGTGGTTTATTTAAAAGGTGAAACTGTATCACGCTTCCTCTGCTCCTCCCTCCATTCATTCATTCATTCATTCCTGGAGGTGCAGTGACAGTCAGTACTGAGCACCAGTAGGAAAAACCCCACTGAACTCTGCAGCTTTTTAACATTAATAATTCATATGAGTCATATGAGCGAATGAATCAGCCGATCGACACATGAAGATGGACTGACACAATGATAAATAAAATGTTAATATTTGTTTAACAATAAAACACAGAAGATGATATAACAATCATTTAAAAACAGGAAAAGATTCCCAATCCAGCCTTGAACGCTCTGTAAAAACCCGTTTCTATGATTTTTCAGCTTCTAAAATGTGAATATTTTCTGGTTTCTTCTAATTGCAGCCCTAAGTTATTCCACATTAATCTATTATACTAATCCATTTATCCTAAACGATAATTATTTTTTAAACCGATATCATTTACAGTATCTAAAAATCTGAATTCAATCTGAAACCATGGATCCAAAGTAATCAATCCAAAATCAATCCATCTTTAAATTGGTCTTAAAATTTATTATTATTTTTTTAATATATCAAGTAATTTAAGACACATGCGACTTTTGTTTTAGCTCACAATATTTAATCAATTGTTATTGACATGAAAGTTAAGCTTAGTTTCATTTTTACAAATCAGTGTCAACAAACATAAATAAAGACAAATACAGTCATAATTTACTGTTGGTGATATATACATATATACACATATATGACGGTAAATTAACGTGAAGAGTCAGCGTCGACAAAACTCACTTTAATCTCAGTTTGAGATAAAAATCTGACCAAACCACAACATGACAGTGACAGTTTGGCGTGTTAGCCGCAGATTAGCATCAGGCTAACGATAAACACCTTTAACTTTTACCACAAACAGCTCGTTACCTGGAGCTAAAACTCAGCCCGACCAACCACTGTGTCACGGTACGATAATGTAACACAACTTAAAATTTTAACCCGTCATTATTAATATTCAAAACGGCCCGTGTGAAAAGCGTTTTGATGTTGTTATATTTCACGTTAGCTAACCCAAATGTAGAGCAGGTTGACGGGGCTAACGGGGCTAAGCTAACCGTCAGCCCAGCTACACAACAATTACCTAAACATAGTTAGTTAACTAGCGGCTAACCAGGTTACCTCGCTCCGTATTGGGCCTCACACTTGCCTCAAGGTTCCCGCGGCGACTCCAGTGGAAACATAACTTGAGAAAAGCCGAGCAGCCGCGTCCCAAGTTGAGGGGAATAAGCCCGATAGCTTCACTTCAGGTTGTTTAGTAATTAGCTGTGAGCCGAACGCGGCACCGCGCGGCTAACCGTGGCTAGCGATACTATTGCACTGACGCGGCTCGCCAAACCCCATGACGAATCCAAGCAATTTAAGTGCGCGTAGCAGTTTTACACTAGTAAAGTCCGTTAGTTCAAGTAGGAAGCTGCAATTTACAATCATACAAATATAAAATAGCACATCGGGTAGGGCAATGTTTTATTATAGCTCAATGTTAAGCCCAGCAAGCCGTTAAAGGAAACTTCAGGAGTAACCGGGACAAGCTGCGTTCACTGACGCTGCTCGCCAAACCACATGAAGAATCCAAGCAATTTAAGTGCGCGTATCAGTTTATACTAGTAAAGATTTTTAGGAAGCTACAACATACAGTCATACAAATATAACTTATCACATCGGGTAGGTTAATGATTAAATATATAGCAACATTAAGCCTATCAAACCGTTAAAATTAAGTATCCATCAAGTACTTCTTAAACCACTTAGGACGCTTTAACAAAAAAAATAAATAAAAAAATCCATTGTTTTTAATAAAGCACAACTTTAAACCGGTTTAGTGAGGTTTACTCACGGTCACACACTTTGCCAAACCCTATTTAGAATTTAATTTACTGTGCAAACTCATTTATTAAGTTTATTACTCATGTAAATGATATTGTTTATGTATTTGTTTTGTTTGTTAGTCAATAGTAACGCATACTCGATTAGATGGCTTATTGTTAACCCAATAAGCTTCACAAAGTTTATTAAATTGTCCAAAAAAATTAATGGAGTAGCTAATACAGACTCTGAAACCTGCAGTATATTCTGATATATTAGTATAGCTTCAGTCAGTGACAGCAATTTCCCATAAATATGAAATATATTAAAGATAGTTGTTGTTTTTAGCTGAAAAGTTGAATTTAATCCAAGTTCAAGCAGTTTGTCTAAAGGTTGGTGCAAGAAAACTAGACTGAAGATTAAACACAAAGAGCTCATTAATATCAACACTTGACAAACATCCAAACTTATACTGATGTTTACTTACCTGACTTTTAGTCGCAGGTCCAACGCAGTTTCTCAGCTTTGCGTTTAATCAGAATAAAAGTCCCAACAACAGAAAATGTAGGCCACGTTCCACATTATGATCTGCGTCTCTGTCTGATGTCAACTCACTGACTCTGAAATGACGGTTTACTCAGGTAAAGCAGAACTAACGTCTTACATCAGCTTCCCTGCAGGCCGACGTCGCCTCAGCTGTTTGTTTTACTTCAAACGTGTAAAAGTAAAGTCCTGAAACTGACCAAGATACAGTCATTTTGCCTTTTTGTTACCAGGGAAACCTTTAAGGTTTGTGGAAAATGCATATAAATGTCAATTAAACAGATAAAATGCAGAGTACAAGCTTCTCTGCATGCAAATTTTTGTTTGTATGAAAAAGGGAGTCAGTATCGAGGCCTCAAGGCAAGAGGAAAAAAAAAAGACAACAGACACTGTAGAAGAAAAAACACAATTTATATTATTGTAAGTGTGCTTTAAAGTTCTCAATTTCCTCTCAGTGAACATGATATTTAGTATTTCAAGATTCTTAATGAACAACATAGACCTTTTGTTGTATTTAGGAGCATTGATGTATAATGATATTGTTTATATATGATTATTTTGCCTTGTGGTGTTGTTTGAGCACTTGAGAGTCTAAGTGCTGTAATCAGCCAGAGGACTTCACAGAGGAATCATGATGACGATGGTGACGATGATGACGATGGTGACGATGATGACGATGGTGCAGGACACCCTAATACACGTACACTTTGACTTTGTGGACGTCTTGGTCCGGACACTCCCGTCTCCTGTTGTAGTAATAAAACGTGTTGTCGCGGAGTTGGAGCTTCTTCACAAAGCCGCTCTCCGGCCATTTGTCCACCTGAGGCAGAGATAAATTAAGATTAGATTAGATTAGACCTGAGGCAGAGATACATATTAGATTAGATTAGACCTGAGACATAGATACATTAAAATAAAATAAAATAAGTTTAGATTTGACCTGAGACAGATATAAATTAAAATTAGGTTAGACCTGAGACAGTTATAAATTAAGATTAGATTAGACCTGAGACACATATAAATTAAGATTAGGTTAGACCTGAGACAGAGATAAATTAAGATTAGATTAGACCTGAGACAGATATAAATTAAGATTAGGTTAGACCTGAGACAGAGATAAATTAAGATTAAATTAGACCTGAGACAGAGATATATTAAGATAAAGTAAGATAGGATCTGCACAGATTCTAAAACAAAGCTCTAAAACTACCTACAAATATCATATGTATCAATAGAAAGTTGCTGCATTTTTTAAATGTTAGAACAAAGGAAGTTTAAAGTTTCTTGTTTCTTGTTGGTTGTTTCATGTTTGAGTTCATACACAACACAACACAAATAAGAGGGAGAATAGTATTTACCGAGGCTCCATGTTTGACTTGAACATACTCCACTTCATCTCTGTATCCTGCCTGTTGGAACCTGAACAGGTTTTCCACCTCTTCACTCCATCCTGTGGCTCTGCTCATCGATTTTGGACTGGACATGGTGTGTGATCATCTGACAGAAACATTCACACAAACACTGCATAAACGCTTCAGTATCATTGATATTGATATATTAAAAAAAAAAATTCATTTCAGAGAAGGTAACTTTATGGCCTACAGTATATTTATCCATTATGCATTGATTCTTAAAATATTACATAAATGTGCTGATGTTTGTTTTTTATGTGTTTAATCTCTGCCAACTTTACATATGGATACTACAGAGATGCAAAACGTGAAAAATGGAAATGTGATTATTGACTGTACTTACCAATGTTCAGTGACGCTTTAAAATACAAGAACATTTTCACTTATTTAAAAAATATATGTATGTATGACATGTTTATTGTAAGCTGAACTTCAACAGGAGCAATGATGATGTGTAAAACACTGAAAAACTAATTATTGAAATTTTCTACGCTTTACATTAGTCATGTGTACGTTAAAATGCACCAATAATGAATTGGGTTTCGCTACTGCTTCAAAAATAAAGAAGGGTTAAGGGTTATTAGAAAAAGTGAGAACTTTTTTTAAGAAAATAAAACATTGTTTGCGTTTTTAATGTCAGCCGATCTCACGTAAAGTCAATAGAAAATGTAAAACTGGAAAAAACAGCACACTATTCGTTTGTATACGATTACTGTGCATTTAAACGTTAATATGTGACACTCTAGAACCGAGTTTCGTCTGTTTCTTTTAAACGTCACCTTGGATGCAATATCCTGTTAATTTCCTGAAATTGTCGACATTACGTTTTTTACTTACATGCGCGTTTATTTATTTTACTTGACGTTTCTTACACGGCAGCAGCTGTTGTTGTTTGCTGTGTAGCTTCCTCGGTTGCCTGGTTACCGTGAACTTTCTTCTTCTTCTGTGTTGGAGGTCTTACAAAGCCAACAGATGGCGCCAGAGGATCTGCCACTGCGAAACAAGGACGTAATGTGTTGAATGTCTACGAACGGCGTTTTTATTCAAACTATGTGAAATACTTGAAAAAAGAGGTCAGATATACGCATAGAGAGTGGCAGAGTTTCGACGGTAGGTGGCGATAAAGCCCGCCAAAAGGCGTGGCGACTGCGGTAAAGAGAAGCGTAGAAGAAGAAACTCAATTCAGTGGGCGGGACAAACGAAAACAGTAGCGATGTTAGCAAACCGTAAGTTTTCTCGCCCCAAAAACAACGTAGGATCATTCATCAAAGATGAGTTCGTTCGCGGGTCGAATGAAGGAATATCCGACTATTTCTCTGGACCGGTTCGACAGAGAGAACGTACATGCACGCGCATATTTCCTCTCCCACTGTCACAAAGGTAAGCTAGGTTAGCACCGTTAGCTGTAAAAAAATCATATTAAAACCAGTGTTTTCCTGTGTCCGCAGATCACATGAAAGGACTGAAGGGACCTTTACTGAAGAGGAAGCTGCAGTTCAGGTAAAAACAATAGGTTATTTAGCCGCTGTCGTCATTAAAGTGTAAAATAAACTGCTGTCGTTTAATGTAAAATGAGCTAATTGTCACATCAATGATGCTGGAAGCTTATTCATGTCAGCACAACCACAAAAATACGTAAAGTTTCCTAAGATATTTTGATGCACATATACTCCACATTTTGTTAGAAGTAGCAAAATTTGCATCTAAAAACCGGTACATTTACGAATGTCATCAGTTTAAACAAAATAAATAAAAATAAATACTTAAACATCTTTCTCCTCATGATTTCTCCAAATAGTTATTTAGCAGCTGTCGCCATTTAAATGTAAAATAAACAACAATGAGGTAATTCTCACAGCATTAATGGCGGTGGAAGCTCATTTATGTACGTTTAAAGAAAACAAAAATTTGAAAATCAATACATAAATATATGTATAAACTTGGAAATTTGTGATTTTAAAGTTAAAATTAGACACACTTCGCACCTCCTTTTAAAACAAGTAAAATGTACAAATCTTATCGGCAATTTTATTTGAATAAAAATAACCTGTAAACTAAATTAATACATGAAAAAAAATGTAAAAAACTAAAAAATATTTTTATTTACAGAATTTCTGTGATTTGTAAATGACACTGTTTTTAAAAAATATATTTTATTATTTTAATTTTAATGTTAAATGTGTTTTTGTCGTCGTTCGCAGTCGCACAGTCAGACTCTACTGCTCCTTCGTGACCAAAGAACTCCTGCTGAGTAATCCACGCTACAGATTCTGGGAAGAATTCATCGTAAGTTGCTTCCATTATTTCTTTGCTTTGTGTTTTTTCCTCGATCGTCGATCTTCTGTCACTGACCTTGGTCATCGCTGCGTTCAGGTTCCGCTGGAGCTGGAGAGCCCGACTCAGATCTCCTTAGTGGACGAGGCTTCAGGAGAGGTAGATGTTTACATTTGCTCTGGCTTTATTTCAACTTGAATTAGTTGTCGTCTTTAACCAGGTTGTGTTTTTTTTGCGCGACAGAAAGAGGATGTGGTGGTGACGTTACTTCCTGCTGGTCACTGTCCCGGCTCCGTCATGTGAGTCAAAACAGTTTATATCCTGTATATTCATATTTTAATTTAATAATCTACTTCAGAATTTACCAAACTATCATTACGAAGTACTGACTCATTCACGTCCATATCTGTATGTCATTTATTTCCGCATAAAGCTGAACGTTAAAATGTAGAAACGTTCTGTCAATCAAGACTGTGGGGGACCCAAAAAAAGTCTCCTGTGACCCATGTGTGGGACCCGAGCCACTAAAAATGATTCAGTTTGAAGTATTTCTTTGTTTTATGGAGCAAAGAAACCAGAAAATATTAATATTTAACATGATTTTAATTTAACACGTGTGTGTGCAGGTTCCTGTTTGAGGGTTGCCATGGAAATGTATTGTACACAGGAGACTTCAGGTTTTCTGTCGGAGACGCGTCCAGAATAGAACACCTTCACTCTGGCAGCAGGTCGGTCTCTGATGGACGTCCTCGTCGTCCTTTTCTCTCCAAACACAGAAACATTAGAGTTCGTAATGCAGTCAAATCCACCTCACACGTTCACTTCACCATGTCATTGTTTCTCAGGGTCAAAGACATTCACAGTGTTTATCTTGACTCTACGTTCTACGACCCACGCTTCTATCAAATACCCACTAGGGTGAGTTTTTCCTCACAATCTCTCACTTCATTATTTAACCACTGCTGCAACTAATGATTATTCTCATAATTAAATAATCTGTCCATAATATCCCTCCATTAGTGGTTCATATGATGTGAAAACAAATGTTGATGAATGAATCAGTTTCAATGATTTCTGCATCTACTGCAACATGAGAATGTGAATTACGTAAATGCATATATCAGTTTCTGTTTTTGGGCCAAACACTCCTGGTATATCATGTGTTTGTGTGTGTATGTATACATATATATGTGTCTATAGTAAATGTACATATGAAAGTTTTATTTATTTTTCACGTGTTTGTGCAGGAAGTTTGTCTGAACGGGATCTCAGAGCTGATCAGAAACTGGATCTGTCAGAGTTCGTATCACGTGGTTTGGCTCAACTGTAAAGCTGCGTACGGATATGAATATTTATTCACGAACCTGGGAGAAGAGTTCAACACTCAGGTGACACGGAGTTAACTGACTGTGACTCTGTCTCTGTGACTGTGACTCTGTCTGTGACTCTGTCTGTGACTCTGTCTGTGTCTGTTACTGTGACTGTCTGTGTCTGTTACTGTGACTCTGTCTGTGACTCTATCTGTGTCTGTGACTCTGTCTCTGTGACTCTGTCTCTGTCTGTGACTCTGTCTGTGACTGTGAATGTGTCTGTGACTCTGTCTGTGTGACTCTGTCTGTGACTATGTCTGTGTCCCTGACTGTGACTCTGTCTGTGACTGTGACCGCCTGTGACTCTGACTCTCTCTCTGTGACTCTGTCACTCTGTCTGTGTATGTGTCTGTGACTCTGTCTGTGTGACTCTGTCTGTGACTGTGTGACTGTGACTCTGTCTGTGTCCCTGACTGTGACTCTGTCTGTGACTCTCTGTCTGTGACTGTCTGTGTGACTCTGTCTCTGTGACTCTGTCTCTGTCAGTGACTGTGAATGTGTCTGTGACTCTGTCTGTGACTCTGTCTGTGACTCTGTCTGTGTGACTCTGTCAGTGACTGTGTGACTATGTCTGTGTCCCTGTCTGTGACTCTGTCTCTGTCTCTGACTGTGACTCTGTCTGTGACTGTGTCTGTGTATTCTCATTGATCGACACATTTCTTTATTAATATCCAACTTTATTGGTAAAACAAACAGTGGACAAAGTGCTGCACACAGTAATAAATAAAAGACATGTAAAGGTAACACGAGGCAGTAAAACACAAACATATAAAAGTCATAAAACATGGTTGAAAGCATGGTTGTTTGTCTTTGTGGGACAGATTCATGTCAACAATCTGGACATGTTCAAGAAGATGCCGGAGATTCTGAGCTATGTGACGACTGATCGTAGGACGCAGATCCACGCCTGTCGACATCCCAAGGTTCTGATATACCTGTGTGTGTATATTCACGATTGTGTCCCACTTGTTGATTCTTGACAAAAAATTTCAATTTTATATCTTTATGTTTGAAGCCTCAAATGTGGCAAAAGGTTGAAAAGTTCAAGGGGGCCGGATACTTTCACAAGGCACTGTATATATATAGATATAGATATATATCTATATATATATATAGATATGTTTAAATGTATATACAATTGTACTATGATGCTTTGGATGACATACTAACCTATGACTTTTTGCACAAATTTTGGAAGACATACTAACCTATGACTTTTTGGACAAATTTTGGAAGACATACTAATCTATGACTTTTTGGACAAATTTTGGACGACATACTAACAACCTATGACTTGACAGATTTTGACAACATACTAACCTATGTGACTTTTGCACAAATTTTGAAGACATACTAACCTATGACTTTTGGACAAATTTTGAAGACATACTAATCTATGACTTTGGACAAATTTTGACTTATTATACTAACTCTATGATTTTTTGACAAATTCTCCTTGGACAACATACTAACCCCATGATTCTTGACAATTTGATGACATAAGAACCTATGACGTTTTGGACAGATTTTGGAAGACATACTAACCTATGACTTTTTGCACAAATTTTGGATGACATACTAAACTGTGACTTTTTTAGAATTTTTGGACGAAATACTAAAGTATGACTATTTGGACACATTTTGGATGACTGACTAAACTATGACTTTTGTGAATTTTTGGACAACATACTTAAGTATGACTTTTTGGACAAATTCTGGACGACATACTAACCTACGACTTTTTGCACAAATTTTGGATGACCTAAACTGTGACTTTTTTTTAATTTTTGGACGAAATACTAAAGTATGACTTGTTGGCCACATTTTGGATGACATACTAACCTATGACTTTTTGGATACATTTTGGATGACTTACTAAACTATGACTTTTTGTGAATTTTTGGATAACATACTAAAGTATGACTTTTTGGACAAATTTTGGATGATATAATAACCTATGACGTTTTGGACAAATTTTGGAAGACATACTAAACTGTGACTTTTTTGTGACTTTTTGGCGACATACTAACCTCTGATTTTTTGGAGAAATTTTGGAAGACATACTAAACTATGACTTTTTTGTGACTTTTTGGACAACATACTAAACTAAGACTTTTTTGTGAATTTTTGGACTATTATACTAAACTAAGACTTTTTGACAAAGTTTGGACAACATACTAAAGTATGACTTTTTGTGACTTTTTGGACAACATACTATACTATGACTTTTTTTTAATCTTTCTAGTGAAAGAAATGTGAATATTTTTTGGTTTCTTTTCTTCAAAGAAACAACATGTGTACATATACGTGCTTTCTGTGTGTGTGTGTGTGTGAATGTAGGATGAGGAGTTTTTCCATGGTAACCGGTTGCCGTGTGGTTGTTCAGCCGTTGATGGGTCTCCTCTTCGTATCATTAGCATCAAACCGTCCACCATGTGGTTCGGAGAGAGAACCAAGAAAACCAACGTCATCATCAAGTAAGAAAAGACTTTCATTTCAAAAGAAAATCATTCTTAAATGTTAAATATTTATTTATTTCTTTGTTTGTTGTTGTTCAGGACAGGAGGAAGTTCCTTCAGAGCCTGTTTCAGTTTCCACTCCTCGTACTCTGAGGTACTTTGTTCTTCACAGTGTTTGATGTTAGAAATAAACAAAGACTCTGATGATGATGATGTTCATGTTCAGATTAAAGACTTCCTGTCGTATCTTCGGCCGGTCAACATTTACCCCAGTGTCATCCCCATCGGTCGCACGCTGACCGAGGTCACACAGATGTGAGTCATTTTGAATAAACTGATCAATTTTAAATAGTCACCTACTATTTATCACCAGCAAATCAATGATTGTGTGATTTTACAACTTTTTTTGTTTCATAAAGTTGATCAAATGTAATTGTTTTTCATCCAAATTGACCTATACATATATGTATGTATATATATATGTATATATATATATACATATACACACATATATATATATATATATATATGTATGTATATATATATATATATATATGTATATGTGTGTATATGTATGTGTATATATATATGTGTGTATATGTATGTGTATATATATATATACTGAAATTAAAACACAGTAAATTAGGGATCATCCTAAAAATGCTGCATAACAGTAAATACAGTTCCAGGCTACTGTCATTTATTAACAACCAGTACGTGCTGTGCTGCGCATTTGTCCAAAATTCTTGTTTAACCTCCGTCTAAATCCTAATATTGGCAGTCAGAAGTGAAGCCGCTGAAGTAAAACAATCCTGTGAAACTTGGGCAGGTTTTTCCGCGTCCCCGTGAGACCGACGAGCTATGAAATGTGTAAATTTCCAGCCTGTACTTTCACTTGTTCTCTGTTTGATTTCAACTTTTCACCCCGCATTCCTGAAACGCCACTGATTAACTGAGACAATGGAGGAAAATCCACTGACACAGACACACAGGCATCATTAATGTACACATGTACAGGTGTAAACCAGAGCAGCTGCTGTTTGTGGCTCAAGCAGCAGCTGCTCACTCAGTGTTTCCCTGAAGAGTCGACGACAGTCGCCAGTTAACCTACATTCAAGACGCTAATGTCTTCACCACAGACCCGAGAAAAAAGGCTCAGCGCTCCGTGTGAAAACCCGTCGACACGTTTACTGACACTGATGTTTTTACTCAACGAACAATCAAACAAACTTACTGACCACTCAACCACTCAAAATGGCCAGCTAATGCTAATGCCAAAACTGATGGTTTGCGTTGCTACGTTAGCATACTTCTAGCTATCTGTTATTAAGCCAATTAGCTTCTATCTATATAGCATATTGGCCATCTATCTAGCTATTTTTAAGCTAATCTATCGATCTAGTTTCTTGCTAACTTTTCTGTCCTAAAGCATGAAAAATATACATGTATCTCTCGGTAGCTATAGCAAAGAGCTAGCTTTTTTTGCGATCTTATAACATCTCGCAACTGTCACTGTGCACGACTGAGTCGCTGTGGAATGTTAATGCGTTAGCAGTTAATACTCAAAAACACGAAAGGTGCTTTTATTTCTACGGCGTCGTTTTATGTTTATTTCTCTTTTTTGTATGTGCGTTCTTCATCTTCATCGTCTTCTCTGTGGTGCCGACCTGCTGACATCTGCTCGTCTGTAATCTGGGTCGGACGACGACTCGGCACTTTCTGCAAACCTGGAAACAAACCTGCTGAGTCACCGTTTCCTTTTCAGAGTCCCAACCTAGTTTTATCTCACCACAGGATCGAAACACCAAAAACCAGGTTTTACACAAACACACATCGTCGACACCGCCGCTGTGGTGTGTGACGACTCAGCAGAGAGACGAGGACAGAGGAGACGAGGGGACGAGAGGAGGAGAGGAGAGGAAAAGGAAAAACGAGGAAATGTGATGGAGATGAATAGTGGAGGAAAGGAGGAAGAGGACGATGGAGAACTGGGAAAAGACGAAGAGGAGTGGACGGGAAGGAAAAAAGGATGGAAGGATGAGAGAAATTATGACGGGAGGAAAAGGAGGTAAAGAAAGGAGGCCACGAGGAAAGGAGAAGGAGAGAGGAAAGAAAGAAAAGAGGAAGAAAACAGAAGAGGCGACGTGAGGAAGGAGAGAAGGAAGGAAGAGGGAAAAATAAGGAAAGTAAAAAAGGAGTTAAGTGTGAAAAAGAGGAAGACGGAAGGAAGGAAGGAGAGTGAAGGTGAAGAAATGAGGAAATGTGACAGAAAAGACAGGAGAAAAGAGGGGAATGTGATACATGAAGAAAGGGAACAAAGGGAGGAGGAGGAGGAGAGAAAGAGGAGGTGACATCAGACGAGATAATCTGGAAACTCGCATGAATGAGTCAGTGATGAGAGGGAAGTTTTGAAAGAGGAGAAGAAAACAGGGAAGAGAAGAAGAAGAGGGGGTGAAGAGGGGGAGTGGTGAAGGAGGAGGAGAGGAGGTATAAATGCAGCACAGTGCAGTCAAGCTGCTGCACTTTTTTCAACATGTTTGTCGTCCGCTCGTCCTCCCTCTCTCTCCTCCTCCTCCTCCTCTCTTCCATCAGTGGCCTCGTTGCCGTGGCGACGGCTCGGCAGAGTCCCGCTTGCCCGCAGGTGATCCCTGCAGCGCTGATCCGAGATCTGTGGAACCAGACGTCTGCGCTGATCAATAAACTGCCGGTAAGATCAATAACATTATTGACTCTGATCAATCAATACATCAGTTTCATCTGATTGATGATTATTTTTCCGTTTCCATAAAGATTAATATTGATCACTTTTATTGATAAACTCATTGATCAGTTTCTGTCATCGTAACGGATCAATTCATCTGTTGTATATTGATATGTCGCGATGATACACGTTATTGATGATGTATTTGTCGCATAAAAACAAACATCGTACAGTTTGATTCCGATCAATATGTCAATAATCGCGTGTAAATGATCAATTCATTCTGAATATTACTAATATTATTCATCTATTATAAGATTTTGTGATTATTTTTCATGGTATTGATCCGTTTATGGATCGTGTCACAGAGGAGAATCGCTTCCTTCAAAATAAAAGTCCATATTGACGAGTACAATGAAGAAAAAAAGGTGAAATTCCACTTTTCACAGGAAGTGAATGTTTGAAAAAGATCAAAGAGTTTCTGAGTGAAAACACATCAAACACTTTTACTGAGAAACCGTAAAAAAAAATCACATCAAAGGACTTTTTACTGACGAATGAAAACCATACAATATGAAATATTCCCTCAAAACGTGTGAAATGAATAAAAAAAAAGCACATTCTATGAAAAATGCATTCATTTAAAAAATGTTTAGATTTTCTCTCAACGCGTCGTCATGTTTTCACATTTGCAGAAAGAAGAAAACTCCTCCAGACGAAAGAGGCTGCTGCCCAAGTTCTGCACCAGATGTCCCACGGTCAGTGAACGCATCAAACTTCTTAAGTCGTGAGAATTTTGACGTATTCCGAGTTCTGGTTTGTGGAAGTGAATATTTTTGGTCGTTCCCGGTGAACCTCAGTCTCCAGTCTTAAGATCTAATACTTTACCTCCACCATGGCTGTGGAGGTAAACACACACACATCCATGTGAGCTCCCAGAATGCACCACAAACGTGAAGTGAACTGGTCAAACCAGCTGTTTCCAGCACAAGTGTCTGGATTTTTTTAGGAGGAAGTGTTTTAAGAGCTGAGGAGATTCCCTCTGATTAATGTTTGATCCTGCGAGGCGTTCAATGTCTGCAGGACAAATCATATTAGTATTCAGGCGTTTACCCCCAATAAAATTAATGAACAAGAGATTTTATCTGCTGTACTTCATTTGCGTGCTAATGTGTTCGCATGGTAACAATCGCAGCTAAGGTGGTAAACATTCCACCCTCTTATAAGCATTAGCATGTTAGCATAAGCTACTTCAGTTTAGGACCAAAGTGGTGGATGGACAGTGACCAGTGTTAGCATGCTAACAATCAAAGCTTAGGTGCTAACGTTACACCTTTCTAAACATTAGCATGTTAGCATGAGATATATTAATCTAGGAGTGGTGGACGGACACTGACTAACATGGACATATATATATAACATATAACAGTATATATTTCAGTACATGTTAGCATGATATGGTTTGTTTTAATTCTGGAGCAAAGTGGTTGCTTTTCTATGCTAACACTGTAAGCTAACCTGATAACTATTACATCTGATCAACGTTAGCATGTTAGCATGAGATATATCTGGAGTCTGGACAGCCGATGTTGTCATGCTAATGCTGTGTGCTAAGATGGCAAACATGGTAAAATTACACCTGGTTACATTAGCATTACAGCAGAAGTGGTGTGTAGTGGCTGCTGTTAGCATTGCTAACAAGGTAACCTAAGATGGCATAACATTACACTCCCTCAACATTAGCATGTTAGCATGACATATTTCAGTCTGGGCTATTAGCAGCTGTTGTTAGCATTGCTAACACTATGAGCTGAGATGGCAAACATGCTAATCATTACACCTGGTCAACATTAGCATGTTAGCATGAGATATTTCAGTCTGGACTGTTGGTGGCTGAGGCTAACAATGGCTAACACACGTGTCCCCTCCTCCTCAGCATGCGATTGGCTGGCTGGAGGTGAGGGAGGTGATTGACATGTACCAGAGGAGTGTCTTCAGCAGGGACTTCATCCAGAAGCTCCTCCCCCTTCATTACGAGGACCTGCTTTTCCGACTGCAGTTCACACTGCAGCACTGTGTGAGTACACAACTGTGAACACACACTGTGTGTTTGTGCTGTATACACTGTAAAAAACAACAATACTACTACACTGTAAAAGAATTACTGTACTTTGTTTAGGTTTCTTCTGTCAAGCCTTCAAAATGGTTCAAACTCATCAAGAAACTGGAAAGGAAAATGAAAAAGGTAAAGAAATCTACAGCTTCTGCTGCAAACACTCACTCTCCCACACCAAAGCCCAGAGAGAAAATCAGTGTTTTTAACTCACATCACACACACAGGAGTTGTTGATCCACTTCTGCCTCCGTCACTAAGTTCAAATGTCTTATTTTGTCACTTCGGCTTTTAAAATCCTGCATTTGTATTGACCTCAGTGACACAAAGTGACCACACGAGGCAGCAGTAGACCAGCAGCTCCTGTGAGTGAGTGAGTGAGTGAGTGAGTGAGTGATTTACAAACTTCAGTTTCCTGTTGGAAAATCCGTCTCACAGTGAGATAAAGACGTGAAACGTGTTCTTGAGACATCGTATTAACTTTACCTGACTAACCTATTAATTAACTATGTAATCAATACTCTTGATTGACGGTGACTGTTTGTCGTCCTGCAGAGACGACATGAATCCGCTCTGAAGGCCGTTGGAGAGTTCACGTACGTCCTCCGGTGGATCGATGAACTGGCCAATATTTGACCTATTATTTTCATTTTCTTTTTTTTTTCATAAACATCAGTGTTTATTCAGTATTTTGTCATTTGAAAAAAGAGGATTTCAAACGTCCACATATTTATTATTCATTTATTAAGTTTTTGCTTTATTTCATTCAGTGCATGTTTAAAAACAACTACTAGAAACAGTGAAGCTTTTTAAATGTGTTTTTTTTTACCTCTGCACCTTTTATTTAACAATAATAAGTTATTTTTCCAGCAAATATTTATAATATTTGTGTTCAAAGAGTATTTTTATAATATATTGAAGTGATAAAAAATTATATAAAACATGGCGTTTTGTATGAAGTAATGTAGCTGTTTATTTATTCGGGAAAAAGTGAAATAAACTACTTTTTTTGGTCCATGTCGCTGTTCAGCTGTGTTTATTTTGAGCATCTGTCGCCCTCTGCTGGTCGGGAAGTGGTAATACAACAAGTGTTGGAGGGGTTTTTATTTCATCACTGGGAGAGAAGAGAAGAAAAGATTAGAGGGAAGAAAACAAAGGACTAAAATGGAGGAAAAGCGCGAACATTTCGTTTGTGGTTCGGCTCCGAGCTCAGACTTATTGTATCAATTAGGTTGTTTTTCACTTTTTGAGTGAAAACTTGGGAGTTGGGAACGGACCAAGCTGTAGACCGGTGAGGACGTCGTCAAAAAAAAGGGGACTAACCACACCCTGGCGTGCGAAAGGCGGGGCTTAACGCAACGTTGCAACGGAGACGCTACTTCCAGCAGCTTTTGTATACATACAAAATGGAGGCCAGCTAAGAGCAGCTTTCCTATTCCTTTGCTAAATACGACTCATTTTACAGGAATTCTAGTTTGTTTTGTTTTTTAAAACAAAAAAACAACGCATTATACATATTGTGTTCCTGCTAGCCGTGCAGCAGGCTTCCATCCATACAGACTCCGCCCTCCCCAGATTACCGTAGTGGTGGTGAAACTATATGAACTTGGTAGTTTTTGCCTTGTAATCAGGGTTCATGGATATTTTCTCAAGAGCAAATTCAAGCACTTTTTTTGACACATTTAGTCGTTTCCTCCCGTTTCATGTTGTCATACCTCGTGCAGATGAACCCCTGAGTCAAGAGAGACGATGGCAAACGGGTTGAAAACACAAAGGAATGAAGTATAAGGAATAAAATAGTGCAATATTTATACTGTGTGTGTGTGTACATATACTGTATATATACACATATATACATCTTATTGTTTTTAGTCGTTAGAATTGTCGCTTGAAATCTTCATGTTTGACAGTTTGCTGCGTCTTCAGGGTCAGAAGTTAGAGGTGATGCTGGCAGACTGAACCTCCACCTCCCACAAAAGGATGTGGTGTGTGTCTCTGTGTGTGTGTCTCTGTTTGTGTGTCTCTGTGTGTGTGTGTCTGTGTGTTGACGTTGGCCCCCCTTTGGTTTTGACTTCTAGGAAAAACACATACAGAGGAGAATGATTTCAAACGCAGGAGACAAGCATTTAATTCCACTACAACATTTACTTAGAAAGCCAACAGTCAGTGTGTGTGTGTGTGTGTGTGTGTGTGTGTGTGTCAGACTGGCACACATTTTTTGATTCATCGTCAGAAACATTCAATCATTCGCTGCATCTCCACCACAGGAACTTCAATTCAATGATTCACAACTCCTTGGTTGTATCGAGGGTGTAATGATATCACCTTTTTTATGCAAATTCACCCACTCATTCATAACAGAGAACAATACTCTAAACACATATGTGTCATCGTCATTATTTTAGCAAACGTTTGTACTTTTTTCTTCACCAAAAAAGTTTCTATTTCACACATTTGATTCGCACGTAGGATAAAAATAACACTCGTGTTTCTCTGATGGTAAATAATCGATTATAAAATTGGTAATTTCATATATATTTTATTTAAAAGAACAACAATTGAAGAAAATCAGGTGTTGGAATAGACGCATTAATTAATTGACTCTATTTTAATGACAAATTTGACACTTTCTCCCACTGTGCTAAAATTAAAATAAAATGTGTGTATATGTGTGTGTACATGTATATATATATGTATATATAAGTATATATATGTAAGTAATTCTTGATTTTAGGCATAAAACACCACGTAAAAAAAGCTGCAGCTTCATAAAAAGGAAAAACGACATTGGATCCAAATTGGAGCCCTGTGGAACGCCAGCAGTAAACTCACCAGCAGTTCAGTGATAAATGGGCTGGGCTAGCATGTCATTTCTGTTTTAACTTGGGTCGTTCAGTTAGGGTTTATTGGAGCGTTCCAGTTACATCAGAAGTCGGAACTGGGAGTGACGTCACCTACCAGTTCAGTTGACCGTGTTCCAGTTGAGTATGCAACCGTATCTTAGGATAGCCATTGTTAGCAATTACAACACACATTATTTAAAATTTAATATTAAAATACTTTGTGTTTTTACTATTGCCGTGAGTGGCAGTCATCTTGGAATGTTTGTGAGATTGCCCTGACATTCCAAGTTAGAAATCCAACATTAGTGGCTAAATTTGGACTTTCGACTGCAACTGGATCGTACCATTATTTGCTTGCCTGATTTACAAATTCTCAAAATGAGAAAAAGTCTTTTCTTTCTTTCTTGTATAATCATTCAAGGAACTCAAAAAAACAGAATCCGTGTCTAAGTCTTAGTTTTCTCCGGCTGTTGCCATGGTTACGCAGTCATTGTGACGAGTCATTTCAAGACGGAGGAGATATATATGTATTTATATTTATTTTTAACACATCTTTGTGTGTGTGTGTGTGTGTGTAATTACACTCCTCATGCAACATTTGCATCTGGACTCTGAATGTCATGAGGTTGAACGGGGAATCCCTGGAGTTACAACGGTTCTACCTGCGCCGATGAGTCAGGGTTTTGTTGAACGCCTTGTGGTGGTGTTTCCAGCAGCAGTGACGGTGAATCTGCTGCATTCACTCGACTTTCAGAGGTGAAACTCACTCACTCACCTCCACTGGTGACGGTTTCCACCTGTGCAGCAGGCGTCTCTGCCCACAATGATGCACACATTTCTTCCTGCCGCTGTGGCAGGCCTGCATAGCATGTTCTAAAGAAAGTCGACTCATGACTCTTATTCCATTGAATTTCCCGACTTAGACACACGATACGATACAATTTCTGCATTGAAATGTCCATAAATGACCGTTTTGCTCAAACATTTCAAAAAACGTTTCCATCACTCTTTAAATCAACAGAAAAATGTATTTATATTGAAGAAAACAAAGAACATTCAGTGCTACAGTCACACTTTGTTTTGTTGAGTCAGTATCACGTCACTATAAGCTGTGATCTACAGATTCCATACAAAACAGTTATGTTTGTATGTCAACATGTGATCACAAGTACGATCAATTCTCACTTCATTATCTGTCATTTTCAAGTAAACATTTAATCGTAGATTAATTGACAGTTAGTTACTTATCTCACTAGCTACTACTTAAACCCAAGGTCACTGTACATGGAAAAAAAGAGCAGAACAAAAACACGAACCAAAAACAGATCAGATGGTAAAAACCTGCAGGAACAAGTGTTGCTCCAACATTGATTTAAAAGTTTCCAGAGTTGGTGAATAGCCAGAGGGAGTGAGTGCCAAAGGTCTAGAGCAACGACACTGAAGGCCCCTTTGCCTGCAGGTGCGGGGAATGGAGAGGAGACCGAGGTCAGCAGACTCGGAATCGGGTGGTGGAGGGTGTCAGTTTCAGGTGCCAAAGGATTCCCACCCTGCTTTTTTGCCGCCAATGTGATCCTACTGACTTCATCGAACAACGACGAAGTGTGAAGCGGTTGGGATGAAGATCTAAATTCGAGGCCATGGTATTCAGGCAGGGGAGTTACTTCCCAGAGTGTCGGGGTCTTGTTCACGAGCAAGGGGAGTGTGGAGTGAGAGATTGCCCGGATGGACTGTTAAAGCGATCCGTTGTGGTGAAAAGGGAGTTGGTTTACTGGTCATTCTACATTCCAACCTCTCACTTTTGGGCCAGAACTGTGGGCGGCTGAAATGAGTTTCCTCCACAGGGTGTCTGGGCTCATCCTAAGAGATTGGACATCCGGGAGAGGCTCGGAGTCGAATCCCACGGGCTCCTTGGGCATCTAGTCGGGATGCTTCCTGGACGTCTCCCTGGGTAAGTGTTTTGGCATGGCTGAGCGGAGGGAGGCCCCGTGGGCAGACCCAGGACACACTGGTGAGATTATCTCTCGGACGGCTGGGGAACACCTTGGTGTCCCACGGGCAGAACAGGTTGGAGGTGGCTGAGGAAAGGAGTGTCTGGTTCTTGTTGTCCCTGCGACCCAGACCCAGATAAACGGTAGAGAACTAACAGTTGACAACAGTAGATCATCACTAGTAGACTTGTAGAGACTCGTACTAGTAGAGGGTCAGAAATGGACTACCAAAATAAAGTGATACCAGTAAAAGCAGAATACCAAATGATTCCCATGATCCCACAGTGCTTCGAGACATCACGCTAGGTTTGTTGTCATTGTTTCGATGGAGAAATTTCCAGCTGCAGAAAGTACAATCAACAAGTTTAACGATAATGATTTCATTTTCTCGTGAAACCCTCTTTAAACTGTACGTAAGAAATGGACAAAGTCTTCGGATTGCAATACAAACTCCCCACAACCAGAACATAGTTTACGAAAATTGGGGGGAGTAAAGAAACAGTCATATCTGCACAGGAGGTTGAGTGGAGGGGAAGACAGCCCACCCTGTGGATGCTGTAGAAAAAAAGGTCAAAGAGGCCACTGTTTACTTTCACTCTGAGGGTGCACGGACCCCCACGGCTGCTGAAGTAGTTCAACCTACTTCTGCTGCACGAACACGCCTACTCACTCTACTACTTGTGACTTGTGATGTGACCGATTTCATGCCAGGCCTATTTTTTCGGTTTCAGTGTTTGTGTTGTGCGAAGATAAACATCCCGACAGCAGTCAACCGAAGCCGCTTTCCGTGAAAAATCCACGTAAAAAAATACCCTTAGTCCCTACAGTTTAAGCCACCGAGCATTTTAGCTCAGTTTGAGAAGTAATCTGCGTCCCAATGTTCGTCCTGGTTGCGATACGTTTATTTGTCTAGTTTTTGTTGCACTCTCTGCTGCGTTCGCTCGCTCGTTTGCAGCTAGTGGCAAAACAAAACGAGATGAACGGTCATTGTGAATGAAAGAGGTATATTCCGGTTCATACTCGGCTGGAGCAGCGGTTAGCGCTCTTTGCCTTTGCAGCAAGAAGACCCGGGTCCTTTCTGCATGAGTTTGCATATTCTCCCTGTGTGTGCAGCAGTTTTCTCCGGGTTCTTCTTCCCACAGTCCAACAACATGCACTATAGGGGATTAGGTAAATTGGACACTCTAGATTCACCGTAGGTGTGAGAGTGAATGGTTGAATGGTTGTTTGTCTCTATTTGTGTCCCTGCAATGGACTGGTGAACTGTCCCAGCCTGAGATTGGCTCAGCTCCCCCCACAACCCCATGAACAATTATACAGCTAACCCTCTGACCTTCAAAAACAATTCCTCAAAAAAAGGACATAAAACATTTGTAAACACTTGTAAAGATGAGTTTTTAATACAAACAAACAAGCAGTCCAAGTATTTCTACATTAAGAGCTACTGACTCAATTATTAGTTAAACTTACAAAATAAAGTACACGTTTTTATCTAACGTTTCGTTTCATTTGTCGATACGTTAGACACGTCCACGCCTTGTTTTAAACGTTGTTCTACTCTGTCGGAGGTTGCAGAGGGAAAACATCACCCTTGTGAAATGATCGATAAAAACACTACATTCACATCTTAATTTCTGCACAAGTCTCAGTTTCAGTTAAGTTATAAGACAAATCCAGTGAATACACCTTCATTTTAGGGATAAAACACACAAAAAAAGCTGCGGCTTCACAAAAAGGACAAACAACATCGGATCCAAACTGGAGCCCTGTGGAACGCCAACGTTAAACCCACCAGTCTTTACTGCACGGAAATCGCTTCTTAAACTTTGCACGAAAACACAACAATTAACTAAATAATTGAGTCATTTTTTTGTCACAGACAACAACAATGCCACTAATCACCTTTAGAAATACATTTTAAATGAAAATAAGTGCACATTAAACAATAAATAGTATAAGTAATGAGTCAAAAGTGACACTTTTTTGTGTTTCATTTTAAATTTTTGTTTAATTTTTTTGATGTATGAATATATATATATTTGCACAAACAGAGACACATTTCTACGCCTTAGACATTTCTGCGTAATTTTTAATGAGGTTTTTTTCATTTAGTTAAAGGAGCCGTGCATGTAAAAGCATCCATGCACAGAGGCTTGCATCTAAACACACACACACACACACACACACACACACACACACACAAAGGTCTTTATGGTTTCATAAGGCTTAGATGAGGTTTGATACAATCTTTAAACCACACACATAATTACTGGCACTAAAGTGTGCGCTGCTGCTGCTGCTGCTGCTGCTGCTGCTGCTGCTGCTGCAGCAACAGTGAAACTGTTCTACGGCCACTCTGACCGGGGAGTCTCCACCTCTGTGTGTGTGTGTGTGTGTGCGTGCACATGCACGTGCTCAGTGAATGGGAGTGAATGGAAACCTGACCAGGGAGTCTCCTGTGTGTGCAGGTTTAGCATCAGCGCTGCAAGTTTTAGAGGAAAACTGTTGTCGATGCTGCTGTTTCTGGTGCTTCTGCTGAAAGCCCACAGACCACAGACGTACACAACCACACACACACACACAGACACACACACACAGGGATACACACTGCCACATATATATATATATGGGCCCACAGGTCAACAGAGACACTCCATCATCGCACTCTTCACACTCTCAGTCTCACTCTCGGACGAACGTCCTCCTCCTCCTCCTTGCCAGTTTCTTCTTCGCCCCTCGACACTTCCCGTCTCTTGTTGGACATGTCTCTGCGCTGTGGGACACTGGGTCTTCTGGTCTTACTGGGACTGGCACTGGCACTTGGGAGTCCACACCGCATCAAGCCCAGCGGCGAGAAGCAACCCTCGGAGTCCACCACGAATCTGCTGGTGAGTTTGCCTTCCGGCGTTCCCCAGGGCTGCGCTTTGGATCCGATGTCGTTTTCCTTTAAAATGGTTTTATCCTTAAAATACAGGTTTCATTGTAAGGATTCTGTCTTTAAGTAAAGATGAACTGAGACTTTAGCTCACATTGAGGGAATGTGTGCATACGTTGAGAGATTAATAGATTATTGAATTTCCTCCGCAACTTCATACAGTGACTGCCGATTTTTCATATTTTACCGTGGATTAACATTTAAGCATTCACAAGGAAATGACAGATTATCATTATTACTCATGGTGATATGAGTGAGAGAAGAAAAATCACTGTGGTTGATTTCTGTCTTTCATCTGGTTTTCATCTGCACTGCAGAGACGCAGTGAAACCAGAGTCTGATTTCACACTTAATCTACTTTTCACAATCCAGTAGTAGTAATCTAAGTAGAAATTAATGAATGCACAAGTACTGTACACATACATTTCGTGACGTCACTAAATTACTTTTATTGGTATTATCATGTTTCAGTGACAGTGACATACATTTGCATTTCAGTTTTTTTTAAGTCTAAACAAAAAATAAAAAATCTGAACCAAATAATTAGTTTACAAGCAAAAAAAGTTTCTTTTTTCTTCATTTAATTACATTTTGGCCCTGTGATGGACTGGCGAACTGTCCAGGGTGTACCCCGCCTGGCGACTGATGTAGCTGGTGGAGGATAAAGCAGTAGATGATGACTGACGAATTACATTTTTTTTTTTTTTTATAATATATGGAAATTATTTCCCGGAAAATTTAAATCTCATCAAGTTATGCTTTTTAAATTGAAATTTCTTTATATATTTTTATGTCTTTTCTTCATATTTTAATATCCAACATTTGGACTACTGGACTGGAGTGTAGTAGGGGGTGAAAATATGTGACAAATTTTGTCAAATCATAGCAAAACTTTGGTCTGATCGCGATTTTCGCAGGTTCCGATGAGCACCCAGCGTTTTCGTGCACAACGAGGTCTTCAAACGTGCGATCAAAGACTCAGTTTAACTCAGATTCCTGTCGAGTTGTTTTGAATTGAAGTCTTTTACTGATACTTTAACAGGAAAGTGGTCAAATGCACTTAAGAATAGAATCTAATTCAACTCTCACATTGTTATTGATTTGTGTTCTTCCAGCATCTGAAGGAGCCGGAGGTCGGCAAAGAATCTCTGTTCAAGTCTGTGGTCAGAGGCATCAACACGTCGTGTCAGGTACAAAATCACACAAACACACGTTTGTTTGTTTGTTTGTTTGTTTGTTGACAGTGATGAGGAACTTCTCAAACAAAATGTGTTTTTAGGGGATTTAGATGACATCATTTTTTATTGTCAATAGCAATAGCAAGTTCCTTAGAATAAAATTAGAGATAAATATCATTTTGAAAGTTGACATAGGTCATTTAAAAGTAGTGTATCTACCAATGTAGTAAAAAAACAAAAACAAATAATAAATTAATTAATCTAAAAACACAACTTAATCTGTTAAAGACAGAAAAAATAAACTCTCTCACACAAGAGAAAATCTGTGATTTTAACATCACAGCACACAGGAGTTGTTGATCCACCGCTGCCTCCGTCACTAAGTTCAAATGTCTTATTTTGTGTATTCGGAATTTAAAATCTTTGTTCAGATTTAAATCAGTGACACAAAGTGACCACACGAGGCAGCAGTAGAGCAGCAGCTCCTGTGTCCCTGTGAGCTTAAATCACTGATTTTCTCTATGGGCTTTGGTGTGGGAGAGTGTTTGAAAAGTCTGTCTCACATTGAGACTAAAGCCTGATGAGACTTCAGTTAAATTGTCTGTCCTCCATCTTGTCCACAGAGAAAAGAGGACATCCAGGTGATGAACGCCACTCTGAGCGTCTACATGCGTATCTTCTCCAGTATCCTGCACCACCACCACAGCAGAGGCGCTGCGGCGCTGCTGGACACTCTGTCCGCCTCAGACCAGCACCAGGTGAAGCTGGAGGTGAAGGTTCTGCAGCAGAAGATGGAGAAGCTGTGGAGGAACCTGAGTGTGGAGAACCACAACACAGAGAACCTGCTGCGAGAACTCAGCAACATCCAGGTACTTGGACCTCTGACAGTGATGGACCTCTTATAGTGATGGACATCTGACAGTGAGGGACATCTGACAGTGATGGACCTCTGATAGTTATGGACATCTGACAGTGATGGACCTCTAACAGAGAGGGACATCTGACAGTGATGGACCTCTGATTGTTATGGACATCTGACAGTGATGGGCCTCTGACAGTGATGGACCTCTGATTGTTATGGACATCTGACAGTGATGGACCTCTGATTGTGGACATCTGACAGTGATGGGCCTCTGACAGTGATGGACCTCTGACAGTGAGGGACATCTGATAGTGAGGGACATCTGACAGTGACGGACCTCTGACAGTGACGGACATCTGACATTGATGGACATCTGACAGTGATGGACCTCTGATAGTTATGGACATCTGACAGTGATGGATCTCTGACAGGTGTCTCTCACTCTGTATGTGTGTGTGTGTGTCCACATGACATGAATGAGGACGGTCTTCTGATCCTGTCTCATCTACTTTATCTTATCTTGTCTCCTCCTATCTCATCTTGTCTCCTCCTATCTTATCTTGTCTCCTCCTATCTCGTCTTGTCTCCTCCTATCTTATTTTGTCTCCTCCTATCTCATCTTGTCTCCTATCTCGTCTTGTCTCCTATCTCATCTTGCCTTGTCTTGCTTTGTCTCATCTCCTGCTTCACTGCGGTGTGTTCTCATGTCTTCTGTTGTCCTATCAGAGGACGTGTCTGTCCTGTCCTAACAGAGGACATGCCTGTCCTGTCAGAGGACGTGTCTGTCCTGACAGAGGACGTGTCTGTCCTGACTTTATTATTTGAACATAATGAATATTATATTGAAGTGAATCATGAAACGAGATGAGAAGGTGTTTTATACAATTCTAGAGGATGTAGTGAATGGATGAATGAATGACTGAATGAATGAACCAACCCTGATGTCTCATATCTTCTCTCTGTATGTGCAGGTCGATGACCAGGTGAACCAGCGGAGGGCGCTGGCTGAGTTCCAGATGGTTTATCAGGCTGCGTCTCTGATCATGGACACGCCCACTAACTCTGACCAATAGGAATGCTGGGAAGTGTTCTCCATGACAACTAATCCTCTCTCAATAATATAATCTCAGTCAGGTGCTTGTTTTTTTTCCATGACGTCACACTTTCATGTATTTATTGTTATTTATGGAGTAACTTCAGGTCAGAGTTTAATTTAATTTAATTTAATTTAATTTAATCTTAATTTAACCATTTTTTTTATTTATCACTCGTTTATTTACGTAATTTATTTTCTCATTCTGGAACAGCCTTTGTTTGTTTGTTTGTTTGTTTGTTTTCTTTTGAATAAAAGCAGCAACAAACAAAGCTTTGAGTTTTTCATCATTTCCGACAACAGAGATTAACAGTAATCTGAAATCGTCTAATCTGCTCAAAAACCTTCTGTATATAAAATGCCAATAATCAATAAAATAATCTGATACTGTCTTGATAATCTCATATGAATAATCTCTAATCTAAAATAATCTAATGTCATAAAATTTCAAATGCAAATTTGTAAATTATAGTTTTCAAATTTCCCTCTAAATAATCTAATCTAATCTGACACTCTGTTTATAAAGGTGTGTGTGTGGTGACTGCGGGGTTTTTCCCTCGCTGTAAAAAAATTACGTCATCTGAAGAAGACGAAACTTCACTTTCATCCAAACGTTTAGAAAAACTGAATCATCAGGAAACATGTGACGTTTGAGTGTCAACGTCACTAAAAAAAATCTTAAATTAGACATTTATATATATATGGTATTTATACAGCGGCGAAAAGTCCAATTTTACAGATTTACCCTAAATGTCTCACACGATGACATCTATAAAACACGAAGGACGTCTACAAAAGTCAAATTCACAGATGTTCCCTGAACGCCTCACGGGCAAAAACAAATAATTATTGACGGGTCGTGAACGCCTCTCGTACCTCAGCAGCCAATCACAGCGCCGCAGGTGTTTCGCGGCGCGCGCTCACCAGGCGGACGTGTTTGAGGACTGTGACGATGGCGGCACCGTTTCTTCTGCTGAGTTCAGGGTTCAGAGCGCGTCGCTCCGCCACCATGTTCGTGAAATCAGCAGGTCACGTGAGTAACTCTGGCACGAGCCACCATGACTCAGCGGTTTTAAGCTAGTCTGGTGATACACAAGCGAATAAAGGAAAGTTTTGTGTTTTTTTTCAGAATAATTCCATAAACTGTGGTTGTTTGAGGTACTGCACCAAGAACCAGACATTTAAAAACGGAAGTTAAAGTCAATTTACACGTTTCGTTGACTTGAATATACTTCAAAAGTACAAGTACACTAAAAATAGCAGCGTGGACTCAGAGAAAAACTGTTTTATGCCACTTAAAAACGAGTCCGTTTAAGTCTACAATATCTTAAGAACACATTTCTTGTCTTTATCTTTATCTTTATCTTTATCAACAGCAGTCTAAAGTTTGTGAACCGCTCACTCTCCCACACCAAAGCCCACAGAGAAAATCAGTGATTTTAACATCACACACACAGGAGTTGTTGATCCACTGCTGCCTCCATCACCAAGTTCAAATGTCTTATTTTGTCAATTCTGCGTTTAAAAGTCTTCCTTCAGATTAACGACAGTGACACAAAGTGACCACACGAGGCAGCAGTAGACCAGCAGCTCCTAATATCACTGACTTTCTCTATGAGGTTTGGTGTGAAGTGTTTGAACTCATCATTATTTATGTGCTGTAGCTTGTAGTTTGCCCTGTTGTCCAGCAGAGGGCAGTACTTTGACCTACTGCACGTGTTTTTGTCCTAATCTTTGTGATGTCATGTGACCGGAAACATGGAAGTTGGTGTTGGGACGTTTTGGATATAAAACCTTTAAAATTTCCTTAACTAGTGTCTATATCTTGTAACCGGAAGGTCGCCGGTTCAAGTCCCCACCAGGTCGAAAGGGCTGGGGTGCCCCTGAGCAAGGTACCCAACCCCCATTGCTCCCCGAGCGCTACTCAGTGTGGGTAGGATGGGTCAAAATGCAGAGAATAATTTCCCTAAGGGGATTTATAAAGTATCTAAAATTAAAATTAAAATAAAAAAAAAATAATTAACCGGCTTGTGTTTAATGATCATTTTTGTTCGGTTGTTGTTGTTGTTGTTTTTTTAACTTTGAGTGATTTTGTAAACAAACATGAATTTATTGATTTATTTATAGTCAATGATGATTGTTTACAGTAACATTTTATTTTGTCTCTTCAGCTGAAATTTTGTGAAAATTTTACACTGGTGTCTGAAAAGAAACTGATGTGAATTCCCTCAAAACCTGTGAAACCTCTTCCTGCGTGTGTGTGCGCGTGTGTGTGTGTGTGTGTGTGTGTGTGCATGCGTGCGTGTGTGCGTGTGTGTGGGGGATACCCATGTGTTTAACACTTGTCTCCTTCCTGTTTCCTGTTGTTGGGATCCAGAGTAAAAAAAGGTTACTTTGACATTTAATTGTTATTCATTTAGAAAACGTGTGTGTGTGTGTGTGTGTGTGTGTGTGTGTGTGTGTGTGTGTCATCATATACTTTCACATTCCTGCTGTTTGTTTGCTTTTAAACAAACAAACTGTGGCTCCAAACAATATCAAGTTGTAACGAGTCATTTTTATATGTTTTTATTGTTAAATGAGTAGATTAATTTTGCATCATAAATATGTTTTTTTTTATTGTTGCATATTAAATCAACCACTTATATTTTGAAATGATCCAATCCAACTTTATTAGTGAAGCACTTTAAAACACAGAGGACAGAATAATGGACATATAATAAAAGGAATCAATATAACGTCCACCACAACTGTTGCTTTTCCCACAAAAGTTGGGCTTTATTTTTTTTACTTGACTGGCCCTCGACTGACCACACGACAGCGTCAGTGGCCCTCAGGTCATTTGACTTTGAGAGTAACTTCATTTGTTAATTCAAATATCGATATTCACCCTGGTGTAGCGATTATGCACGAGGAAAGACAACGATGTATTTGTGACTTTATTTTAAATAACTTACTGGTTGACGACGCACACGCACACACAAACACACACACACACACACCCACACACACACACACACACACACACACCCTTTCATTTACAATAAAACATGTCTCTGCAGCTCAAACACTTTCACTTTCCGTGTGAAGTTTGATGAGAACAGATTCTTTTCAAACTCCTCACACCTCGGGGTCTCTTCATGACATCATCACACTTCCTGTTGTCGTCTCTGGCTTTACTGAAACATGACAGACGAATGAATGAATGAATGAAATGCCTCCGTTTGCACAAATGAGTCAAACCGCTCCGTAATTGTCCTGAAATGGTGCCGCAGACGTCGGTAAAAACATTTCTTCTTCTGTAGAACACGGCGGCCATTTTGTACATCATGGTTGCTGCGTTCCATTTGTAGTCAGAACTAGGATTTTAGGATTTTTATCGCACCCAGCAACGGCGGACGTCACGCTGCCGTTTTCTTTAGCAGCGCCCACCGTCACACCTTAGAGTAAATAACAAAAATAACTTTCATTTATTCAACGACGCCTCCTAAAGTCAGATTTTCAGCTTAGAAAACCCGACATGACGTCGCCCGTCGAGTTCACCACACTCCAGAAGTCGCAAATGTATCTCATGCTAGCCATCGCTAGCATTACTGGCCAATAACAAAGCGATAAAGAGCGCGGTATTTTGCACAAACACAGAAACAGTGCTGTGACGCTGTTTTACCCGGTTTAAAAACCCTGTTATCTTATCTCGGAAATTCCGAGTTCTGAGTACAAACAGAATCTAGCGTAAATCCCTTAACTGGGAAACGTATTAAAATCGTGCCGTAGTTTAGGCCGGAATCATGTTTTTTCTCTTTAGTTAACGATGTAGTTTTTCTAAAAAGATTTTTTTCGGGCTGATATCGGCTTCCTCTGATTAAAAAACACTCGGCTACTTTCTCTGATAATTGTACATCTGTTTTATATATACATCGGAAGTGGAAATGACGTTGATTTGAGATTTGAGTCGGAAATGCAAACTTATCTCAGGCTAGCCAATCGTTAGCAATGCCGGTCGATAACGAAGCGCAGCGCAGTATTTTGCGCACACACAAAAACAATAATCTTGGAAATTCTGAGTTCCGACTACAAATGGAATGTAGCGTAAACCCCTAAACTGGGAAATGTATAAAACTGTGCCCAAAAAAATCGTTTTGTGAATCACTCACTCTCCCACACCAAAGCCCATAGAGAAAACCAGTGATTTTAACGTCACACACACAGGAGTTGTTGATCCACTGCTGCCTCCATCACTCAGTTCAAATGTCTTATTTTGTCACTTTGGCTTTTGAAATCCTATATTTGGATTGACCTCAGTGACACAAAGTGACCACACGAGGCAGCAGAGGACCAGCAGCTCCTGTGTCCCCGTGAGCTTAAATCACTGATTTTCTCTATGGGCTTTGGTGTGGGAGAGTGTTTTCCTTGTGTCCACTGGTTGTCAAAAAAGAATCTTTTTGTCGTATAGTAACTAACTATAGTAGCTATAGTTAGAATTTTATCGGGCGTGAAACCACGACGCTTAAATAAAACCAGTCATGTGACATTTCTGCCTTCAAATGGAGAAATTGGGGAATGTTCCTCTTTTTTTTTCTTTCTGATGAAACCACGGAGGCGACGCTGAGCTCATCGTTCGTAATCGTTTCCGTGAAGGAGAAGTCGAGTTGACACGGGTTCTGACTTCCGCCGCAGGCCGCGCCGCTCCATGAACGCCGCCGAGGAAAGCTGCTTTTCCCGGCGCCGGGAACGTCCAGAATTCCCGCCACACACTCTGGAGTCCCGGATCTGGGGGGAGAGGGGGATGGGAGGTGGGGTTATGGCGTTGGCACCAGGCTTGGAGCTGATGTGTGACGAGTGGGAGACCCCTCACCCGCTTCTATGAAGTTTGGTGATTTTAAAGGAAACCACAGTTCACACCTCGATCATCTCTGCTTCACACCTTCTCTCTCTCTCCCCTCTCTCTGTGTGTGTCTATGTCTCTCTGCCGCTTTGCCTCACTTGCCCTCTGAGATATAAATGAAAGCTTCAAACACTTATGAGACAACCCCTGTGAAAGAGACACTCGGCTGTCACTGCGTCTGTCACTGCGTCTGTCAGTCAGGGAGGTCTTGACCCGTCCGACACTTCAGGAAAGCGTACCGTCAAAGACCGCGACATGTTGCCGTCGGCGGCGAGGACAGTGGTGTGTCTGTCCCTGTGTCTGTGTGTGTGTCAGGTCAGAGGCTCGCACATCCCGTCCAAGATGAACCGGACCCTCCAGAACCTGCTGCAGTACTATGTGAGTACGAACACCGCGAGTACGGCGAGTACCACAGCCGCTGATTCTGTGAGTACTGCGGGTGTAACAGTTAGTGCGAGACCTGTACCTCTGTTAGTTAAACCTGTGCTTTTGTGTTTTTGTTGCCCCGCGGTTTCTGTTTCCTCCTGCTGCTGTTTCTCACCACACACACACACACATGCACACACACACACACACACATGCACACACTTTCAATGTTCATGTCTTCATCTCACTGTCAGACAGACTTTTCCAACAGGAAGCTGAAGTTTTGTGAACCACTCACTCTCCCGCACCAAACCTCATAGAGAAAACCAGTGATTTAAGCTGGCGGGGACACAGGAGCTGCTGGTCTGCTGCTGCCTCGTGTGGTCACTTTGTGTCACTGAGGTCAATCTGAACGAAGGATTTCAAAAGCCGAAGTGACAAATGAACACATGTGAAGTCAGTGATGGAGGCAGCAGTGGATCAACAGCTCCTGTGAACTCCTGTGTGTGTGTGTGACGTTAAAATCACTAGTTTTCTCTATGGACTTTGGTGCGGGAGAGTGAGTGCTTTACAAAACTTCAGTTTCCTGTTGGGAAAGTCCGTCTCATAGTGAAATAAAGACGTCAAACTTGTTCTTAAGACATCGTAGACTTAATTTGATGTCGATTGTATTGGCTAAGGGTTTTGTTAAGGGGAAATCTGAACTCTTTTTTTCTTGTGTTTGTGCAGGCGGCCACTTTAAGTGTCAGAATCTGCCCTAAAACACTTAAACTTAAAACACTTAACACACTTAACACTTAAACTTAAACCTGAATGATCCTTTTAACCACTTCATACATGCAAATACATATTTCACAACATCCAAGTCATCATTGAGTCAGTCCGGCTTGACCTTAAACACTTAAGTGTAATTGTGCGGCCGTAAAGTTTCACGACTAATGTTTTATTTTAAAACCTGAACAGGAACAAAAGTTTTGACTTTTAAAAACCTGTTTTCTCATCTTTTTTTTTTTCATTTAGAAAATTCCACCTAAAGACAGATTCTCCGGGAAACCCGTGTTCGCCAGAGAGCCGCTCTACAGCAGGATGGAGGTAAATCACTTTAAAGGAACACGACGCACATGCTCCACATCAAATATTCTGTCATTTATGGTCTTTATTTGATGTTTGGTCCATAAAATGTCTGAATAATTCACTTTTAACAAAGAAACCAGAAAATATTCACATTTCAGACGCTGAAAAATGACAAACTAAAATAGTTTTCATTGAACTTTAACAGCGGAGAGAGGAAATGGTTATCAAGTTTCTTGAAGTTAATTCAGACGAAACTGTTCTATTTTTAGCGTTTTATTTGTTATTATTGTGAATTTTTGTAATAATGTAATCAGCACTGAAGAATCAGAGGGTTTTTCCCTGTTCTCTTTATTCTTCTCTCAGTGACTCATCTCAAAACATGACTCAATATCTTCATTTAATCCTGTTATTTCTTTATTTTTAAAAACCCTGATGATGATGATGATGATGATGATGATGTCACATAGCTGGATTGTTTTGACCTTTGACCTGTGCCTTGAATCCATGATACGGACACATTATAGGAACTTTGTCGTCATGTTTCTCCGTCAGCGAGCGTCGTTTCCTCTCAGGCCCACTCTGCAGCTGCTTTTAGCTCCTGTGAGGCGGGCGGGGGCGGGGCCAGGGGAAAGGGGCTCCAGACCACAACAAACCACACAGTTTGTTTTTCACTGTGTGAAAAGTTTTCACCGTGTGTGTGTGTGCGTGTGCGTGTGCGTGCTGTTAAAATCACTGGCTTTCTCTATGGCCTTTGGTGTGGGAGAGTGAGTGAGTTTACAAAGACACAAACTTCAAATGGTAAAAGATAAATTGAAGTCACGCAGGTTTTATGAAGTCTTTTTGTTTTTTCTCTTTAACACGATCGCTTAAATAAACCGCGTCTGTTTTTCTTTTGCCAGATAAAGCACTTGTTTATGAGCAGCGTTTTGGAGACGTACGAGAAGCTGATTGGTCAGATGTTGAAGCAGCTGCCGACGCCGACTCCCCTGACCGCCACCGCCACGCCCGGGTCCCCGAGCAAGGGCGTGGAGGTGAGGGCGGAGCTGAACTACCTCTTACACAAGATCCAGGACCTGAGGAAACACCGCTACCAGGAGCAGAGTGAACTGGTGCAGCGTCTGCAGAGCCTCGGACGCATCCAGGTACTGACCCTCACAGCGCCCCCTGCTGTCCGGCCTCTGCTCAACACCAGAGCTGTGAGAAAATATCCCAAACATCGCGATATTTAATCGCATGAGATCCATGGAAATTTTGGTTGTATTTAAGCCTCCAACCACTAGATGGCAGCAGGCTGAATTTAACAAAAAAATTTTAGCAGTGAGAGTTTAAGAGTGGAACTAGATTATTTTTTAGAGGGGGGAAAAATCACAAAAAAAACAAAGTATCGCCTTGCTTTTAGCTTCCCAATATTTCGCAGAATATTTTATCGTCACAAACATTGGTATTTGTCCAAAGTCTGTTTTGTTTATGAAAATAAAAGCCGATTCTTTTAGACGAATTTGAAATGGTTTAACGCAATTTCTTTAGAATCATTGCGACCATTGCAGCTACATTCTTTCAGATTTCTTTTTTTATTGCGAAAAACCTTGTTTACGAATCTAAAACCAGATTCTTATATAAGATAAAGAGATTTTATCATGTGTAAGTTTAAGACAAGTCATACAATTATCGCAATAATTCCATGATTAGCAGCTACTTCCATTAGGATGAAAGTAGCTACAATCGCGATAACCGTCTAACTAAAGAATTAAAAGTGCAACGTTCTCTTTGCGACGTTCCAGCATTTTTCTTTAGTCATTCCTGTGATGAGCGCCACCGTGAGTGGCCGCGACGCAATGACACTTTCTCGTCAAATCTGTTTTGAAACACGACATTTTTAGCGTTAAAATTAAGATATTTGTTTCCGACGTTTATGTCATCAGGATGACAAAATATTTTCTGTAACAATATTTTTGGCCCCGCCTCCCCCATGACATCACAAACTTTTTTCTTTCTCTCTCCACCAGATGGATAACTTTGTCGTGCAGAGCAAAGCATTGTGGGAGCTGCCGTGGCTCTACGAGCAGGCGAGCTCGCTGTCTAATGAAGTCAAGATGCAGAGGAGGAGGCGTCGGCGCCGGCGGCAAGCGCAGAGGGTCAAAGCTCCACCCAGAGTATGAGACGTGAAGACAACGCCCACTAAAAAATAACACAAAAATGTTTTTTTTAAAGCACATTTTTAACAATGAATTGACTGCATAATCAAACCTGTCATTATCTGGGATAATCTGGCATTTATGTAATGTAACTCTGATTTGTTTAATTTATTTAATTTTATTTAATTTATTTTTATTTTGTTGTATAATCACCTGGAAACACTTGAGATATATATACATATATATATATATATATATATAAAAAATATATATATAAAAAATATAAAGATGAAGACAAGGATGATACTTTTATAAAAAACAAAAACATATTTTTATATTTAAAGATAGTCTTTTAATTAAAAGATAAGTATTTTATTAATGTTGTCGACCAAGTAAACTTTCCCAGTGAGTGAAACGACCTCCTTCACTGCGCTCTGATTGGTGGAGGAGAGAGAAGGTGGGCAGTGCCAGACTGACAGTAGAGATATATATATATATATATATATTTGTATTTGACTGTTGTGATTTTAAGTATTTATTTTTTGATATTTATTATTGTTTATGTATTGTTGTTGTTATTATTATTATTATTATTATTATTATTATTATTAACGTCATTTCATTGAAACAAGAATTAAACAGATTGAACCTCATGTGCGTCTGGTTGTTTTTCGTTGAACGACTCTCCGCTCTTTGTTTACGTTTCGTTAAAAAGATATTTCTCGAATTCTTTGATGGAAAACAAAGTCACACTGACGACTTTGTTTTTTGTTGTTGTTAAACTCTGTGACGCACACGTGGGTGTCGTCTGCGTAACGTATGATCACAGTGTTCCGTATATTCACAGTTTGAAGTCTTTGAAAAATGTTAAAAAATCAAAGCGGCCCCACGGCTGCACTTTGGGGTTCTCCATTCAAGAGCTGCAACTACAGATGAGTCCTTTAATCTGACGATAGTTATTATTTATATGGATTATTGGTGAAATAACTCTGTTACTAAATGAATCGTCAGTTATTTTAATAATCGATTACTCAGTTGAAATGTTTTTTGTTTTTTTTCAGTTTCTTAAATGTGAATATTTTCTGGTTTCTTCTTTAAAACGGATTCATTTTTAGGTTTGTGGACAAAAACGAGACGTTTGACAAACACTGATGGACGTTTCCTGGTGTTTTATAGACTGAAAGACTTGTCGATTAATCGGGAAATCGATCGTCACGTGAAGAGATCTTGAATATAATCTTTAACAGTATCATCGTTGCAGCCCTGATTCTTACCTTAACAAGCAACATTTACATTTAAGGACATTTAATATCTGACATATTTCACTTCCTGGTTAAAGGTGCATTTGTTCATTCAGACAAAAAAAATGAATCCATTATCTACAACTAACTTAACTGTTGTTAAATGTGAATATTGTCTTGGGTAAGCTAACTTTAGCCCTAACCTTCTGCTGTAGAATGAAAACTTTTGACAGTTTTTTTGTCTCTAAACAAGATTTTTGTTGAAATAAGTGACATTTGTGTGAGTTTGAAGCTCTTGTTTGAGTCGTTGTGTGTTTTTGTGCGTGTGCAGCGGCTCAGACCCTGAACCTGTGACTGTGATGTCACTTCTTGTAAACCATGCGTTGCTTTCTTTTACAGTAACTTGTAGCCTTTACCCACAATGCACCAGTGTGTGTGTGAGTGACTTCTAAGAATCTGAGCTGTGCTTCCCCACAGCAGCTGAAGATGCATGTGTGTGTGTGTGTGGTCAGTAAATACAGTCTTAAAGGAAACTTACAAAAAAGTTGTTTTTAATGTTAACTTTACTGCTAAGTGTCTTGTGTGCATATGTGTGTGTGTATATATATATATATATATATATATATATATATATATATATATATACATATATATGTGTGTATATATATACATATATATGTGTGTATATATATATATATATATATATATATATGTGTGTGTGTGTTGAAAAATTGCAAGAATTTACATTTTGCACTGTTGTTGTGCTTCCAAATGCATAAAGAAGAAATGGGAGTGAGACAAAAAAACATTTGAGTTAGCATAACAACCATTAAACTGAAATAGAATGTCTCAAAAAACCCTTAAGTAGAAATTAAATGTTCAAAAAAGGACTCAGTAATGAGTAGCTGCGTCATTCTTGTTAATCACGTGCTTGATGCTAGTGTTTCCAGGAGGCGAGTGGGAATGTTGCCCCAAGTGGTTTCACGGAGGGCGTCCGTCCACCGTCTGGACCTGGTGTCCATTATTGTAAACTTCCCTTGTCATCCAACCCCAAAGGTTCTCAGTGTGATTTAGATCAGGGGAGCACGCAGGATGTTCTTCTCTCTGGAAGAAGTCCATGGATGATGGCCCCGGAACATCTCCACAGCCGGCACAGCCAGCTGCAGTCCACAATGACCAGAAGAATCAAGGACAGGGGGGTGGGGGGTGTTGAGGGGGGCGGACCCACTGCTGCTGCGTTAAAGGGCATTTCTGCAACAATGCAATGGAAACCATGACACAGAGAAGCTGTCTGTGGTTTACTGTGTGTGTGTGTGTGTGTGTGTTTCACTGTGAGTCGGCATGTTGCAGAACTTGCAGGAAAGAGGAAATCAGTTTTAGCATTGCATGATGCTCAGTGTGTGTGTGTGTGTGTGTGTGTGTGTGTGTGTGTGTGAGTCCGAGGCAAACATTTATATTTAGTTCTCATTCTAAAAGAGCTACTTTAGCAATTACCCCCAGTGTATGCTAAGCTAGGCTAAAAACCTGGGTCATGTTTTGAAGGTTTAAAAGTCGAGTTTAGTTTTATTGAAACTATTTGTTGAAAAGTTTGACACTTTTGCAGAGAAATGAAAACTGTTTCATCAAAAATAATCAAAAAGAACTGACGTGTAGACGGCAGCATTGCCTGAGTAGTTAGCGCCCCCTGGTGGCAGATGCTTCACCGCTGCCTCGTGTGGTCACTTTGTGTCAATAAAGTTAATCCAAATTTAGGATTTTAAAAACACAAAATAACATGTTTGAACTTAGTGATGGCGGCAACAGTGGATCAACAACTGTGTGTGTGTGTGTGTGTGTGTGTGATGTTAAACTTTGGTGTGAGAGAGTGAGTGATTCACAAACGTCACTTTCATGTTGTAAAACTCCGTCTCACAGTGAGATAAAGACGTGAAACATGTTCTTAAAGACACTGACGTAGATTTTATCATACGAGTCTAAAATGAGACAAACTTTGACAAACAGATGCATTTGAACTAAAAAGGTTTTTATTTACAAATATATATAAAAAACAGAAGAAACAGTGAGTGAGTTTGTGTTGAATATGAGACGGAAACAGATCGTTATCTCACCACTGAAACAACACTGAGATTATATCAGAGAATAAAGGATTTGAATAAAACTCACACTGAACAAAAGTTATGAATGAATGAATTTTAAACACACTGAGTTTGTTTCTGTTTTAATGTGAAAAAACATGATGATTGTCACAAAAAACAAAGAAAGTTTGTGAAGTGAAAGTGCTGATACACACTAACACACACACAGACACACTAACACACACACAGACACACTAACACACACACAGACACACTAACACACACACAGACACAGAAACACACACACAGACACACTAACACACACACAGACACAGAAACACACACACACTACACACACACACTACACACAGAAACACACACTACACACAGAAACACACACACACTACAAACAGACATACACTACACACAGACACACACTACACACAGACACACTACACACACAGAAACACACACACACTACAAACAGACACACACTACACACAGACACACACTACACACAGACACACACACACACAGACACACACACACACACACACTACACACACAGAAACACACACACACACACACACTCACACACACACCCACACACGCACACAGACACACACACACAGACACACTACACACACACACTACACACAGACACACACTACACACAGAAACACACACACACTACAAACAGACACACACTACACACAGACACACACACACACACAGACACACACCCTGCACACACACACACACTACACACACAGAAACACACACACACAACACACACTCACACACACACACACACACACACACAGACACACACACACACAGACACACTACACACAGACACACACACTACACATTACACACTACACAGACACACACACTACACATTGCACACTACACAGACACACACACACACTACACACTCACACACACAGAAACACACACACACTACACACACACACAAAATACTACACACAGACACACACACACACGCCACCACACACACACACGCCACCACCACACACACACACACACACTATACACAGACACACACACAGAACACACAGACACACACAGACACACACAGACACACACACAAACACAATTAATTGAGTGTGTTAAAGGTTTTGTCCTGCAGGTGGCGCTAGAGCAAATGTCACAGGGTCACAGTGGATGTGTTTTGTTGCGGTGACTCTGATGATGATGTCTGTCTGTCTGTCTGACTGTCTGTCTGTCTGAAGTCTCTGCTGACACTTAGTGGACAAACACTGCAAGTGCACCCAGAACACAGTGTGAGTTTGATGCTGCAGATTATTTAGTGCTCACATGAGCGCCCTCTACTGACCTTTACTGGTACTAACACTACAACTGACAGAGCGGCCCCCACACCAAAGCCCATAGAGAAAACCAGTGATTTAAGCTCACATCAACACGGGAGCTGCAGCTCTGCTGCTGCCTCGTGTGGTCACTTTGTGTCACTGAGGTGAATCTGAACAAAGGATTTCAAAGACTGAATTGACAGAATAAGACGTCAGAACGTCGTGATGGAGGCAGCAGTGGATCAACAGCTCCTGTGTGTGTGACGTTAAAATCACTGCTTTTCTCTATGGGCTTTGGTGTGGGAGAGTGAGTGCTTTACAAACTTCAGTGTCCTGTTTTAAAAGTCTGTCTCACAGTGAGCCCCCTTTCTTAATGTGTGTGTTTGGTGGCTGCTTTTCGCCAGCAGGTGGCAGCAGAACATAAACATTTTACTCAAAACATTGTCATTTTTGGCAACGGGAGCTCTTATTCATTAATAATGATCAGATTTCTGTGTGTGTGTGTGTGTGTGTGTGTGTGTGTGTGTGTGTGTGTGTGTGTGTGTGTGTGTGTGTGTGTGTGTGCGTGCAGGTGTGTGTGTGTGTGTGCGTCGCGTGTGTGTGTGTGTGTGTGTGTGTGTGTGTGGTGCTGCGTGTGTGTGTGTGTGTGTGACAAGCCTCTGTATGAAGAGGAGTTGCTGGAAATAAACTGACCTCTGGCCTCACAAATCTGACACCCTCTGCACACACACACACACACACACACAAATCAAAACCTAAACTAAAACCAGATCCTCATAAATGACATTCTGCCTCATTAGGACCAGGTTTTGGTCTCCATGAGGACTGCAGGCCCTGACCAGGTCAGTGTTTATGAGAGAAAAAAAACAGGGTCCTAAAGAGGTGACAAATACGTGAACACACACTCACACAGTTTTCCACTGGTGCTGAACCCGGAGACCTTGTCCTGCTCCAGTCTAAATTCACTCACACACACACTGAGAGGACGAGAGAGAGAGTTTCCATGTCTGGTTTTAAATTTAGATTTTCTAACTGCAGAAGGTGAAAGGTTCCACTCTGTGTCGCACACACTCACTCTCCCACACCAAAGCCCACAGAGAAAACCAGTGATTTTAACGTCACACACACAGGAGCTGTTGATCCACTGCTGCCTCCATCACGACGTTCTGACGTCTTATTCTGTCAATTCAGTCTTTGAAATCCTTTGTCTGAAGTTACCTCAGTAACACAAAGTGACCACATGAGGCAGCAGTGGACCAGCGGCTCCTGTGTCCCTGCGAGCTAAAATCACTGGTTTTCTCTATGAGGTTTGGTGTGGGAGAGTGAGTGTTTACAAACTTCAGTTTCCTCTCACAATGAGATAAAGACGTGAACGTGTTCTTAAGACATCGTAGACTTAATCTGATAAGCTGTCTTATGTAAGTGTGTGTGTGTGTGTGTGTGTGTGTGTCCGTGCCACACACACACACACACACACACACACACACCTGAAAAACCCTGCACTGTCCCTTTAAACACAGTCCACCGTGTCAGTAAATGTCACGTCGTCTGTGGCGCTGTTACGTTTACAGTGTGAAGACGGTGACGGTGGTTTCACATTTGTACAGTGAGCGGATATCAATTTGGACCCATAATCCCTTGCAGCAGGTCGCACTTGATCAGGTTACCCGTGCGTGTGTGTGTGTGTGTAGAATGTGTCTGGTCCTCACAAGTTTAAAGTTGTTAAGACTTGGTTTTGAACTAAGTTAATCAGTTAATGACTAACCCTGACCTTAACCTCAGTTCCTCAGAAGTGAGGTTCTGCCTCATTAGGACCAGGTTTTAGTCTCCAGGAGGACAACTGGTCCTGACAAGGTCAGTGTTTATTAAAGTCCCCAAGAGGCAACAAATACAAGAACACACACACACACATTCTTGCACAGCGTCCTTACTGGGGACACTCAAGTTAACCTTAACCATCACAAGTGAACACCTGACCCTTAACCTTCTTTAACCCTTTAACCCCCAAAAAGACGAGTGGACAAAATGTCCTCACAAAGATAAACTAACAATAATAACTAACTAATAACCACAGTTCAAATAGTCCTAAACTCAAAAAACCTCAAGGTTATGCCTCATTAGGACCAGGTTTTGGTCTCCATGAGGACTACCAGTCCTGACTAGCGTTAGAGATTAAGTTAATCTGTGTGACGTTAGAGCTGCAGCAGAAGGCGTCGCTCGGTTAAACGGATTAACCTCGTTCACCGCGTTGCCGCTGCCAAGGGTTAACCCGCTCTGAGGACGTTTGTGCCGAGTCATCCCAGCGTTTGCGCCGAGTCATCCCACTGTTTGTGCCGAGTCAGCCCAGGGTTTGTGCTGAGTCATCCCAGGGTTTGTGCCGAGTCATCCCACTGTTTGTGCCGAGTCATCCCACTGTTTGTGCCGAGTTAGCGCAGCGTTTGTGCTGAGTCAGCCCAGCGTTTGTGCTGAGTCAGTGTTAGAGACGATGTCTTTTTTTATGACAACAAACTTTTTCACTTCAGTTGCAAAAAGTCGAACCACCTGGTTAGCTTGGCCGTTAGCATCATGCAAGCTGCTATAATTAGTAAACATGCTAATCTCGTTAGCGGCCTGTAATAGAACACAGCTGCTCCAATCACGTGGCTCCTCGTCGTTACCATGGCGAAATGAATTATGACAATGTGTGAACATATGAGTGTGACGTTGTCCAGGTAACAGCTGCATCACAGCCATGTTCAAGTCCGTGTGTTGACATGTGTGATGGGATTTGACGCTAGTTCCTCCCTGAGCTGTCAATCTTCTTCAGACTCACGTTAAAGGTATAGTTCAGGTTATTTTAGGTTAAGGGACAGGAGGAAAACCAGATCAAAATCTTTATTAACTTAAGGCTATGACATCTTAAGAACACGTTCACATCTTCATCTCACTGTTAGACAGACTTTTCACTCTCCCACACCAAAGCCCATAGACAAAATCAGTGATTTTAACATCACAGCACACAGGAGCTGCTGGTCTACTGCTGCCTCGTGTGGTCACTTTGTGTCACTGGGGTAAATCTCAATGAAGGATTTTAAATTCCAAATTAACAAAATGAGACCTTTGAACTTAGTTATAGAGTTAGCAGTGGATCAACAATTCCTGTGTGTGTGGTGTTAAAATCACTCATTTTCTCTATGGACTTTGGTGTGGGAGAGTGAGTGACTCACAAAGAGACTCAAGCTGTGTTGTTTAACGGCAGTTGGCTCTTATTGTCATATAAACAGCAGCAGAAACATTTGTGGAATGACTACAAATATTATTGAATGAATTATATGATTTCAGATAGTGAACATCTATTTGTTTGCACTCAGAAAGAACGAAACACACGACGAACAATAAAACTGTTTTATTCATAATAATAATTAATCATTTTTCCACCACAATAAAATTTAACAAAGGCTCACTAGAAAAGTGTTGACGTCTGTGTTCTGTACAGTACTTTGTAAAACTGTCCTCAGCGTGGCACAGCAGCGCATTCAACCCCACAAAAACTTTATTCAAACACTTTTCATATTTACAGATAAAATCCACGATTTAACGCAGCTGTTTAAACGTCACAAAACAAAAACAAATGTAGCGTGGCTTTCACGCTAACAGTGGCTGACCTCCAGCTGAGGAGATCTCCCGACGGAGGCTAAATGGCTAACAAGGTAGCGGACTAGCTAGGGTACAGCTGCTTCCACACATGCTACATGAGTGGTCAGTTATACCACAATTCATGTTCCTGTCTGTTAATATCTCTAAAAAACAAACAAAAACGTAACGCGCTCATCTCGTTCTGCTTCTTCGCTGATGACCTCGCACAGCTAGCTTTAGCTAGTTTTTCGTTAAAAGGAATGCACTTTGGTTCGGATTCAACCAAATGCCCTGGGTGTTCGTCACAACAACAACAGTATAATAATCTGTAATAATCTGAGGTACCGACATGAAAAAACCCAACCACATTAATGCTAATGCTAACAGCCCGCGTGAGCTCAAACTGTGAGGAGCTCGAAGTGGATGTAGCATTTAGGTAAAAATTTGCTACTAGCAGCCAGTTATCAGTAGGCTAGTGTTAGCTTCACGTGGACAAATTAAAAAAAAAAAAGTCAGTGCAGCAGCTAGCGTTTTAGCTGTCAATCGGCTAGTGTTAGCTTAGCCCTGTCGTCAGCAGGCGCCACCCGTGTTTTTCCCCAGAGGCAGCGAGGGAGGCGACAGTTTGGCTGATATGTGTCTACGTTTGTGCAGCCATGTTCTACCACCCAACAACCACACCACCACCACACACACACACACAATGTCAGTAGAGTTTGAAGCTACAGTCTGTGATTGGTGCGTTTTTATCCTGCTTCTGTAAACGCAAACATGAGATTCCATTTCTGCCACATTTGGCTACGAAATTGTAAAAATTGTGAAATAAAAATATGAAATGAGACAAAGTCAAACGTCGGAGTCTGAAAATAGTGCGTCCACAACGAATATGACACAAATATTCCAACAAAATCAACACAAAGAAAATTTGCCAATTTTTTTTGTCAAATTAAAATTCTAATATGGTAAAGTTCTTTCTCAAATAACGTGGAAAAAATACGCCAGCCCCCGCCTCTAAGTCGCGATACATTTTTTTTGCATATTTGGATCCGGAGTTATAATAACGGGCACTTGATTCATATTCACTCAACAGAAACCTGAGAAGTGTTGGCGCCATCTGGTGGCGACAGCTAATAAAAGCTAAATAATGGTTATTCACTTGTAGATGGAGCAACAACAAGAAAATGTACTGTAACAACAGCAGAATTCATAAATAACATAATATTTAAAGGGTTTTTGACTGTTGGGAAACCGTGGCACGTTCCAGTTGTCGTCAGAACTCGGAATTTTCAAGTTGTTTCTTTTTTTAAGTTAGGAAACTGAATATATGTACGCTGACTCAGATCATTTGTTTTTTTTTTGGTGCATTCCAGTTAGTTGGAAGTCGGAAAATTCCAACCAAAACGCTCTCCATAATTTGGATTTCTAACTCGAAACTCAACGTGAACAATGGCTAGTGTGAGATACTTTGCTCTTCCGACTTATAAACTGGAAAGTGGAGGCGGTGGTGAAGCCACTCCCATTTCTGACTTCTGACTTTCTAGACAAAACTTGTAAATACTAACTCCTCCCAAATGATCGGCCGATTTTGACCGTAAAGGGCATCAGCGCTAGTCCACAGCTTTTCACATTAGTCGTCGTAGATTCCGAAATATCTGAAATGATCTAAGATGCTAAAGATGATGCTAATGATGCTGTTTGGCAGAACTTTCCATCGGGATGACTTGCACCAAAGTTAGTGTTTGTTGCTATGACATCAACACTAAATGTGTGTGTGTGGGCGTGTTCTGGGTGGGCGTGGCATGGCGAGATACTGAAGGCACAAAGTTACTCCTAGACTCAGCACTCCTCACTTTAAAAAAACAACAAAAAACGTAAGAAAAACTTTAAAAACACAATCAACAAACCAATCAAATCTTTAGAAAACAAACACAAACATCAGAGAGGACCGCCCCCCACACGTTCTCCTCATCCTCCTCCAAGAGGGGGCGGAGCTTCCCCTGAGATGGGCGGAGCAGGTAGTGTCTGTGTTGTACGTTAGAAGTTCCTTCTGTGAGTCGCATCTTTGTCACCGCCCTGCGATCTTCTTCATCTTCCAAGTCGTCGTCGTCACTGCGTGGCCCGATTATCGGGGTACGTTAAGATACGTTAGCGTGTTTTTTTATGTGTTTGTGTGAGGGAACAAGCTTTTCAAAAACATCGCACATACCCACATTCAAGTATACGATATAAACGGCACTCGATCGTAAATATTTAGATAAATAAATATCAATTAAAGTGTACTCAATAAATAAGAAGCATCTTTTAAACAATCCTCCCCTTCTCGCGCCAATCACACGGATTGATCTTTAATACTAAACTGATCGACACTGATTGATCAGAGTTTCTATAACTGGTCATTTTGATATTTCACACGTTGGCTGATGTCTACGATATCTTAGGAACATGTTTCACGTCTTTATCTCAGCGCTAAGTCAAGTTTGTAAACCGCTCACTCTCCCACACCAAACCCCATAGAGAAAACCAGTGATTTTAGCTCACGGGGACACAGGAGCTGCTGGTCTACTGCTGCCTCGTGTGGTCACTTTGTGTCATTGAGTTAAGTCTCAACGATGGATTTCAAACGCCAAAGTCACAAAATAAGACATTTGAACTTATTGATGGAGGCAGCAGTGGATCAACAACTGCTGTGTGCTGTGACGTTAAAATCGCTGATTTTCTCAATGGAGTTTGGTGTGAGTTTGAAAAACAGTCTAACAGTGAGATTAAGTGGTAAACTTTTTTTTAATTTTATTTTTTAAATAGCGTAGAATGCAGTACGTGTTCTTTACTTGGTATGGACTCGTGTGCGTGCGTGTGACCAGTGTGGAAATTAAAATCTTGGTTCAATGACATGCAGAACCAGAAGGTTAGGTCTCTATAAATGGCAAACTTCTTCAGACCAACAGTGCAGTAATGCAGTGCTACAGTCTTTGGTCCTAAAATATGACTCCGGACGGAGCCTGTGTGTGTGTGTGTGTGTGATAATTTGAGGCAGCTGAGCTCAAGTTACAGTAAAGTTGAAGAACTCTTAAACTCCCAAAACTTAACAGTCGTCTAAACAATACAACTGTGCTATGATGAGACTTCTCTGCGCCTGGAATTTGACTCGCTTAAACAATAGCTGTTCCTTTTAAAATGCTCTTACTGTTCGTTGTCTGTCTCTCATTCATATAAACAAGACTTTGGTTTCTAAAACTTTTTTATTTTCTTTTAAATTATAAAAGCCCTTTGATTTATATATTTTTTTACTTCCATTAAACCTCCTTTTGTCGACTTTCCTCTTCTTTTTCAGCAGCCATTTTGTGTCAGATGTGGTTGATTGAGTGAAAATGCTGCTGGTTAACCTGTTTCCCTTCTCTTTCACCTCCTGACTCACTCTGCTAACCTTCACAACACTTTTTAAAAACACAAACATATTAATATGAGGAGTTAAAAAAAGATTTCATCATTCTGTCTGTGCTTTGTAAGGCTGGGCAGTGGAGAGCTAACAGGCTATGGCTAAAAAGAGGCTAAGGCTAGCTACCCAGACTGCCAAAAGAAGGCAAATATTGAGCCAGCTGTTGCTAGCCGACCGAGTCAAAGTTTGCTAGGCTAACAGTGTGACGGCTAAACACAAACCAGTAGCTGCCTAACGACGACCACTGTCGGTAAACAGTTAGTTAGCTAATCTGACAGGCACAAGGCTAGCTAAGAGAGTTAGCTGCTAACAGGTAGATCAGGTGCGTAAGTTAACCAGGCGCACTAGAGTGAGTAGCTTTAGCATGCTACTCGTTTTGTAGCCTCAGTATTAAAAAAAACATGGCTGGGCACTGAAACCTGGTTCCAATATGGCACCAGTTGTTGTCGTTAAAATTGCAGTTAGCATTTAGCATTTAGCATCACTGCCTCCTTCACTAACCACTGAATCACACTGTAAATGAGCTTTATACCTTACTTAATTTGAATGCCCTTATTTTAAGGGTGTATTTTGAATTATTTGTCAGTTTACTTCATGGACCTTCTTTGGTGTTTTACGTCGTTTATGTTGCAACACTGCCTTCTTCTCTTTTCTTCCCTGGCGACGCCTCACACAAGCACAAACAAGTCTTTGCAGATGATTAACTGAAGGTTTTATCGCTGATTAACCTTCAGAGTGGTCAGAACAGACGTGCTGCCGCAGTGTCAACCGAGGATAACATGCATTCAGAAAGATAACTATCCCCTGTTATTATCAACTGTAACCTTATTTTATTGAAAGGTTTGAGGGTTTTTTTCATGTCTAGGTGAATCCAATCTGTCTGTGAAGATTCCCAGTCATCCAGGTCAATGTATCTTCCGGAGTGTAGATCCAGGCAACTGGACTTAACCCTTCACCTCTCACCAGATGTGGCCTCTTTGGTCCTGAGAACCCTGACCCATTTGGATGAGAGGTGAAACATCTAAACTCAAGCAGGTCCAGATGCCTACATGTACGCTCGAGAACGGTCCTTCAAACCTGAAGAAAATAAGGAAACCATTTTATTTTTGAAAACTGAGTCCAGAAATCCGTTCAGTGTTTGAGAAAACTGCAGTTTGACCTACTTCTTTGACCCAAGTATCAAACGGCGCCCTGTAAGCACTCGCTATATTTGAGAGTTGCATTTTTTTCCCTCTGTGGTCGCGTTAAGGCAAAACTCGTCCAGTTTCTCTCAGACTTGTGTAGCCCCACAAGAACCTTTGGAGCCCTCTAACGCGATGCAAAGGCTATCCTCAAGCTGGACACGCTACATAGCGAGTTGAGACCAGGCTTAAGTTCAACTAAATGGATTTATGCTAAAAGAAAACAAAAAAGCCTTGTTCCCTCCTTCAGCACCATGTTTATCAGAGTGTGTTGTATTTGTGTTTGGAGCTACAGAGAAGTGTAGTGTGTTAAATATTTGTTGAGACTGACAACGCACCCCGGTTGATCAATCAGGTTTCCTCATGCTCCACTTACGTCCAAGTCTTGCCTTTCTGCACACGTTAGCATCCCAGTGCAAAGCTCCTACGATTGTGTTAGTTTTGAATGCACCCCAACAACGCTGTGAAAAATCACTGCGAAAAAAAACAAGCACTCCTCAGAAATGGATGAACCAGCTGTTTTCAGGTCAGTCTGGTTGCTCACCACAGCGAGTGGGGTGCATTCAATCTCAGCTGACCAGTTTGGGCAGAACTGTTCTAGGCTGGATGTTTCCATTGGCGTCAGTAATTGTGGCTAAGTTAGTCCTGGTTTTGGAGGTGGATGATATGGTGGTTGAGGAGGTGGTGGCTAGTTTGGGGATGGAGGTGTTGGCACCTTCGGAGTTGCTTGTGGCCCGTTTGGATGACGAGCTCTTGTCCCCTGTGGTGGTTCCTGCTGGCGGCTTCGGAAGCCGCCTCCTTAGCCATGCGTGGCGCAGAGCTTGACTGGGCGTCATCCTGATCGCCGGGTCCCACTCCAGACACTGTTTGAGGAAGTCAAGGAACAGTGGGTCATCGCAACCTTTCAGGGCTGCATTCAAGTTTTTGCTGCCTGGCGGGCCGCGCACTTTCCCCCGCCGCGACCGTCCGCCGTTCAGCACAGTGGTGCCGTCAGGCAGCGTGGTGACAGTGCAGTACCGTGGGTAGCCTTTGGATGACACAAAGTTCTTGGCTCGTTTGGAGGAGTCGAGGAGCTTCTGGCTGGGCATGCCCAACAGTTCGACGATGCAGGCCATCTGGTCAGATTCATCCTCACCTGGTAACAACGGGTAACCAGTCAGCAGCTCAGCCAGAATGCAGCCCAGGGACCACATGTCGATGGGCATCCCATACCTGGAACCTGGAGGAGAGGGCAGAGGTCAACCAGTGCTAATGAATCATTTTCCAGACCAAACCAAAGGACTATGTTACCTTCCAGGCAGACTCCATACAGAACACTTCCATAAAAATCGACTTCCAGAGAGGTTCTGGAAGTTACTGGCACTGTGACTGACTTTGAATTCAGGATTTTTGTCACAGTAGCAGTTAGCCACCCAGGTGAAATTCTGGTGGTTGCAAAAAAAACCTCAAAGATTTGACTAAGGGTCTTACCTAGAATGACCTCTGGAGCTCGATAGAACCTGGACTGGATGTAGGTGTAAACTCTTTGATGTTCATAACAACTAGAACCAAAGTCGATGACCTTGAGACACAAGAGACGGACAACAAAAATGTTTCAGAACAACCTTTAAAAACTAACACAGGTAAACATCAATCTCTTGGCTGTTTTACCTTGATGCCACTGCGTCCCTGCTGCTTCAGTAAAATGTTCTCGGGCTTGAGGTCGCAGTGAATGATGCGGCTCTTGTGCAGCGAGTCCAGGCACTGCAGGATGGAGTGGGCAAACTTCCTAACCAGCGGAAGGCTGAAGCCCTGGTACTTGTTCTTCTTGATGAGCTCGTACAGGTTCATGCTGAGCAGCTCGAAGGTCATGCAGATGTGGTTCCGGAAGGTGAAGTTTTCCAGCATGTGGATGACGTTCATGCTCGAGTCCTTGTCCTGCTTCTTCAGGTGCTCCAGGATGCGGATCTCCTCTGCCACCTGCCGGTGGAAGCGCTTCTCGTTGCGCACCATCTTCAGGGCCACGTGGGTCTGCGTCTTGTGGTCGAAGGCCTTCACGACCTGCAGAGAAGTTAGAAACACAACATAATATGTTGTATTAGTCTTAAATATACAATAACTTTAAACGTTGTGAAATCAAAAAAGGAGCTCATACTTGTCCAAAGCTTCCTTTGCCGATGACCTTTAGGGCCTCGAAGCGGTAGGAGATGTGGTCATGTGGGACGTGGATGTACGACCCTTGATCGTCGTCATATCCCCCGTTGTTGGCTCCGCCCATCACCCCTGTCCTCTTCTTAGCATTGGGACCAACAAAATATACTGGAGAGAAAAAGCAGTTTTGATATCAACCAATGGAGATGAAGGAATAGTTGACGACACAGGTCTACGATTTCTTAAGAACAATATCTCTTCAGATATCGTAGACTGAAACTGACGTTTATTTTGGAAGGCGAGTGTTTTGTTAAGTGGCTAAAACCCTCACCTTCAAGGTAACTGAAAACCTCGTGATGTTCATACGTGGACATTTTGGACATGAACTGCTTCATGGCCTGCTCCGGAGACATGGGGGTGGGCTTTGGCTTGCTGTCCGCCGACTTGTTGGAGGCAGCGCTACCCTGGCGGCAGTGGTGGGCGGGGTCTGAGCCTGAGGACGGCCGGTCGGACAGTGGCGGGCCCGGCCGCGAGGAGCTGAGCGGAGCCAGGCCGTTGGGCTGCGAGGTCAGCACGGGCCGCTTGTTCGTGTTCTCCTCGTACAACTGCGTGATGTGCACATGTGACTGGACCGAGTCTGACATGGTGGTTTTAGAGCTTCCCTAAAACAGATTAGAGAGAGCTATTTAGCCTCTTTCATGCTAAAAAAGCAGGTTTTTTATCTGCTACAACCTGAAACACACCAGAAACAAAACGAATCAGGCGAAAAAAAGAAACCGACAACACTATGAGGCTCAGTGACGATGTTACCTAACTCCCGGTGGACTGTACGCTGAAAGGTACAATATCGCCCTCCTATGTTCAAAGTTCTTATTACAACATATTTATTCTTGTTCTGGCAAAATCTCGCCACAACAGAAACCCCACATAAATCATACTTTACGATACGTGGTTTTCAGTCGGGAAAAGTGCGCTAACTTCTCTAACCGTTTCTTTTTAAAACTGCGTAAAGAAAATTGCGATAAAGATTTCCCATAGGAATAAACAGGGAGTGTCATGTTACAGCAGTTAATCCTTCCTCTGCTGCGATTTGTTTACCGTTCGTTCTCTCGTCTCCCTTCGTACCTTTTTCGGACACCAACTCCTCCCACACCCATTCGGATAACAAAACTTGTGGCTTTCACAGGTTTTTGTAATTATTATTATTATCTGTCGTCGTTGTTGCTGTTTTACTGAAACATCGCATCACTGTCTCCTCCCACTTCTTCTCCTTCTATCCCCGATGATCCTTAACAGGTTTCACGTGCTTTTCCAAACATTCTGCGCCGGCTGCCATTTTGTTTCCCCCATTGAAAAAAAAAATGAACGCAGACAAAAAACACGGTCGCCTGCCTCGTCGTCATCTGAGCACAGAGAGCGGTGGTGACCATCATCTGCCTTTGATCCACGCCGGCAGCAGACGTGGATCAAAGGCAGCGGCGTGCATCCTTAAGAAGACGAAGAAAACTTTGAAATCATCTTTAAACTGTGACTGAATAAACGCTTACGAACAACTGAACTGAAACTAGACTTTCAAAAAGTGATACCGATAATAGTCCGACCGTCGTTTCAGACCATTCATGAACGTATGATGCCGAGTCATTTCAAATACAAACATAAAAGACAAAAATAAACAGCCCAAACATGACTCAGCTAAAATGCATTCGTCATAGTCCATAATAAAGCGTGGTATATATATATATTTTTTCATCGGTCTTGATATCCGATAAACCGATATTCCCTGTTTTTTTTGCCGATAATAACTGAATAATACACTTTATTTGAAAACACCCACGGACACAAAAAGCAAATAAAGTATAAAAACAGTAGCGATGCACGATGTTATCAGCATCATATCGGCATATTTGATACATATCGGCAAACACTTAAAATCCCTTGATGTGATTAAGCTGCTAGTGCCCTCTACAGCCATTCATTTGTTTTACGTCTATTTATTTTTGCACAATTTCACGACAGGTAAAACATACAAGAGAACTATAAAATAAAATTATAACTTAATGTTAATGACAAACATTGACAACATTGAAATTAAATCAAATAAACGTTCACCAAACTGCTGTCGTGTATAGGCACGTGAATAAAAATAACGTTAAAAACAAAAAATACTGTAATTATACCGCAAAGAAAACGTCCATTTAAATCTATTTTCTTCAGAGAAAATGCAGGTAAACAAGCAGCTCGATCAATTTAATAATGTCATCATAAATAATCAATATCGGTCTGTCTTTGTCTCCTGCTCAGTGAGTCACTCCCTGTTGCCACAGCGACCAGCACACCTGGGCCCTTTCACATGACAGGCGGAGCCTTTGGATTCAGTTCAGTGTTTAAGCACACACACACACACAGAGACACACACACAGACACAGACACAGACACAGACCCACACACACACACACAACCAGTTTCTCAGAAATGCCTCATTAGGACCAGGTTTTAGTCTCTTGGTCCTGACAAGGTCAGCATTTATTAAGGTCCTGAAGAGGAAACAAGTACAGGAACACACACACACACACACACACACACACGGCAAAGTGACCCAGTTCTAAGACCGTGTGTGTTATTGTTTGAATAATTTCCTTATTTTTACACCACACACACACACACACACACACGTGTGATTGTGTGTGTATATGTTGTCACTAGTTACAGTGACACGTGAGAACAGAATGTTTGGCTCTCATCTGACTCACACACACACACACACACACACACACACACACACACACACTAACACACACACACACACGACCAAAAGTATTTGTTCCATATTGATCGATCAGCTGACTTCCTCCTTGATTGAGTGATCGTACATTCAGTCCTCAATAATTAAATAGGTCAGCCTTATTCAACTGTGTGTTATCATGACTGAGCTGTGAGCGCCCCCTGCCCTGAGAAGCAGGCAACTGATGTTTGTAAACCACTCCGCTCACTCCCCCCACACCAAACCTCATAGAGAAAATCAGTGATTTTAACCTCACACACAGGAGTTGTTGATCCACTGCTGCCTCCATTGCTAAGTTTAAATGTCTTATTTTGTCACTTTGGCGTTTAAAATCCTGCATTTGGATTAACTTCAGTGACACAAAGTGACCACACGAGGCAGCAGAGGACCAGCAGCTCCTGTGTCCCTGCGAGCTAAAATCGCTGATTTTCTCTATGGGGTTTGGTGTGAGTGAGTTTACAAACTTCAGTTTCTTGTTGATGAGTATGGGTGTTATGAACGTGATGATGATGTAATATCCACGCGCGCACACGTGTGTGTGTGTGTGTACCGTCAGTGGGTGGTGGTTGTTGTTCCGCAGCGGCGGCAGGGCGGCGGGCGACGTCGTCTGAGAGCCGCTGTGACCAGGAGAGTAGACCGGCTCGCCCACTTTGCCTGGAAATAAACCACAAAAAAAAGATGAGTTTCATCATTTTATTTTGGAGGGTGAGTGCGATTTCCTGTCGGTACAAAATATGAGTCCAGTGTGTTTTTGCTCTGATGTTTGAGTTTAAATTTGCCTTAAAAGGGCTGAGAAACACAGGCAGGATGAACATTAGTGTTTGATTTTTCTTCAGAAGTTAACCATAAACCAATTATTTTCTTTATTATTTTCATAAACTGTCAATTAGTTTTAGTTGTTTGTTCCATAAAAAGTTGAAAAATGTTTCTTGTTTTTGTACACACACCAAAAAAGGATTGAGTTTTAATGATTTCTTCGTTTTGTGGCGCAAAGAAACCAGAGAATATTCACATTTGTGGATCTTTTTGCTGTTTTCTGCCCATAATGTATTTTAAAATGACATTTAACACACTTCTTCAACTTTTTAATCCCAACAATTATCATTACTGACTGATTTTAATCCGTTTATGTGACCAATTAGTGATAAAAATAATCAGTAGTTGCAGCTGTAGTGAAATGTGATGCTGGTTCTGCTCAGACCGGAAAGACCCAGGACCGGATCACATAAGAGGATGAAGGTTTTAATATAGACTGATAATCCCACACACACACATTCTCTCGCTCAGGTTTGCATCGTCTGCCTCAAACACCAACAGTCGTCATCTTATCAAGGAACTATGGCGATCACAAGAAGATTAATCTACGATCACAGGCGCGTTTGTCTGCTTTCAGTCAGGACGTGATGTCACAGAGGGGACTGCGGGCGAGGGGCGGAGCCTCGCAGACAGATGGCGCGTGCTGCCGCCTTTAATCTGAGCGAATAATCCTGTTAATGGAGATGAGTACGAACGTCACACTGTGACCCAACTACACAGCAGAGAACACACACACACTTATTTACTTTTTTCAAACAAGGAAGCCCCTTTAATCTGAAAAATACATTTTATCCATTTGACTAAAAGGTTCATGTAATAAAACTACATCAGTTTAAGTCTACAGTATCGTTAGAACACGTTTCACGTCTTTATCTCACTGTGAGACGGACTTTTCCAACAGGAAACTGAAGTTTGTAAACCGCTCACTCTCCCACACCAAAGCCCATAGAGAAAACCAGTGATTTTAGCTCACGGGGGACACAGGAGCTGCTGGTCTACTGCTGCCTCGTGTGGTCACTCTGAGTAATTTAAGTAAATATGAACGCCTGATTTTGAATGCCGAATTCGCAAAATAACACACGTGAACTTAGTGATGGAGGCAGCGGCGCATCAGCAACTCCTGTGTGCTTGTGATGTTAAAATCACTGATTTTCTCTATGGGCTTTGGTGTGGGAGAGTGAGTGGTTTAAAAACTTGAGTTTCTCGTCAGAAAATTCTGTCGACATGTTCTTCAGACATCACAGGCTTTAGCTGATGCAGGTTTTTATTCACGTGTCCCTCGCAGACACAGGGAGTGCCCTCATGTGTATGTAACAACAATTCAGAAACTACCCCTTTAAGGCACATCTGAAGATGCAGTGTAACCTATCGTGACCTATATTCAAATTACACCTCAATCATTTTTTTTCGCAGCTCTGTCCTCCGTCAGCGCCGCCTCCACACTGTACGGAACACCGGAGAACACGCGCGCCATTCCTCGCCACGGGCCGCCTGACAGATGCACGCTAACAGAGTGTAACAGCAGCGCGCTGTATGTGAACCCGACACCAGGCTGGAAATGCCAGAGTGCCGGCGAGCGGCCGCGGCATGCTGCTCGACCGGACGGGTGGGAAAATCTGGAGCAACGTCTGTGTGTGTGTGTGTGTGTGTGTGTGTGTGTGCAGCTCAGAGAGGTTCACACAGTGACCTGTAAAGTACGAAGGAGGAGGAAGTAAGACATAATGTCCCTTTAATCGTTTTAACTGTGTCTACGTCCCAACGAGGCTCCTGTAGAAAAACACCTGGCCACAACTGTCAAAAAGCATGAACTCGATAATAATTCCCACAACATCTTTACACTGTAAAACTTCACTGAACCTGCATTAATTTAAATCTGCGATATCTGCTTTCACAGAACACCACTCACTCTCCCACACCAAAGCCCATAGAGAAAATCAGTGATTTTAACATCGCAGCACACAGGAGTTGTTGATCCACTGCTGCCTCCATCACTAAGTTCAAATGTGTTATTTTTGTGAATTCGGCATTTGAAATCCAGCATTCAGATTTAGTTAAATGACACATTCTGACCACACGAGGCAGCCGTAGACCAGCAGCTCCTGTGTCCCTGTAAGCTTAAACCATTGATTTTTGGTGTGGACCTGGATAGTCCATAATATTTAGCATTTGTTGGCTCAACTTTAGACATACTAAGCTAAAGTGTGTTTGAATATGTGTTTAATTTCTTCAAAATAAGAATATTGTTTCGTTTTTGTAGACTTAGAAAGAGCCTTTTAAATGTACTTTGCACAGAAGAGTCAACTGTTTATGCAATCTGCATTCTCACCATTACATGTCACTAAAGGCCTCATCGACACGGAAAAACTTCCCCAAATACGATCTTTATCCTTTTTCGTTCTTTACAACATTTTCTGTAAACACAGTAATGTTTTTAAGAAATTCATACATGGTAAAACTCTCCAAAAATGACTCTAAACACTGTCGTACATTTGCCGGGCCTGTATGTGGCGCTGTAACACTGCTATGGAAATGATGCTAGCACTGTGTACAAAACTTCAGGTCTTGCACTTCAGGTCTCCTAAACGCAGATTCCGCGTATCAGACTAAACGTTACGATACGTTACAAAACTTCTGCGGACTGTCACATTCTTTGTTATCGGAACCCGGAATTTCTGGATACCCACCATACAAACACATGAACACTTCTGTCGTATTTGTTTCACGATTAAATCAGTCGTACACGTAGTACTATTAAATGTTTAGTCGTAAACATGTTGCTATGCTATTAATGTGCACTTAATACCACATTCAGCATCCATGTTCAACGGGAACACAGTAAACGCTGACTTCCCAGTTCCGATTTTAGCGGAAACACAACGTAGCATTGTTCTCACACACTGGACCTTTAACTCCGAGTATTCACAACAAACTATTTCTGATTTTTCTTAAAAATGCACACAGATTGCTAGATACATTTGTTACTAATAATATACTTTTTACGACTTCTCAATCAGAACGCGATACACTCCCAGTTCCGACTTCCCAGTTCCGATGTAAGCGGAAACAGAACATAGCACACTGGACCTTTAACTCCGAGCGTTCACAACAAACTATGACCGATTTTTCCAGGTAACCAGGTTACGGGCAGAACGTGACATTGACACTCGTAATAACATACCATAATAACAACATTACGAAGCTAAAACACCGGGTGACCTCACACTGAACCGAACCGGAGCTGGAGGCCACGGATTTACCCCAGCAACCGAAAACACCCTCACGAAAACAGCCAAACACGGTCCCCACGAAGCAGAAAAAGACAAAAAGACACGGGGGGGAAATGTGTCCACGGGCCGCGGTGGTGTTATAAAGGCATCATACAGCGTCACAGTGTGGATTAAAGTGGCAGTAAAACACTGGAGAGCTGTCTCGATCTGCTGGTTAGCTCTCTAAAAATAAACCTGACAGACACAGAGAAGAAGAAGCTGGAGACGCTTTCATTCTCCTGTTTTTTACCCCTTTAAATCCACACATTCACACCGCACACGTCTCCCTTTCATGACATTATACTGTTAATTAAATTAACACGGGGGGACACAAAAAAAAGACAATTTCTGTGATAATCCCTGTCTGTTTTGTTAGTGATTGACCGCAGCTGCTAGCTTCATTCACTCATCCCCTGTCATTTCTCGTAGACCACACTCGGCGGCGCGTCCCTGACACACTGCCCGGGCTGAGGCGCCCCGCGGCCGGATACACAGGCTGTGCTCACCCGTCGGAAGGACCGAGGCTCCGGGCTTCTTGGTTAACATGGCGGCCGCTCCTCTCCTCTCCTCTGGGCACACAGAGGCAGGACGCCTCCTCTTCCTCCATCCGCAGCTCCTCCTCTTCCTCCTCCCACTTCCCCCTCCCCTCCGGAATCACTCGTCAACTCACGGCGTCACTGACGAAACAATAATAATAACACTTATGTCAACAACACCGTCATAATGCACGTTTTTCCCCTTTAAATTCACTGTTTGTACACGTGTCGTTACACACTTTGAATTTGTTTTCTAATTTAAACGCATGTCTTCAAATCTTATACGATTTGTATGATTAGAAACTTTGTGAAATAATATAAATGAAAATATTATGATGATATTGCACTGATATCACAACAAAAACTGTACACTAAGCTAAGGACATTACAATTACTACATTATTATTAGTACTATTTAAAATGTACTTACAAACAAATTTACGATTCGAAAGTTATTGGTACGCTTTCTCAAAGAAATACATTTTGTGACTGTGCAGACTGGACAGTGTGCACTGACTGTGTATGATCGCCATCTGCTGGACTGGAATGAGAGCACAAATACGCGTGTGCAGAATGCTAGACTGATGCGTACCTGCGTCTTATTACAGCGCCCCCTACACGTAGACCTTGCATAGGCAAGCTCGCTCTCAGACTTTTCCAACAGGACACTGACTTGTTTCCACACCAGAGTCCATGGAGAATATCACTGATGGAGCTGCTGGTCTACTGCTGCCTCCTGTGGTCACTTTGTGTCACTGAGGCAAATCTGAACAAAGGATTTCAAAAGCCGAATTCTCAAATGGATCAGTGCAGTGGATCAACAACTCCTGTCTGCTGTGAAATTAAAATCACTGATTTTCTCTATGGGGTTTGGTGTGGGAGAGTGAGTGGCTTACGAACTTCAGTTTCCTGTTTTAAATGTGTTCGCAAGACATTGCAGACGATCAAAGATTGAACTTTGTGTCAATATAACACAAATATCACAAAATATCAACCAATCACTCTACCACACCAAAGTCCATAGAGAAAAGCAACAATTTTAGACACAGGAGCTGCTGGTCTACTGCTGCCTCGTGTGGTCACTTTGTGTCACTGACGGAAAATCTCAATGAAGGATTTCAAAAGCTGAAGTCGAAATAATAACACATTTGAACTTACTGATCGGAGGCAGCAGTGGATGTGTGTGTGTGTGTGTGTCTGTGTGTGTGTGTTAAAGCCTGTTGTTAATTGGCCGAATCGTTCTGCTCGTCTTCATTCACTGTTTTCCATCATCTTTTTACTCAGTATGTGTGTGTGTGTGTGTGACATTGTTGCCTAGAGACCAACAACATGTTTACATCAGAGAAACAGTTTCGCCGACCTGCTGTTGCTCCTGGGCCATGAGACGCTGACAGTCATGTTTGTTCTCCCTGTGTGTGTGTGTGTGTGTCTCAGGTTTCACAGCTTTTAGTTAAATTACAGAGTGGATCTCACTTATGCAACACTGACACACACACACACACACACAAACATGATCTGACTCAGCAGAAAACACATGACATCATCCTCTGTCTGACTCTGTCTGTCCCAGGTTTTAGTAGAAACGTCCTGGATGACGTCACTGAAGATTTTGTCTGTGTGTGTGATGTCATCACCACTTAGTCTTCACTCCCAGGTCTGTTTATTTTATTACTGTGAATATGATTAATAAACAAGGTGTGTTCGTATTGGAGAGCACATTGTTCATGATTTTTAAATGTTAAAGGACATATTTATTTGCTATTTGCATGAGCCTTGTGTTCGTGTTGTCACCTGAAGCAGACAACACGTCGAAAAGTAAAACTTTCTTTAAAAGGAGCCTATTTTATGGAGAATTATGTAATTAATTTAAAAAGACAGAGCAGAATTACTGTATATTTTACTATAAAAACATTATTACATTAGTTTAGAAATATAGAGCTGATAATTATTCTTTAAAAAAATGTCAAATTGTTTTCCAAAAACAGCTGTTTTCTTAACATTTTAAAGAAAGAAATATTAAATTAACAATACTTTTATGGGAACAAATATTTCATTCATTTACAAAGACAGCTTAATTGTATTTGACTATAAAATTGTTTGATTTTGAAAGAAATCTAACTCAAGAAAGAACTTTGCTAATTTTCCATCAAATAACCTCATTAATTTATAGATTTTCACAAATAAAGAATAAATATATCATTATTTCACAAACACGGGCCAGAAATTCAGTTTTCATGAAAAAACCTTTGACATAAATTCAGCTTTCTGTGATTCTGTTTTTTACAATGATTTAGAATTATGTTATAATGGCAAATTTCTAATTTTATTAGAAATGATGTCATTGAACAAGAAAAACACCAGATTGTTTTATTGAAAAAGTGTCTCATGAATTCAGAAAACTGCATAATTTCAGTCTGATATTAGAAAAAGTGATTCATTTATTTCAGAAAACACGCAATGGTTCTTAAATTGTTCATAAAAAGTGTTTTGTCACAATTACGTATTTCATGTAGAAAAACAGACCTTTTTATTCAATCCGCTCGTAGAATCTATAAAACCACAGTTTTTAAGATACAAGACTGCCATCTGGCGGTGTGGTGGTGTTATGACTGCGGACGGAGGAGAAATAAAGTGGCGGCAAAAACCAATCACCGGTGTCAAAATGGCGGCCGGACGCGGCGAGTTTTACTCGAGTGTTGCGGAGGGTTTTCTGAGGCTGTCTGCTCAGCTCGCTCCACCGGCTCCTGGTACACGAGCACCGGCTCTCAGCAGCAGAGGAGTGCCCGGTCCCGGCAGACGACAAGCCGAACCGGAGAGAAGACGCGCAGGAGGCCGAGGGAGGGGGAAGAAGAGGGGGAGACAACTGCCGCAAGCAGAACCGCCGGCTGGCAAGGTTGAAACCAGGTGAGCCGCCCGCCATGTTGACGTCACTGTTTTACACTTTTAATTAAGGATAAGAAATATTTCCTCTTGTGTTTATTAATAATTTTATTTATGTATGTATTAGCAACCCAAAAGAAGGAACACGCACAAAACACGGAGCAGATTTACTCAAAGTCAGAGATTCTTCATCTAAAGACAACTACTTGGAAAGGTGAGTCAGCAAATTAATGCTGCCGCCATCTTTGTTATTGTGCTTTGAAATACATTTAAGCAGTTAGCAGATGCTTTTAATCCAAAGCAACTTACAAAAGAGGAATAAACTACATATACTTCACTAGATAGGAGCGTGTTTGATTGTTAAATGTGTGATATTTACGCAGGTTTATCGGCAGGAATTTTACTTATTATACATGGATAATTATATTTAAAGTAAAAAACCGTGTGGTTTGAAGTCATTTCCAACTTCAACCAAGACATTATGATCCTAAAGTTGTGGTTTTGCGTGGATAAAAAGCTACAAAACTTTTGCAAATTCTCCTAAAACTTGTTGTGTATAAGCATTAACTGTGTGTTCCATTTGTAGTCGCAACTTGGAATTTCCTACTTGTTAACCTGGTTAATAACACTTCTGTCTTATTTGTTTTTCACGGAAATCAGTCGTACACGTAATACTGTTCGATATTTTTTTTTTTTATCTGTGGACATTTTGCTACATGGTACCGACTGATATTGCTAAGAACGACTAGCCCAGGATTCGTTTGTGCCAATATTTTTGTTTTTGCACTCTAGCTGTCGAGCTAAACAAAACATGATATTAATGTTAAAGGGATAGTTCTTTTTTTTTTTTGAAGAGTCATTTAACTCCATGCTACCATGTTTTCAGTCTAATGATATTTGTCGTGCTTCAACCTCCCTAATTGTCCGTGGTTTTTGATTGGCTAAATCACACGTGGAAAAAACAACTGTAACAAGTTGTTGCTTCTTCTTTTTCCTCAGGTTACCGACCGAGATCCTGATCAAGATCCTGTCGTACCTCAACGCACCTTCACTGTTCTGCATCAGTCATGTTAGCAAACTCTTCCTCCGGCTTGCCAACGACGAGTGAGTCCAACACGTTGAACACAACGTGTACTCTCTTTAAATGGGTTAATTCAAATGCTCCCTCAGAAGGAGGCGGGGCATTAAGTTTGTAAAGTATCTGCAGCTGAACGTCTGGCAACCTGTAAACGTTGTATCATCGCAGCGTCGTGTGGCAGAAGATTTACATGTCAGAGTTTATGAGTCAGACGTGGAAACCGAGGACGGCGGACGTTTTGGAGACAAAGGGCGTCGCCACGGAGATGGAGGACCAGTTGGTGGGTCACTGGAAGAAGATGTACTTCAGGACTGTGGCTGGACAAGAGATGGACAAGTGGAGGAGAGAACTGAAGGCCAAGAGTCCATACACGGGGCTGCCGCGCCAGACCGAGTGGGTCCTCAGGTACCGCAGCAGATTTAAGAACACAACAAAAGTGATTACTGCTGAAAGTAATCTGATTACATCACGTGATGGGTAATAAATGGGTAATCCGATTACATAATATATCTCAATAAAAGGGTGATGAATTTGTTTAAACAGGTAATCTGGTTACATGATTTATCATAGTGAATTGGTGATTAATTGGTCTGAACAAATGACAACATGATGCATTTCAATTAAAGGCTAATCGGATTAATTTAAGAGGATTGGAAAACAGATAATCTGATCACATATTGCAGTTTGACTAGTAATCTGATTACATAATGAACCTAATGTATAGGTAATCTGTTTACTCGACACAGTTTGAATAGATTCTGTTTGTATAATGCAGATTGGTTAATGGCTAATCTGGTTATTTGCTGTTGATTATAAACAGGTGAGTTACATTGTGTAGTTTGATTAATCGGTAATCTGATTTTAAAATGTAACTCATTACATGGATGCAGAATGCACTTCAATAAAGGTGTAATCTGATTAATTAATGCAGATTAATCAATAGGTATTGTAACTATGGAATTCTGATTTCTAAAAGTGTAATCTGATTAGTTAAAGGGGTTGTTGAACAGTTAATCTGATTACATGATGTAGTCGTCTAAAAGAAGTTAGGTTGATCACATCATGCATCTTAATACAACAACATTATGTGGCTTTTATAAATGGCTTGTCTTTTTTATAATCTGATTTGTAAATGATCTGTTTGCAGATTAAACAGGTAATCTGAGTACAGGACACAGTTTGTGTGTTTGAAACCTCCCCTCCAGGAACCTGAACATGAGTTGGGAGTTGACGGTGCACGACCGCTCTGGCTCGGAGAGTTGCCTCCACATGAGTCGAGCGCACTTCTCTGAATCGTCGGTCATCGTATGCTGGAACAAATGCAACTTCTCCAGCCATCGACACATCGCCAGTATCCAGCTGCACGGTGTCAGGAAGGAGGCGCCCAAGAGTCTGAAAATCGGGTAGTAAAAAAAACAACAAAAAAAACACATTTACCTGCAGCTCGTCCACAAGCGTCACCTGACCTCCTCCTGACCTCTGTCACGTCTCCAGGAAGGACTGGAGGTCTCTGATTTTAAGAGTGGACAGGGATTCGCCTCGCCGCGTCATCGGCAAAGACAAACTCATGAAACTGGTTCATGTGTCGCCCGGTGTTATCATTGGTGTCTGGAGGGTAAGAGTTCACGGGGGAGAATGGCGAGGATTCAGCTGGTACCATGTATGAACGCATGTGTGTGTATGTGAGGACAGGGTCAGGGAAACGTGGCCTTCATCATGATCAGCCTTCACTTCCACAAGCTCGTGGAGAAGAGTCTGCTCGGTTCTCCGGCCTGGTTCGTTCTGATCCTCCTCCGCACACAAACAAGTTTCATCAGTTTGAGTCTGTTTTAAATCTAAACTCGTCTTCCTCTCATAGTCCGTACTCTGGACCCGTGGAGCGACCGCTGTCCTGCAGCTGGGACCCTAAACTCGGTCTCCACGGTTACACGCTGCACTTTGTTCTGCACAACACGGGCACGGCGATCATGTCGGGTCACTCCCGCCAGCTCTCCTGTCGCACAGGTAATCTGATTACACCACCACCTTTGACAAGTGGGTAACCGGATTCCATAATCTAAAAATCTAAACACAGGTAATTGGGCTAAATGATGCCGTTTGATGAAAGAAGTAATCTCATTACAATGCCAGATTGATTGATAAATAAGTAATCCAATTTAACAGAACATGGGTAATCAGATTACATGTTACAGATCCATAAATATCTGACTACATAATGGAACAATAAGCAACCTGATTACATGATGTCATTTTAAAAAATGTAATCACGTGCAGTTTGATTTACATGTAATCAGATTACAGGTAATCTGATTAGATGATTCTGCTTGGTTAACAGTTGATCTTCTGACTGAGCAGTGTTGCTCAATTAATGGGTAACCTGATTACAAAATGTATCTCAATTAATAGATAATCTGATTGCATTGTGTAGTTTGGTAAATGGATTACCTAGTGCAGATTATAAATTTGAACAGAGCTACTGGCAGCTCTTCGTCTGGTTACTAAACACAGATTGTATCGTCCGATTACATATTGTAAATGCTTGTTGACAGTTTTATTGCATGTTGTGATTGAATTGTTTTTATTTCGTAAACAAAATGAAGTCGTTTTTTTCTGTGAAAAAGAAGAAAAGACGATTTTCATTTAAATGCGATGACAAAACCGACGATTTTGAACCTGAAACCGAACGTCTGTCATGTGACTGCGTTCAGTTCAGATCCAGCACGGACTGTTGGAGCTGAGGTTCATCAACCGGACCAACGTGTCGCAGCACAGGTCGCTGTCGGGAAACGTGAACCTGCCGTGGAAGAGCGACTCTCTGGAGGGTTCAGTGGAGGTGAGACTGTCACACGCGCTAACACCCGCCTCTCTTTAGCTCCGGCGCTTATTTTATACATCGACGACTGTCCGACAAACCCTCAAGACTGTCTTTAGTTCTCGCGCTTCTTTCTCGCGTGGCACAGAACTGCTGCATCATGACGATGACGCTCCTCGACGAGTCCCAGGAACCCTTCTGGTGCGTCAGCTCTCCCATCTGTATCCGGATGGCAGAGAAGCCGCCGCGCTCGGACTACAGCGGCGAGTGCTTCCTGATGGACTACCGGGACGCCGACGGTAAGGTGAAGATGGAGCTGGTGTGGCTGAAGGAGGAGAAGCAGTTTTTCCTCTTCGGCCTCACTGTCTACGTCTCCGTTTTTAAAGTCTACAAATACTACGGCCGAAGCAGCTGAGTTTGTGACGCGACGCTCTGACTCATCAGTTCTTCTTTTCTGTTCAGAGGAAAATTTCATCACTTGTTCACAAAGTGAATAAAACATTCATTTGTACACGACGCAAGCATTTCTTTTATTTTGAAACAAACACTGAGGTAACCAGATTAAAATTACCATTTGAGCGTAGCTATACTCTTAATGTTTCAATTGCGTGATGCAGATTGTAAAGTAATCAGATGACGTAATGTAGCTAATTTATAGATAATCTGATAACCCAACACAATTTGATCAACATGTTCTGATTGCACAATGCAAATTGGCCAGTGTGGGTAATCTGATTAAGTAATCCAGATTGATCGACTCGGCTAATCTGAATACATAATCTACTTTGATTTGCAGGTAATCTGACTATATGTGGCCCAGTAAATGGAGCTTAATGTCCTTACATCACTGTTATCAAGAGATAATCGTGTTATATAATTACACAAATGGTAATCTGATTACATAAAAGTGGGGGTTGGTGAACAAGTGATCAGATTACGCGAGGAAGTACATACAGCAGATTTATGTGCAGGTAACCTGATTACAGTAGAGAATGCCTGTGCTCATATGTAACGTACTTGGGTGCCATCTAGTGGAGAAACATGGTACTGCAGTTAAGCCACAGTAGTTTATTTTTTCCAATCATCTCAATCTGAAAAAGCAACTAGAGATTATTTTCATTATTGGTTAATCACAGATTAATCTGATTATTGTAAGTGTGACGGCCATTTATTACTGTGATTTTTGTCGGTATTTTCGTGTTTGTGTGTGTGTGTCTATATGTATATGTGTGTATATGTGTATGTGTATATATATATATATATATACATATATATATATATACACACACATATGTATTTATATGTATATATATATGTGTGTGTGTGTGTGTATATATATGTGTGTGTATATATATGTATGTGTATATATATATATATATGTATGTATGTATATGTATATATATATATATGTATATGTATATATATATATATGTATATGTATATATATATATATATATATGTGTATATATATATGTGTATATATATATATATATATGTATATATATAAAAAAAAGTGTGTGTGTGTGTGTGTGTACACATATGTACTGTGTTTTATTTGAAATTGACATTTAAAGCCCAGGAAAGTGTTGATGCGCTGTTGACACAAAATGGCCGCCTCCCTAAAAGTAAACACTTGAAACGATGACACCTTATTCCTCTGAAAACTGCTTAAATTTCAATTTGAAAGAAATTATTTGATTATTAATCAACAAATTCACGCCTTCTCGATAGTGTCTGTCAACATTTGACAGTTTCTGCTGCTTTGAGAACCTGACAAATGTTGATTTTTAAAGAAATTATAAACAAACGTGAGGGTGAATTTATTCAGTTTCTGCCAGCAAAGTTTCCTAAATATTACAATCGTAAGTCATTTGCTGCCAAAATCCTTCCTCATCCATGAATTTATTTCTTCTCTTCTATAAATGGAGTTTATTTGACAATTTATACTGCATTGAAAATCAGTTCAATTTAAATTTTAAAGAAATGACACATATATAAACAAACGTGCGGAATGTATTCAGTTTTTGCCAGTAAATGGTCCTAAATATTACGCACTGGACCTTTTTTTTTTTTTTTTAAAGAAAAGAGTGAATTCATCTGTTAGGTAAATAGCTTGCGCTTAATTTTCTAAAATTTCTTTTCAATTACTTCACGTCACATGTTTACATCAGTAATTCTACTGCTTTAAAACCAGTTAAATTTTTTTTTAAAGAAATTATACACAAACAAACAAAAACGGTGTCCGTGTTTGACCAGTTTGACACTGTTTGTCAGTTTCTGCTACTGTGAAAACCGGTTAAATGTAAAGATTTACAGAGATGATACACGTATACAAGCATCGACAACTTATCCATATTAATGAACGTGTCTGTCAGTATTTGACTCATTTGTCGTTCAAAACCCAGTCAAATGTTGAGGTTTAATGAAATGATACACACAAACAAACATGAGGTGGAAGTTTATTCGGAGAAGAATCCTCCTGGTTTGTTCTCTTTGGCGCCACCAGCAGGTCGTGTTTTTGTTTTTATTCACTCTGATGATTTGTCGTCATGTTCTTCACAGTCGTCAGATTTGACAAATAAATAATAATAATAATTAAAAAAAAAGCAGGTGAAGAAGTGAGACACAGAAGAAGAAGCTAAAGAGAGGAGGGAGCAGGTGAAAGGAAGAGAAAGGGAGGGAGGTTTCTGTCCGAGGCGAGGGAGGAAACCGGCAGAACAGGTTGGTGTTGACTTGCCCCCGAGGGAGAATCTCTCTCTCTCTCCCTCTCTCGCTCTCTCTCTGTGTGTGTGTGTGTCTTTATCTGACTCCACTGTGTGTGCGTGTGTGCTCTTGTCCTGAGTGAGAAGCCGCTGCAGCTGCTGTGAACGAGGATCCATTAAAAAGAAGAAGACGAAAGAAGAATTAAAAACCATGGCTGTGAATAAGTGCGTCAAATATCTGCTCTTCTTCTTCAACCTTCTTTTCTGGGTGAGTGTGAAAAACCTCTTACATCCTCTTCCTATATGTCTGCAGGGTGAAATAAGTGAGCCACGCGTTGATGTTTCACATTTCTCGACACGTTATTTAAGTTGTTTTCATTATGAATGAGTTCCACAGGTCGTGGGCAGACGTGGAAGCTGAAATGTACTTTTAATGTCAACTTTTTTTTAACCTTTTTTTTTCTTCTCTTAAACGCTTTTATTTTGCGCGTAAAGACCTGCCGCTCCGCTGTGACCTCTGTCCCTCTCCACCTCCCTTTTTATTCATTTCAGTTAGTTATTCATGCGTACGTTTCTTTTAAAGTTACCTCTCTTTATTGAAACTTTTTTTTTTCACGTTTGCTCCGTCTCCGCCGTGAACATCGTCCCTCTGTAGTTTTTGTCTTTTGTGTGTCGCTGGTGTAGAACAGGTTGTATTATCTCACTGCCGCTCCCTCCACTGTCCCCTCACACACACACAAACATTTGCTCAGTTTCAGGGCGTGGCCGCACCCCCTCCCCTCCCCTCCCGTCCCTCGCATCATCACGTCTCATTCCTTCACCCGGTCTAAACTATTTTCTCGACTCTGATTTCCTAACATTCTCCTCAGGGAGGGTTGAGACGCTAAGTTAACCCGCTGCTCCACTGTGTCGGTTGCTCAACACAAACCTGACGCTGTTTGTTGATAAAAGTCTGTGTTTTTTTAAAAAGATAACGTGTAGCAACACGCAGCGCGAACAAACACTTCAACGTAAACATGGTGGTTTTCTTTATCAGCAATTACTTTGAAGAGTGAGACAAAAGATTATTGCGATAATACACTAAGACACAAGGTTTGTTTGTTTGTCACACGAGATAGGACACGCCCCTATTGTGCTAAAAACAAGATAAAACTTTTTTTTAAATTAAGGTAAATGAATAAAAAGTGAAGTAAATTAGAATATAAGGAAAACCGTACCTAAGAATAAAAAAATAGTGAATGTTTTTGTAACGTTTCCACATTTCTTGGCAATTTTTTTGGGACCATCAATATTTTTGTAACTTTACATTTCCCTTTAAAAAAGTGTTTTTGTAACATTGCGTAATTTTTGTGAAGAAAAGACAATAATGGTTTTGCGACATTCTCTAACACTTTTTTGGAAATGTAACTTTCTTATTGGTAACATTTTTGTCACTTTCAAAAAAGGTTTTTTTTAATGTAGAAACGTTGGTAATATTTTTGTCACATTTTAACATTCTGTCACAGTTTTTGGGAGGAGACATTGGTGACATTTTTGTCATGGTTCAAAAAATTTTTTAAAAGAAAAATGTTGAAATGTGACAAATCAGTAACATATTTGTTTCTTAACACTTTGGAAACGTCAATGTTTTTGTAACCTTGCATTTCATTCCCCCCTACAATTTTTTAGGGGGGAAATAATTTTGTTTTCCATCGTTTTGCAACATTCTTTTTTTGGAGATGTAACTTTTTTGGTAACACTTTCACATTGGTAAAATTTCATAACACCTTTTGAAATATCAGTAATATTTTAACATTTCAAAGTTGAAAAAAATTGAAAAATGTTTTTGTAAGAAGAAGGAATGTTTGTGTAACTACATTTTGTAACACTTTTTTGGAAATATCAAGAATTGTATGTATCATAACATTTCTTTACTTCAACACTTAATTAATTTTTTTTGTAAAGTATTTTTTGTTTTCTCACTAATGTTTCTTTGGAAATGGAAACATCAATAATGCTTTCGCTGTTTCAGTAACATTTGAACATTTTGTGATACTTTCGTCAGCCATGTGTTTTTCAATGATCACAATAATACCACAAATTATTTTGGGTAAAGAAAATGCTAATGTTATCGTTGCTCATTGAGGAGCTGGTGCTGTGTCATGTTAAACACAACAGTGAATAAACGCTGACTCGCCTCAAACAGAATCGGAAACTTTTGGACGTAAGACATGAATTTTCATTTTAAGAAACAGACGTGACGTCGTTGGCCTGAACAGAGACAGAACACGAACGGCAGCAGCAGCAATTAGATTATTTCATAAGCAGCTGCTGTTTAAATGACACTGATATAATTATATTTTAATGACCCGAGATGAATCCGTCGCCATGGAAAGAAAAAAAATCTGCTTCATAGACTCAGTCATAGAAAGAACCTCGAAGACATACAGAGTAAACACCTGATATAAAAGTCCTGACCGAGACGTGCATTTTTAATCACTTTTATACAAAATAACTCACATTTGTGCTGATGCGTTTATTTTTGGTCACATGACAACAGATTACGTCGTTTCTTCACCCCCCCCAATTGTCTGATGTCCAATCCAAGGTTTTCTCCGTTTTAGTCTTTAGTTCATCTTAGATCTTTAAACCCACAAGTTACCCCATTTTAAATGAGCAGGGGTCGCAGCCATGCACCTGTTGGAATGTGCTAGCTGTCAACCAATCACGTCATTTGGGTCGTCAAAAACATTTCCTGAATTTTTATCTGCCTTTTTCTTAACATAATGGAAATAATTTGGAGTTGTTACGTAAACGTCAGTAAAAAATGTACAAATTGGTGGCCACATTTTTAGCTGAAGACGACCGGAAATTTTAAACTTGAAATGAAGTGACAAACTGACTTTTGACACTGATGAGATTACAGCGTTCACAAACGTCTACATTGGCATTGGTTTCTGTTGCTTTGACAGCTCAGGAGTGTTGCTGCTCCGTTGACCCCTCCCCCAAAGATAAAGGTCGTCTTTTGTCCAAAATAAACGTAGCGTTGATTTGAGTTTGTGTCGTCGCTCGCTCTGGTTATTTTCAGTCACATGTTCCCAGAAACAGATGTGAATCGATGTTAATTTGATTTCAGCCACTCACTGGACACAGTGGAGTTTTTCCACTGTAAAAACAAACCTCTTTACTGTTGTTTTTAAAAAGTGTTTACTGAGGTCGACGCTCCCTCATCCCAGAATCCTCGGCGTTCCCGTTCTTTGTCCAGGGTTCCTACGGGTCCTTGAAAGTCCTTTAATTCTGTGCAAGAAAAAGTTATTTAGGTAAATGTCTCCTGCTGCCTATGTGCCCTTCAGTGTCCCCACAGGTCCTTGGAATCCTTGAAAGTTTGTGAATTTGAATAAAAACTCCAAGGGCCTTGAAAGTTTTTGAAAATCACCTTAATTAGACATGTCTCTTTCTGCCTATGTGCCCTTCAGGTTTCCCACAGATCCTTGAAAGTTTGAGTTTGGAAAAAAAAATCCTTTGAAGATCGTCCATAAATAGACATTGGTTCATTGGAAGTGATTGAATTTTGTGCCGTAAACAAGTGAAGTTGAGTCATCGTTGAGTCCATATCCTGTATGAATAATAGATGCTGCGTTCAGGGACCGTAGCTGCTCGGGAAAGTGCTGAGCCGAACACAAACAGAGTAGAACCTGCCACGAAACGTAGGTTTTTTTGTTTTTTTATTAGTTTGTTCCACAGAATGTTCTCAAGCTTCTTGTTTTGCCCACAAACCAAAAAAACCTCACTTAACATTTTTCTGAGCACTTGATGACATCAATTTTGTCAATTATGGACCAGTGTAGAGCCATAATTTAGCTTCCTTAGGTGGGACTGTTGTATGATTGACAGCAGGTCTTGGGTGGCTCTGCCCCTTCTCTTCCAAATATGGTTTTGTGTTTGTTTTAAAACAACAAAAAGCTAAAGTGCAGGCTTTAAAAGTGTCTAAGTGAGCCGCTACACGAGAAGGCGTAGATTAGCTTTTAGCGTGTTCTGCCTAAAACACGGCTGTAAATAATTGAGACCAAGTACAACCTCTTTTTGAAACACAACCCTCTTGTTGTGACCTTTTTTTTTTTTCTTCTTCACACTGCATCACTTCCCCCGTGAGCTTTAGATCGCTGAAGCAGAGAGGGAGTGCTCATCCAGACCAGGTGTAGGTTTTCGGTCTGTGCCATGAGCTGAGACACCAAATCTATGTCCGTTTAAGTCTGCGACGTCTTAAGAACACGTTTCACGTCTTTATCTCACCGTTAGACAGACTTTTCCAACAGGAAACTAAAGTAGTGTATACCACTCACTCTCCCACACCAAACCCCATAGAGAAAATCAGCCATTTTAACGTCACAGGAGTTGTTGATCCACTGCTGCCTCCATTGGTAACTTGAAATGTGTTATTTTGTTAATTCGGCATTAAAAAACCTTCATGTTTTCATCATGTTGCTCAGCAGGTTTTTTTTCTGTGTAGATTGATGGTTTAACCTCTGTGCATGACATGTTTGACTCATGTTTGTGTTGAGTCTACCTTTAAATACGACAGCTCTTTATGAATGAACTGAGGGTTTATCCTCTGGAGATGTTGATGGGGGTTTATCCTCAGGAGGGATGTTGGATGTTTATCCTGATGTCATCTTTGTGTATATTTTTATTTCCTGTTTTTCCATAGTGTTTTATTTAAATTTAAACTTGTTGACTGTTTAAAAAAAAAAAAGTGGTTACACTGGTCATAGTGTGCATGTGTTTGTGTGTGTTTTCCGGGCGTGGCGACTCTCATTGTGAAGCCAAAGGTCGTGTCCTTGAATCAAACTCGTCCCGTTTGGTTTCCGTTGATTCAGAAGTCAAATGGAAAAACGATCCGTCACGTTTGATTGAGACTCCTCCCACATCTGTACTCTAGAAACATTATTTCTGCTCTGCGCCAAAACACAGGCAGTTTCTGTTTCAATGGTTGAAAATTGTTAGTTTAAATTTTCACTCAAATGTCACAAAAACAAACAGTTTCTTAATTAAGTGGTTTGAGGTAAATCTCAACTCCTAATACCAACCCCGTGTTTTGGGATGGACCCTTTCTGGTATTAGCTCCTCCCACCAGATTAACAAAGACATGTGACTAAAATAATCTCTTCATTTTTGAAAAGCCTCACTTGTTTACTCATTTTACAAATTTTTTCAGGTTTCTATGTAGCATCAGAAATTGTTACTAATGCTATAAAGTTTAATTGTGGTGTTCCTCAAGGCACGATCTTAGGCCCCACACTTTTTTTCAACAAACTCGCTGTTTGACAAGACAATTTTTGTTTGTTTTGATGTGTAGGCAGTTTTTACCGCTGCTGAAGTTGAAGGTTATGATGTCATTGACGAACGAGTATCACCTACCCCAGCTTTAAAGTCTCTAAGCTTTTGTGTGAAACACAAACGTTCTTGTTTTCACATCAGACTCGACATGTGCTGCGTTGACAGTTTCAGGTTTATACTGGAAACATTACATTATATTACATGTAACGAACAGGACATGCCGTGAGTGTGTGTGTGTGTATGTGTGTGTGTGGGTTTGTGGTAAATCAGGGTCATAATTTCCTGGAACTCTAGGTACCACAACAACATCCTATAATTATGTCAAAATATTTTTTTATATTTTAGCTCAACAATGCTGCTAATATTCTTATGTTTTTTTGTTTTGTTTATTGCCTCCAAGAAGGTGATATTTTGTGTGAGCAGTTTAACTCAAAACTTAAAGGACTGATGTGGAGGACATTTTCTGCAAATGTAGTTCATGACGAGGTCCAGGAAGCTACAAGTCGGGATTTAATTTTTTTTAAAGAAAAACTGCAGTCATTGATTTATCTGCATGTATTTTCATGTCATTTTGAAAATGTAATAATTCTCTCTCCTTTTTTCTCCAGGTGAGTGGCTGCATCATCCTCGGCGTCTCCATCTACTTGAAAGTCCACAAGGACAGTAACGGGGTGAGACACTTTATTTTTTTGACTGATCAGTGTGAATTCCAGTGAATTCCAGTGGAATAATCTGTAAATTCTATATGTTCCAGTGAAATAATCTGTAAATTATTGATGTTCCACTAGAATAATCTGTAAATTCTATATGTTCCAGTGAAATAATCTGTAAATTATTGATGTTCCACTAGAATAATCTGTAAATTCTTGATGTTCCACTAGAATAATCTGTAAATTCTTGATGTTCCACTAGAATAATCTGTAAATTCTTGATGTTCCTCCTCCTCCAGCTCTTAAATGAATCGATTCCTGGCATCGACCTGTTGATTGCCATCGGCGTCATCATCATGGTGCTCGGGTTCCTCGGCTGCTGTGGTGCCATCAAAGAGAACCGCTGCATGCTGCTTCTGGTGAGTGAGGTCACATGACTCACGGGGGCGGAGCTTTGTTTTTTTAAAAGTGGTATGTTTCCAGGTTGTTCTGGTCGTTAATCTCCTGGACGACTCTACTAGTCAAAAAAAATATATGAAAAAGATTAAAGTCAGATTTATCTCAGAATTCCAGCTTTTATTCCCACAAAAACTAAACTTCTTCTTGTTTCCACTCAGTTCTTCGTTTTCCTGCTCCTCATCTTCATCCTCCTGCTCGCCGCAGGAATCCTGGGAGCCGTGGGCGAAGGCAAGGTCAGGAAACTTCACCTTTTTCTCCTCTGAACGACCGTTGTTTTATTTTGAAACTCTAACTCTGTGTGTGTGTGTGTGTGTGTGTGTGTGTGTGTGTGTGTGTGTGTAGGTGAAGGACTGGGTGAAGGAGCGTCTGGAGAAACTCACTCCACTCTCTAAACAACCAGCTGACGTCAGGGAAGATCTGGAGAAGATTCAGCGCGAGGTCTCACACACACACACACACACACACACACACACACATACACACACACTGATCAGCTGTAGTCACCATTAAGATCCACCGGATAGCACCAAACCACCAGATTTTTACTTAATCTGATGAACAGACTTCCTTTTTTTCTGTGTGAATGATTAAATAGATTTAAGCTCCAGTCTAGCTGTCCAGGCTCCGCCCCCTTTTAGGATATTAGGAGATTTTTTAAGAAACAAAATAAAATATAAAAAAGGCCAGAATTCTGAGATTAAAGTAAAGAAAAAAAACTGACTTTAATCTCAGAATTCCAACTTTTTTATTTCTGTTTTCTCAGATTAAAGTCAGATTCATAGAGTTCTAAATTGTTGTTTTTTCCCCCCAATTTTTTGAGATTAAAGTGGAGTTCATCTCATGATAATTAAGAGAACTGTTCAAACTAATTGTTTAAGTAAAAGAATGAACATATATAATTAAAGCGTTAACAGTGCTTAACGACTTGGAAATGCTGACTCTGATTATAACCCCATTATATTTCTAAATTAAATTATTATTTAAAACCTGTAAATGTGATAAATCTAATGTTTTATTGCATTTTGTTGTCGTGTGACGCGCCGCTAACGCTAACTCTCTCTCAGCTGAAATGTTGCGGCCTCGTGAAAGGACCTTCCGACTGGGACAAAGTTCCCGACTCGTGTCTCTGCAACGGCACCGACTGCACGGGGAAGTACAACACTGAGGTGAGAACATGAACGCACACACACACACACACACACACACACACACAGTGATGATGATGATGATGATGATGTCATTGTGTACCTGCAGCCCTGCACCAACAAAATTGTGAGTCTGATGGAGAAGCACATGGAGGTGGTGATTGGGATCGCCTTTGCCTTCGCCATTCTGCTGGTCAGTGCACACACACACACACACACACACACACACACTGTCATGAAGTTCGCAAATCCATCCAAACTTTGTTAAACAAAAAAAAAAAGGGACTTTAGTCTCAGAATTCTGACTTTTTTTCAATTTTCTGAGATTAAAGTCAGATTTTGTCAGAATTCTGACGTTTTTTTCAGTTTTGAGATTAAAGTTGGATTTACCTCAGAATTCTGACTTTTTTCCCCTCAAAGTTGGAATTATGTGACTGTAAATCAGAAAAAAGTGCAGAGTTCCGACTCTATTTGAAAATGCGGTAAAATGTTAACATTCTTGTGAAGAAACCTGGCTAACATCGGGGGTTTCAAATAAATCGCAAAAATCACGACCAAGTGCAATATCCGACTAAAGAGATTGGCTGCGATTATTAAAGATAACGTTTGTGAAATTCTCTCGCTCGTTATCTAATTCAGAGAACAATTTGTTTCTGCTTTTTTGAAGAAGTAAATTAATTCACAGGGTTATGGTTTTCTTCATGAAAAGTTGGAACCATTTTCAATAATTTCACAATTTCATAATCTGTCAAATGTTTTTAGAAATATTCTTAAATAAAAATATGTGTTATTTCTAATGTGTTTTTTTTCTCTCCACAGATCTTCGGCATGGTCTTCTCCATGATCCTCTACTGTCAAATTGGCAAGAAGGAGGGCGGAGCCACATCCACTACTGCCTGAGGCCCCACCCCCTCATCGCCTCTCAGCGACCAAACAACCCATGCTCCGCCTCCGTAACGTTTTATTGTGAAGGAACACATCAGTTGCTTAAAGTTCATGTAAATTAAAAATAAGCCCAATAATAATGATAAACAGTGACGTGAAAATCATTTATATGTGAAATATATTCATTGTAAATTGCTTTTTACGTAAAAATTGGAAAATGTATTAAAATTTAAGGCATTTCTTTTTTCAAAAAGAAGGTAAAATTCAATAAATTGTTGATTTTTCTGGCAATGTTAAAAAAATTGAGAACGTGAACAAAAGCAGTAAAAGTTGCTGTACAGTAAAAGTCGGTGTTTAGATTCACGTTCAGCCTCAAAGAACAAAAATCTGCGACGCATAAATAAGATTTCTGTACGGGAGCTCATCACTACCAAAAAACACAAAGCATTTTTATGCAAGTAAAATCGCAAATGTTGTCGTTATTGTCATTACTTTATGAGACGTGTCCACTGGTCTATGAAAAATGTTTTGGTAAAAAGAAGTTGTACTTTTATTTTCAAAGATGTTTCTTGTTTTTTGTCGAGTTAAAAGTTTTTCGTTGTTACTCACGATTTTCTCAGGAAGTTGAAGTTTGTGCTTGTGTGAAAATAATTCCTTCAAAATAAAAAAACAAGCTATAACGATATTTACGTTAAAATATAAAACATTTTAACATAAATCTATCAAGAATATTATTAACTTTGGTGATTTAATCTTGTGGAGAAAAAAAAAATCTTGGTTTGTTTTTTTTGGCAAGCTATTTTTCTTTTTTTTGTCTCTTTTAGTTAAAATTGTGAAAATGTTGTGAAACATGGTAAATTTTTATCGTCACCTACTTGAAATAAAATGTGTTCCAGTTGTAATCTGGGGTTGTCAATTTCCCAGTTTACAAACAGGAAATTTGAACTGGAAATTGAATAAATGGGAAAATATTAAATAAAAATATATTGTTTTTCAGGAGGATTTTTTGATTTTACAAACATTTTATGACCTTTGATTTATTTATTAATTTAAATAAATATAAGTAACATAAATTGTCTGCAAAGCAAAACTTTTCACTAACAAAAATCCAATTTGCAGTGATAATCAAAAGTCACTTTATTAATCCCTTAGGGATTAATAAAGTATAAAAAGAGATTTGTTCAGATCTTAACTGAACAAAAGTGTTTGATTTATGTAAAAATCTCACACTGATCTTTGCTGTTGGTCTCAATACACAGTGAGTGTCATGTAGCGCCCTCTGTAGGCCGACTGCACATGTGAAAGAATGAACAAAATGAACTTTTTTTAAAGAAGGCGTGTCCTCACTCGTCACATGACGCAGATGGATGACATTTTTCCACTGAGTGTTGAGCAGCTGGAGAGTTTAACATCAGTGAGTGTGTGAGTGGGCAGACACACACACACACACACACACACACACTCCGCTCTGTTCTCCTCAGATATTTTTAGTCTAAAGTAAACTCTGTGCTGCGTTTAATGTCTTCACCGAATAAAAGACAAAAATTAGTTTAGAATTAAACAAAGTTTTAACGTCATGTCAGAAATGTTGACTTCAAATGTGTCTGAGTTTACTGGATTTAATCCAGGATTATTTTTACTTCTGTATTTAATCTGTATTTAGTTTTTTTTTTAAATTATTTTTCTAGTGCAAAACTTGACTTGAAAATGTTATTTTTTCCGTTTGTTTTTCCTTGATTATTTCAGTCAATAGAGGGGGGCACTTACATTGTAGTTGATTTATGAATAAGTGACTCTCATGTGATCATAACCTTTTAGGAGTTCCTCAGGGATCAGTTTCATTACGCTGATGGTGCGACATTTTACGTAGCCAAATAAAAGAAAGGTTAAAAAAAAACAAAAAGCGGAAAATGTTCAAATTTATGAAACTACATCTTTAATTTGACTTCAAATAAAATTGTTTTTTCAGTCACTTTAAGTTTTATTTTGAAAGTATCCTTCATCAGCATTTAACTTCCTACTGATTTATTTGTACGGCGCCAAATCACTACACATTATATCGAGGCTCTTTCCAGAAGGGAAAAAGGGGGTGGAGCCAGGATAAGCAACAGGAAGTGGTAACGAAGGCGCTGCAGCTGCTTCACCACAACAACAACAACAACAACAACAACAACATCATGGACGTCTTTGTTTTTCATTGTGACATAAAAATCCACATGTTATCAGATGAAGATGAAGATGCTCCTCCCTCACACTTGAACTTGGTTTTCCATCCTTATGTCATCATATTTATGTTTTTCTTTAAAGTCATCTCCTCTCCTCTCCTCCACTTTTTTCCTCTCCTCTCTTTTCCTCCTCATGATCTTCCAAACTTGGTCATGTTCTTGGTTCAGCAGCCAAACACACACACACACACAGTGGGCTCTGCTCTTTACTCTGTTTCTATTTTCACTCCCTCTCTCTCTCTCTCCCTCTCTCTCTCTGTTTTCCTCTGTCTCTCTCTCAGACCGTGGTCATGGCTCGCTGCAGGAGTTACTTACGAGGTCTCGCCATCTGTGTTACCGTGTTGCTACTGGTAAGCTAACTGGTAATTGCTAGCCGTGTTTGTGTCGCAGCAGGAGCGAGAACTTTATCACATAATTTTAAAAAAACAAAAAACATTTTGACCTTGAAAAGTCAGATTTTTCTTTTTTTTCATTTTTGGAACGATTACTTAAATATGTGTCAAATGTTCATTTTCTAATGAACTGTATTCAATTAACACCATTTTTTTAATTAAAATTTTGACAAAGGTTTAACAATTTTCTTATAATGCAGTTTGAAAGACTACACGTTGTTTGTGGTGTTCCTCAGGTGTCGACACTGGAGCCGCTCAATTTTGTCACTCTCAGTTTATGCTGATGTGTGTTCTTTAGTCTCACTTATAAATACATTATTTTTACGTTATTTAGTCTATCGTGCTCTTTCTATTTCTTTTATCTCTTACAGTGAATTGCAAAAAGTCATTTAAATTGTGTTTTTATTATTATTTTTATGTAAAGTAAAATGTGTTATTTTTCATGTTTATGTTTCAGTGTTGTTATGAAATCATGATATCAACACACTCATGTGTTTGTGTTTGAGTGAAAGAGTGAAACATTCCTTTGTGCTGATTTCTCTTTTCCTGCTTCCTGTGTTTTTATTGTTTACATCAGCTGATTAAAGTCATTAACTGCTGTTTCACATTAACTCCACTCTAGCTGGAACTCGAGCAGCAGGAGCTTTAGCTTATTTTATGGGTTTTATTTTTAGATATTTTTGGTTTATTTCAGTTTTTCCACCGTGTGAATGTCGAGCCACTGTTTTATTTCCTGCTGTGTTGCCGTGGAAACGGAGCCTGATAAGATCCAGATAGACTCAGTGGTCTGGCGTGGTGCTTGTGAGTCCACAGCTGATGACGAGCGTCTGCTCTGTGTCTCCGTGGAGACGGAAGTGTCTCAGGAGGGACGTCGTTAAAAGATTTCACCTCAAACTTTTCTCCTTCATTATCTCCACAGGCGTCTGGTGTCGTCATGATCGGCATCGGCTTTTCCTCCATCGATGGCAACGTACCAGTCGCTGAGGTAACTCTGCCCCCTACTGGTCTGATCTTTTCCTCCAAAGACAAAAATGTGTCAATCACATTTTTAAAGGAATAGTTCAGGTTTTTAGTGTTAATTTTGACGGCAAATTTTGTCTCTGTCTCTTTTTCTCTCTGTCTGTCTCTCAGTTGTTTGACCAGTTGTCCAGCAGCGACGGTTTACTCGTCCTGCAGGCGTTTGGTCCAATCACAGTGATTTTGTCGCTTGTGGGCATCTGCGCCGCGGCTATGGACCTGAAACCTCTGCTGCTGGTGGTGAGACACAAACACACACACACACACACAGAGGCATGTACACAGATACACACTGTGAACCTGTGGTTGTGTGTCCTTCAGTTCTCTGCTCTGATCTTCGTGGAGTTCGTGGCTCTCATGGTCGTGGCGTCTCCACTGGTCCAGGTTCAGGCTCAGGTAAACATCTCTGTGTCTCTGATTATCAGCATGAACTGTGTTTTATTAAAAAGTTGATGCTTTTGGGATAAACAATAAAGGTTCACTGTGGCGTGTTGTCGTGTAGATGGACAGCGCGGTGGACGAGGTCTTCCTGAACGTCACTCCTCTTCATAAAGCAGATCTTTACATCCAGACAGAACTGAACAAACTCCAAACTTCAGTTGAGTCGTTTCATTGTTTCATCTTTAAACTTTTGTCCGGTGTTATTTATTTATTCATGTATTTATGTCACTTTACTCAGTAGAAGCAGTGGAACATTTTACAAAAGCGAGAAATAGTATCACAGTTACTAAGTAGAGAAGTCCCGACTGATGTTTTTTTCTTCCTTTAAGATGATGTTAGCAAGATGGACAGCAAATTCAAAATGGCCGACTTCCTGTTACGTTGATGCCATGGTCCCAATGGACTTTTTTGTTCGTCCTAGCCTGTGACATGTTACCACCAAGTTTCATGAAATTTGGTGCCACATAGTTTTGGCTTTGTCCTACCAGGTTTCACCTTTGGGGGCGCTACTGAGCCATCTTGCACCACGTTTACATACTTATATTATAACATTTTTCTCCAGTTCTGATTTGCGTGCCAATTTTTGTCCATTTTTGCCAACGTTGAGTACCCCATAAATGTGAAAAAAAAGAATTCCAGGAACACCCAAATTATTACCCTTTCTGAAAAATGATCAATTGATTTGAAACGATCAACGTTTCACATCAAAGATCGCAGATCAGAGTCTTTGTTTGACTTATCTGTGGCTAAACTTTACGTCTGACAAGAAACTGAGAATTTTTTTTTACAAATAAATCAGATTATTACGTAAAATGTTTCTGTGTCTCAGGACTCTTGTTGTGGTCTGAGGAGTTTTGAAGACTGGGACAATCAACTTCCTGTTTCCTGCGTCTGTGCAACACCAACACCACCTGTGACCTCTGACCTCCAGCCAAGGTCAGAAAAACCCTTAAAAAGTCCTGGAGTTTTACATATTTTGAGGTTTCTGAATTTCCCGATCTGTCAAAATCATGTTTTTTTGGTGCAATTTCTGAAATTAGATTCACAGTTTCTGTGACTCGTGAAGACTGTTAAAGTTTCAGGAGAGAAATTTATTTTAAAAAATCATCAGATTTTTTTGAAACTCCAACATCAGAAAGATTTTTCTTTTGGATCTTCAGATCTTCCAGAACAATCTGTCTTTGTATTTCTACTCGACGTTGAAAATCCCCTGTTCTTGAAGAGATTATCAGATTTTAGGTGAAATTTACAAATGTAGTAGAATTTAAATTTGTTATTTTGTAAATTCCAAATAGTTAAAAAACAATGTTTTTAAACACATTGAATTATTCAAACATGTTTTTTTGAAAAATAAAAACATTTGAATCTTGTTTAAAAAAAAAAAAAATCTTTCTCTTACAAAAATACAAAAATAAAATTTTGTTTTGACTTTGTGTCTCAGATCTGATTATGGAGACTCTGAGAATCTCTGTGTGATGGTCGGCAGTGACCTTTACCCTCTGACCTCACAGGTCACAGAGAAGTTATGGGTTCACTCCAAGGTAAATTTTCTGGAATTCTTCTGGATTTTTTTCTGGAATTGTCATCAGTGTGACTTAGTTTTTTGTGTGTCTTCTTTTGTGTGTGTGTGTGTCAGCCCTGTGGTCCGATCCTGAAGAGTTACCTGAGTTTCCCAATCAAACTTAGGATCGGAATCATCTCGGCCTTTGCCACCATCGCGGTAAAAGTTGCCAAATCCTTTTCTTCATGAATTATTTTTTATTTGATTAAATTCAATTTTTTTTTTTTTTTTTTAAATGTTGAGTTAAATCATGATTAATCTGTGTCAGCCGCTGAAGACGAACACGAGTTAGAAACTAGTGTTAGAGTTAAAATGAAAAATATTCAGATAAAAATTTTAGAATTTTTTTTGTTCAAGGTTTAAAAATTCTACACACATATTTTGTGGAAAAAAAAGTCTTTATTTTTTATTTACCTGTACTACTGAAATTTTATCTATTTCAGTTTTTAGTCTATTTCTGAGGAGTTTGTGAAAATGTGTAATTTTATAGTTCATTGTTTACAAGTAAAGTTTTTTTTTTTTTAAAAAAGTGAAAGTTTGGTTATTAATGATTTGAGTTTGTGGAACGTTTTTTTTAAAACCTTTTAATATTATTCTATGTATAATTATCACACATGCACATGATTATTTCTTGATTAAGATGTTAAATGATAGTTATTTACGAGACAGAAAAATTACTTTTAGTGGTTGATTGTTTCAAATAAATAACAATACCATTTTTTAATGACATATTTGTTAAACACTGTATTTCTTATATTTATATTGAAATGATTGAAAACGTGCTGTAATTCCCCTGGTGTCCTGCAGATGGCGGCCATCGCTCTGTGTCTGACTCTGGGTCTGGAGGAACACTGGAAGACGCCTCCGGTGGAAATGACGGTCGACGACTTCAACAGAGTGAAATATCAACCCAAGCCCTCCCTCACCTGACCCCTGACCCCTGACCCCTCCTCCCTGCACTGAGGATCGCAATAAGTATTTAGTAAAAACACAACGTCAAGTTTTTTAGTTAGTTAGTTTGACAGATGAACTCGTTAGGGCGAGGTTTAGGTTAGCTTACCTAAGAGTTAATATGTGTAAGGTTAAGTTTGGTTTGGTTTAGGTTTAAGTTAGCTAAGATGCAAGTTAGCTGTTGGCTTGGGTTAGGTTTAGCTTAGCTTAGATGAGAGTTAGCTTAGGTTTAGCTTAGCTTAACTCTTATGTTAACCTAATTAAACCTACATTTGGTTTAGGTTTAAGTTAGCTAAGATGCAAGTTAGCTTACATAGAGTTGGCTTCGGTTAGGTTTAGTTTAGCTTTTCTTAGATGAGTTAGCTGAGCAAAGGTTACATTTTTGTTAGCTTAGAATATAGCTAGCTAAACTAGGGCTATAGTTATGTTAGTTTAGTTGAGTTATCTTAGGTTGAGTTGAGTTATCTTAGGTTTAGTTGAGCTAGCTTAGGTTGAGTTATCTTAGGTATAGTTGAGCTAGCTTCGGTTTAGTTGAGTTATCTTAGGTTTAGCCTCGATGAGAGTTTAGGTGAAGTTAATTTTAGGTAAGACAACAGTGAGCAAAGGAAAGGTTAGGTTAATAAGTTATGGTTAGTAAAGTGTGTGTTTGAGATAACATGATATTTCAAACATGTATAAACTCATAACATCACTGTAAATGCAAAAAAAAGAAAAAGAGTTTAATTTCTGAACTTCCTGTCATCATAGTATCTCACAGCTCTGTGTGTGTGTGTGTGTGTGTGTGTGTGTGTGTGTGGTCTTTGGCCACATGATGGCAGCAGTGTGCAGCATTAACAGTGTGAACAGCATCAGAGAGAAAAGCTCTGTGCATCTGTATTTATCTGTATTCTGAACCACACTTTTACACTCAGTGGTCACTTTATTAGGAACACCAACACAACAGGAAGTCTCCTGTTCTACCACGCCACAGCTAGAGGTCACTGTTACACCGGTTATCTGACGACTTCTGCTGCTTCTCTGCATAATATTATTCAGATTATAATATTTATTATTTAAAATGTTTACATGTGACAGAATATAATCTGATTACAACTCACGTCTATGTTTCACCCACTGCTGTGAAAACAAATAACATCAATAGTCTGGTCTCGCTCTTATCTAAGATAACGTAACTCTGAGATAAACTTACCTAAACTAGGCTAACTCTCATCAAAGCTAAGCTAAAGGCAAGTTTAAGTTTGTCTTAGCTTTGATCAGATTTGATTTAGGTTTAGTTTGGCTTACATAAGCTTTAGTACAATGTTGGGTCAGTTTACAGTTTACAGCGTAGGTTGTGTTAGGTTTAAATTAGCTATGACTTCATGAAGAACAACAACAACACACAACAGTTACAGAATATAATCTGATTACAACTCGTGTCTATGAATACAATTTAGGTCAGAAGTTATCTTAGGTTTCGGTTATCTTACATTAGAGTTAGGTTTAGGTTAACTCACGTAAGAGTTAACTTAGGTTATCTTTAGATAAGCTTCCATAAGAGTTAACCTAGGTTAGGTTTAAGTTAGCTAAGAGTTTATTAGGAACACACAATAATTACAAAATATAATCTGATTATAATTCACGTCTATGTTGCTGTGAAAACTGAGATCAGTAATCAGATTTTAGAAGATACACTGATTGATTGATTGATTGATTGATATTAAGAGTCTAAAGTTTGTGTCTTGTTGTAAATTAAAACAGATTTTTATTGATCTTAAAAAAAAATTCCGGGAGACAAAACTTTTTCTTTGCTTTTTTTTGTGTGTGAAACATTAAATAATCGAAACACGTGACTTTGACTTTGAACATTTATTTAAATATAATCTGGAATAAACAGATGTTTTTAAATTAGAAAACAAAATCTGTGACAGTCAGATTATAACATAAAATCTAAGGAAAGAGAAGACTTTCACTCATGTTTGTTTCCGTATTGTGAGTCATTTACAGCCTGTGGTTGTTGTTGTTGTTGTGATTGTTGTTCACAGTGAACCAAAGGGAACTTTCACTCGTCAGGAAACCGTGGAATTTACCTCAGTGTGTTTGAATCTCTCAGACTCTGAAGACACAGGTCAGAGGATTTCCTGTGGGGGCGGAGCCAGTGACACACACACACACACACACACACACACACACACACACACACACACAAAGAAAAAGAGTTTAATTTATTTGTGGAAGTATTTCATTCAAGAAAGTATGTAAATATGTTTTATTGGTTCATGAGAAACTGAAACTAAATGTTTATAGTTATATAAATAAGTAAGTAGATAAATAAGTAAATAAGTATATAAATAAGTTATAAGTAAATGTCAACAAGAAAAGACAAAAAAAAACACGTTCGGGTTCAAACACGTTGAATTCGTTTTCAGTCATGTGAAGAGTTTTCATTTAGAGAAAAATGAAAGTGAAAAAAGAATCGATTCCTTAGAATCTCTTACATTTGCTGGTAATAGAAAGTGCAAAACCAAGATTATTTTATTTTTAGGCTCAATATATAGGGACACTTTTTTTCCTTCTTCCTTCAAAGTCAATTTGTTCACAACTTACTGAAACAAACAACAAAAAACAACTTATACATGGCACTTATGACTAGCACTTCATAGTTTGGTTTACTTGAAGCTCTTACTTACCTCTAGCTCTTATTTGTACCCTAATGTTTAAATGCACTTATTGTAAGTGCATTTTTATTATTATTATCATTATTATTATTATTTATTTTGCTAATTTAGCCTCAGAGATTTTACAAACTGTAACTTTAAGTTGAGTCTACAATGTAACCTGTGACTGACTGATGATGTACTGAGGTTCACAGGAATTCAAATTCTGGCATTACATTTTTAATGCTATTTTTAGCTGACACGATTTTAGCGTTAGCGCATCATTTCCTTATCAAACATTCATTGTCATTTTTTTCCCTCTTCCATTTCCTGCGTTGATGCGATGATGGAGTTAAACTCCGCGCAGCAGATGTTGATCTGAGAGCAATAAAACGGGCGGTGGCTAATGTGATTGTAGCTATCACTCATCAGCAGATGAGAACACGGAGAGAGCGGCTGCTCCTGAACGCAACACAACAACAAACCACAGCCTTTAAACTTTAGAGTCTCACATTCACTTAAAATCACTTCTAAAAAAAATCTGGATTTCTTTTCAAGGTCTGTTTTTTAATAAAAAATGTTTCCCCGGGGAATTAAAGTAGAACTTTAAGTAGAACTAGATTTTGGAATTATAAGTACATTTTGGAACTTGGAACTTTAAGTCGATTTTGGAACTATAGGTCGATTTTGGAATTATAGGTAGATTTTGGAATTATAAGTAGATTTCAAGGCTGGTTTCCAGGGGTTTGGACAAAACTACCCACAGTTCAGTTTTTACATTACATTACATTACAGTTTCCGTTGAAGAACAGGTTTGTTCCTTCGTTTTCTCACCACGTTTCCACCTGTTCTACTTTTCTTCTGCTGCTTTCAGTCATCAAACAATCGTTAACTGTAAAACCCACTAAATTCACAGAAGGGGGCGGAGGTGATGGGGGCGGGGCAGTGTCTCACTCAGTCACACGGAATCGGTTGATGGTGGTGGACAATGTCTGTGGTGGGAACTTGAAAGCCGTTGGTTTTGATTAAATAGTTTCACTTCCTCAAATAAAAGTCACTTCTTCTCCTTAAATATTCACACAAACCAAAAAAAAAAGAAGAAAGTTGATGCTTGAGTCTCATCTCCAGGTTCTTAAATAACAAGTTTTTACAAGACAAGAGGTTTTTGTAAGTGTCTTTAAGTGTGAGGCACATGTAAAGGGGATTTTGAACGCATCATCCAACCACATATTATCTTCCCTAACAATTATACAGCTCAGACAGATCACACACACACACACACACACACACACACACACACACATAGAGCCTCCCCTCTTTAAACATCCGATCAGCTTCACTGGAGCGTTCAGGTGGGCGTCGCTCCTGGAGGGGAAAGCAAAAGAGAAAGTGCCATGTCTCTGTGTGGTACGCACTGAGACAAACAAGTCCACACGTGAAGTCTGGAAAGACATCAAGTCCTGCACGTCCATAGGCCACGCCCACTTTCCCAGACAGAGACGCCACTCTGCTCAGGATCACGGTTAAACTTTCAACTCGTGACCTGTTCTGGATGAAAAGGTTTTTTCTTACTCGTTCAAGTTGAGAGTGTCAACCATTCAACTCTCCCCCCACCTCATCCATGCGATGGTTTGCTCCGTCCTGTCAAACTGTGTTTCAACAATGACCTTGACATTCTCCTGCGTGTGGAGACAAACTTCACACGCATAAAAAGCACAACTGATGCTGATGTTTGTGTCTGAAGCTCGCTAACGTAACTCGCGTTTAATCTTATTCGGTAAAATCCTCATTATGAGAGAGAGGCGACTGTGATCGCAGTCGTCACATGTTCATCGCTAAAGCAGCAATGATGGGAGGAGTTATGAACCTAGCTTTATGGCTTATTTAAGCTTAGCCCGAGATTTGCAGATAGGTACTGGGCGGAGCATTTAATTCACTCTACCTCCAGGTGGTTTAACTGTAAATGTTTTCATGTTACAAAGAACAAAGAATGTTGAAGAAAATGTTCATAAAAATACATTACTAATGTTTAAAAACGAATAAAAATACATTACTAATGTTTAAAAATGAATAAAAATATATTACTAATGTTTAAAAACGTATAAAAACACATTACTAATGTTTAAAAACAAATAAAAACTTGTTACTAATGTTTAAAAACAAATAAAAATACATTACTAATGTTTAAAAATGAATAAAAATATATTACTAATGTTTAAAAACGTATAAAAACACGTTACTAATGTTAAAAACGTATAAAAACACATTACTAATGTTTAAAAACAAATAAAAATATATTACTAATGTTTAAAAACGAATAAAAACATGTTACTAATGTTAAAAACGTATAAAAACACATTACTAATGTTTAAAAACAAATAAAAACTTGTTACTAATGTTTAAAAACAAATAAAAATATATTGCTAATGTTTAAAAACGAATAAAACATGTTACTAATGTTAAAAACGTATAAAAACACATTACTAATGTTTAAAAACAAATAAAAACTTGTTACCAATGTTTAAAAACGTATAAAACATGTTACTAATGTTTAAAAATGTATAAAACACGTTACTAATGTTAAAAAACGTATAAAAACATGTTACTAATGTTTAAAAACGTATAAAAACACATTACTACTGTTTAAAAACGTATAAAACATGTTACTAATGTTTAAAAACGTATAAAAACACATTACTAATGTTTAAAAACGTATAAAAATACGTGACTAATGTTTGAAAACATATAAAACATGTTACTAATGTTTAAAAATAAAAAACACATTACTAATGTTTAAAAACATATAAAAACACGTTACTGATGTTTAAAAACGTATAAAAACAAGTTATTAATGTTTAAAAACGTATAAAAACACGTTACTAATGTTTAAAAATGTATAAAACACATTATTAATGTTTAGAAACGTATAAAAACACATTACTAATGTTTAAAAACGTATAAAAACACGTTACTAATGTTTAAAAACGTATAAAAACACGTTACTTATGTTTAAAAACGTATAAAAACACGTTACTGATGTTTAAAAACGTATAAAAACACGTTACTGATGTTTAAAAACTTAGCATTGTACAAAAACAAACAATCAGTTGTTTTGGGGGTGGAGCTTTGACCACAGAGCTGATGGGAGTGGGCGGGGGCACTAACTCACTTACTTGAGCTTTAAATGCTTTAATTTTTTCAAAAATAAATTGGTGTCTTTCTTTTTATGCAGAGGCAGTTTTTATTTCAGTAAAATGATTTACACGACACGATGATGATGATGATGATGATGATGACGTCGTTTACTGTAAAGTATTGTTTAATCTGGGTTTCTTCCTGTTTCTCTAATTGTTCCCTCCTTTTTTCCAGCCAGTTCTCTGACTCAGTCGTTGGTGTTCAGATTCTGATGGTGTTGACCCCGCCCCCTCCCTCCCTCCCTCCCCACACACACACACACACACACACACACTTGATGAGAGAGCCTGTCCAGCCCCTGACTCTGTGACCCCTCCCCCACCCTCACAGATTCTTCATGGTCAGAAGCAGAACATTGTTTTCTTTTCTTGGGTTTTTTTTCCTCTCTGACCTGAACATTCACTCTCTCAGAGGTCGCTCATAAAGGATGCAGCCATGCTCTCCCTCTCTCTCTCGCGCTCTCACTCTAAGGGGGCGGGGTCTCCTCCATCAGACCTGTTGTAAACACCTCATAGATCTGCAGCAGATAGAGAGGACACAGTGCAGCAGGAATTCAACTGGAAACATTGTTTTCCTGCAGTTTCTTTTACACCCTTCATCACATTTTTGTTTAAAGTTGTCAAATATAGCACCAAAGTGACCAAAGTGGACTCTGATCCTGATAAACTAACCCCTGATGGCTCGTGGCTCTGAGCCCGATCAAGTGCTTGTGACCTGAGATACTGTACCAGGAAGAGGAGGAGATACGGTGCCAGGGAGCCAATCGCAGTCACGGCGTCTGAGCTTCACTTTCTGTCCAAATATTCATTCACAACAAACAACAAAAGAGAAAAACAAGTTCCGTTCAAGTCTACGACATCTACAGGACCAGTTCATGTCTTCTTCTCACTGGTATGTGAGACACACAGTGACCACACGAGGCAGCAGTACACCAGCAGCTCCTGTGTCCCCGCCAGCTAAAATCACTGGTTTTCTCTATGGACTCTGGTGTGGGAGAGTGAGTGACACTCACACAGACAGGAAATGTCATAAACAAGGAATGAGGAAGAAAAATGAGTGGAAGTGAAGATAATTTAACTCAAACAAAGGCAGGAAGTGGAGCTGCTTCTGTGAGAGGGAAAAAAAGGCGTGGCATCCTGTCACGGTGAAGAGCAGCTCTGAGCACCACAGAAGAAGAAAATGATTGAAATCTTAAATGTGACAAATAAATCAAAAATAAACACAAACTTTCCCCCTCGCTCTGTTCATTAGAGACACAGTGTTTAAAAAATCCTGAAAACACTTATGTCAGCGCTTCTCGTCTGTGATTTTTGTAAAAAGTGTTGTAAAAAATCTTTTTGTACTTGTGCAAATGTATTTTCATGAATTTTGTAAAAAATTTATCTCGTAAAATGTGTTTTTGTCTTTTTTGTTTTGCTTTATTAAATGTTACAAATGACAAGTTTTCAAAATGTCTTTTTTAGGACATTTTATGGTTAACAAAATCAGAAAAATATAAAAACTTTTTTTTTTACAGCTTCCTGTAAATAAACTATTAATTGTAAATTATTAACATAACATTTTTTACTTGAAAGGTAACGTTTCCTGTTTGCAGCTGCAGATCAGATCTATGTGTCGCAGTTCTGTGTCTGGGCTCGACTCTGCTGCCTATCTCACACACACACACACACACACACACCACCCACTCTCTGCTCACAGATGAACACACACACACACACACACACACTCTCTCTGCTCACACACACATCTTCATCTCCTCAGAGAAAAATCAGCTAAAATCAAAGATGGGGAAAATTAACGGATGCCTCAAATGTCTCTTCATCTTCTTCAACGTCGTCTTTGCAGTGAGTACAAACATGTCTTTATTTTTGATATAGAAAAAAATCTCCTTTTTTGTTTTTAATTGACTTTTTAAGTGACTTAGTTTTTAAGGAGAAGACGTTTGCACAGAAAAGACAGGAAGACAGGAAGAAAAGACGAGAGCGAGTCTAAAAAGTAAAAATTATGAAATTTATGAAAAAAACGAATAAATGAACAATTTGTTGCCTCGTGAAACGTCTCAGTTTTGATTGTTTTGTTTTTTTTAAACAAACCGTTTGAGTAAAGTGAAGAAAACGTGTTTCTCAGTTTTTTTTAATTAAACACAGATGTTTGAAAAAAAAAGGAAAAAGTAACAATGGATCAAAAAAACAAAAAAACTGCAAACAAAGTAGAAATAAATTCAAAAAACAAACATCGAACCAGATGAGAAAAAGGGAAAAAAACGTGATGAAAGTTTCATGAAATGCTTTGAGTCGTGCGTGCACACTTTGTCTTTCCTCTTTTTTTCATCAGTAAAGGCTCATTTCCAGTAAAAGAGAGTGAGACAGGTTCGTGTTTCAGTCTCCGCCCACAAACACAAGCCCCCCGTTCTTCTCCTCGCTAATGAAATTTCCCTCCTCTGCAGCAGATCCTTCACTCTGACGCTGACTAACACGACAGGAAGAAAAGAACAGAAAAAAGAAAAGAGTTCATTTAAAAAAGAGGGCGGGGCCTGCAGCATTTACACGCACCTTTATTACAATGACAAAAAAAACAGAAATAAAACTTTAAGACGACAAACTACGACAGAATTTATTTATATATTCAGTAAAAACATCTGCTTTCGTCTTTGATTCCTGTTCCTCGTGTGTGTGTGTGTGTGTGTGTGTGTGTGAGTGTGTGTGTGTGTGTGTGTGTGTGTGTGTGTGTGTGTGTGTGTGTGTGTGTGAGTGTGTGTGTGTGTGTGTGTGTGTGAGTGTGTGTGTGTGTGTGTGTGTGAGACATCTTCAGGTCGATCATGATGATGATGATGATGATGATGATGATAAATGACCTCTGTCTCCCTCTGGTGTTTAAATACTAACATGACAGGAGGCAGGAAAAAAAAAAACAGTGAGGAAAAAAACCAAAAACATTTAGTGAAAATAAAACTTTATAATATTTAAAGTTGCAAAATAATATACAGTATTTAATGTATTAGTTTATTCATGAAGTAATGATAGTTTGTAATGTTTAGTCAAGTTATCTCATTATCTATCATATGTACATACATATATACGTATATATGTATAGTATACGTATATATGTATATATATAGTGTATGTTTATATATACAATATATATATAGTATATATATTTACACGTGTGTGTATATGTAAAATAAAAAAGTCTCACATGTTAAATAAAATCCAAAATGACCACGTTAATACCTTTGTCTTTTTTTCTATTAGTTTTAAATGTTAAATCATGTGAAGTTACAAGTTCAAATAAATCAAATCAAAAAATGAGACAAATATATAAATAGGTACGACGTTGTTATTTTATGCTAACGCTAACTTGTGTTGTGTCCTCAGATTGTAGGATGTGTCCTCGTCTACGGGACAGTGAAGGCCACGGCCTACAGTGCCCAGGTAACGTTCACATGTCTCCTCTTTGTGTTTTCACTGTGTTTTCACTGTGTTTCACTGTGTTTTCACTGTGTTTTCACTGTGTTTTCACTGTGTTTTACTGTGTTTTCACTGTGTTTTACGACGTTTTTAACATCTGTGATTTTTGTGACATTTGTAACGATCTATAACGCGTCGTGTTTGGTGTTCAAAAAAGCAACATTGTTAGCAGCTAGCATGCGGCTAACATTAACCTTACCGCCGATCGTTAACAACAAAGAGAAAAATTGTTTCATTGGAAACTTCTGAAGGTTTTTTTTTAACTATATATTATACATGTGTATAATATATATGTGTAACTTAATATGGACTTTATTATGCAAAGTCATTTTTCAAGATGTTAGCAAGCGCGTCCATATATCGGGGAACTCTGACGTCGAGGGAAAACTGGTCACAAAGTCGCGAGAACACAAACGAAACCAAACGTATGAACTTTAATGAACGTTTATGAGATTTTTAAAAAGCCACAAAGTCACAGACTCAGCAATGTCGCCATTTTGCTAACTTTAAGCTAACTGTTAGATAATTGATTGATAGATAGTTAGTTAGGTAGGTATATGGTTGGTTGGTTAGTTAGTTAGTTAGTTAGGTAGGTAGGTAGAAGATTTGTTGGTTAGTTAGGTAGGTCGACAGTTTCCTGGAACAGAAACAAGACATTTTCAAGACATGTTTGGAAAAGAGTTTTCTCTGCAGCAGAGTTTACATACCAGGCTCTGCACTGTAGAGTAAACACTTAACTGGAGCCTGAGGGTAATTATCTTAGCTTACTTTAACCCTCACTCTGAGACCCCGCCCCCCCCCCACATACACCATATAAAGAGCTGTGAGAGGAGCTGAAGTGTGTTTCGGACTTCTGATCCCATGAAACTCCTCCTGAAACTCCTCCACTCCTCCCATGTTCATTATCTTTGACTCAGGCACATGCACAGACACGCACTTCCCGGCATCGCTTATTATGGGATTTCCCTCTTCGGCAGGACAAGCAGCGGGTTCACTGTGACGCGAAAGCTGAGTCAGATGTGGACGAGTTTGAGTGAAAGATTCTCGCGTAACCGACGGTGACGGAGACGCAGCTGTTTTTATGTTTTTGTCGTCAACATCTGAGACCTGTTAGAAAATGTTTAAAACAAGAGGAGGAGGAGGAGGAAGAGGAGAGCAGCTGCCCACATGTTGTAGCCGAGGCTCCCACTTTTCTTTTTCCAAACGCAGACCAGATGTTTTTGCTCGGGGGAGGTTTCCGCGCTCGCCGTGGATTCGCTGAGAGGGAAACAGGAGGCGACTCTGACGATGTTATCACATCAGAGCTGTTTGTGTCCGTCTGCTTCAACAATGTGTTTTTCTTTTTTTTTTTAATGAATCACATTTACTCTCACTTTTCTGAAGGGTTTTATGTTTCCTGCAGTCCCGGGAGGCGGGGTTTAAACGGGTTAACGCGGTTCTGTCTGAGGAAGAAAGAGAAAGAAAGAAAAGATGAAAATGAGGCAAACGTCTCTTTTCTTAAAGTCTTTGCCAAAAAGAAAAAAAGTCATGAAATCTGAGCCGACTATGACTCACCTCTTCAGGCAGTTCCTCTTTTATTTTGAAAATGCATGTTCTGCACTTCCTGTTTCTCACTCCTGCCACTCACATGGCTACGCCCACTCCCTCCCATCCCTGCTATTGTCTCCTGAAGAAACCGAGGTGGAAAAGTTATGAATTACATTTACTCACTTCGCTGTAATGAAGTTCAATTTTACGATGAGGACAGACAGGTGAACGTCAAGGACTGACAGGTGAACGACAAGGACTGACAGGTGAACGACAAGGACAAGTTATTGACGAGGACTGACAGGTGAACTCGACAGGTGAGGTGACTGACAGGTTGGACAGGGATGAATACTGACAGGTGAATGACAAGGACTGACAGGACTGACACGCGAGGACTGAACGGGACTGACAGGTGACGACAAGGACAGACGGATGAATGGAGGACTGACAGGTGAACGGGGACGACAGGTGAACGGCGAGGACAAGTGAATGATGAGGACTGACAGGTGATGGTGTGACAGGAATGATGAGGACAGACAGGTGAATGACAAGGACTGACAGGTGAACGACGAGGACAGCTGACAGGTGAGGGACAGACAGGTGAATGGACGACAGGTGAATGACAAGGACTGACAGGTAAATGATGAGGACAGACAGATGAATGATGAGGACAGACAGATAAATTGGCAATAATTAAGGTCCCTGACTGAGTGAGAAAGTGAAATCATTTGTGACCTTTGACCTTTTTGACTGACACGTTATGTGTTTACATATTTTATTTTAATTACTTTAAAAAAAATAAAACTACTTCTTTACTTTAACTTGAGTTCATTTTTAGATCAGTACTTTTGTATTGTATTTTACTTGAGTGGAATATTTCAGTAACTCTTTCCACAGTCAACAAAAAACAAGTCTTATTTTTAATCGGATTTCTTGACAGAATGTAACTTGAAAAGGTTTTTGCGTCGCAGATGTCGGCGTTCGGAAGTCCTGGCCTTGGTTGGGCGTGGGTGTTTGCCATCGGAGTTCTTGGAATCTCCTGCCTTGGAATCTATGCAGCCTGCTCCGAGAAACCGCTTGCCCTGAAGATCGTACGTACGAAAAGAAAAATCAATACATCAACATTTGTGGTTGTTGTCTTTTTTTGACAAATTGTAGCCTCATACATTTGAATTGTTGTTGTGCAGTTTGCAGGCTTCATGGGGGTCGGAATGCTCATCACCATGATCTTTGGCATCATAATGGTTGTGACAAGAAACAGGGTAAACAACACATTTTCAGCGTTTTTCATCATTTATTATACATGTGGTATGTTAATCCAAAAAAAACTACATCACAAATACATCCATTTTTGCTACCTGAAATGCTAACATCCTCGTTTAGTCTACTAAAGGTTTTTCTTTTGTTTATTTTGAGTTATTTTGAGCTCATTTAAGCAGCTTTGTTTCATTAACAGTGCAATTTTTTTGTATTTTTTGTCTTGATCCTGCTACCTTTGCTAATTACTCTTGTTTTTGACGCTAATATGACAAATCGGTTGCTAACAAAGGCCTTGTCCCAAACTTGCTTTATTCAGGATTAACTTGTTTTGAATTGAATCTTGTATGCTAATGTGATTTCCTTTTATCTAAATGTTGTGACAAAACATCGAGACACTGAATCAGTTTGAATTTGTCTTTAAGAAAATTCTCTGTGTTTTCTACAACTTGCTAACACAAGCTAACGTTGTCCTCGTTGTTCTTCACAGATCAGAGAGCAGTTTAACAGCGCCTCTGCCGAGCTCACTAACGTCTTCATGGACAACCCCGACCTGAAAAGGACTCTTGACGCACTGCAGGAATCTGTAATAATCTCTTGAGGATTATTGTCCCGTGTTTATAGCGATGACTTTTTTCTTCACTTGGTAGAACTTTGGTTGAAAAAGCTCTGTCTCTGTGTTCCAGGCCCAGTGCTGTGGCGTGGTGAGTGCTTCAGACTGGGGCAGTGACATCCCTGCGTCCTGTGAGTGCAAGTCTTCATACGGAAATGACAGGTTCACGCCATTTTCAAGTGGGAAATGTAAAGCCAGACCTCAGGTTAGTTCTGTGAAATGGAAAATGGACAAATCGGTGTTTTTCATTCGCCTGCAAAAGACCGCGAGCTGCTCAAACTAGACATTTCCGAGGGAGCTGTAGCTCCGTTCTCTTCTTCTTTGGTAGGAATGCGTCCTATTCCCTGCGCCCAGATGTGAAGTGGTGAAGTGTGATACTCCAGAACCCTGACATGCGAGAATACCGCGGCCCGCGTTCTGCGACGCACAATGCAACTCGCACAATGCAACTCGCACAATGCGGCGTGCGTGGCATTTGCATGGAAGTGTAACACAGTGCTTTCACACCAGTATAGTTTGGGGGACTCGGCTCAATTGGGCGGGGAATTCATTTTCACTATTGCAAGCAGACCAAACCACCTGGACAACGTCGCGCAGTCAAAACAGCTGCGGACTATCCGAGGAAACAAACTCTGGTCCGTTTTAAAGTGGACCAAACAGTTCTGGTGTGAAAGGGTCCTTAAAGCAGAACTGGTGCAGGATGTTTAGAACTTCAGAGTCATTGTGAAGGTTAAATGTCTTATTGTGGGGAAATTGGGGGGCTGTCTCCTCTGCTGGATGGATAATGGATGGATGAATGGATTGATAATAAGATGAAAAACCAACCAGACGTGCAAAGTTCTGTTCCCTTTGAAACTTTTCTTGACTGAACCATTGCTAATCATGATCGAGACATTTGTTCTCTTTTCCCCCCCAGGGAACCACAGGCCCCGCCCAGATTTATGAAGAGGTATTTAATCACTGACCAAAAAATACCACTGTACGAAGCTGCGATGTTTTCAGTGCGTGACTCTTCTCCATCTGTTTTCCCGACAGTCCTGCAGCGTTTTCTTCATGTCAATCATCAACTTGCTCTTCAACATCCTCATGGGCTTCTTCTTTGCGTGCGCAGTCACCGCAGTAAGTTCATCTTTTCTTCTGCTTTGTTATTGTTGTCAGAGAACGACAAAAAGTTCAACCCCTTTTCTTCACTGGACAGAAATGTTCTTAAGTTCTACATAAACGTATGAGGAACCAGTAAAAGTCTTCTTATGTCTTCCACTTTGTTACCTGTATTTGAGGTGGAGTCTGTTATTTCTTGAGCTCCACAACTCAAACAGACAAACAACACAATATTTGTCGCAACTCACCTCTTGCCTTTGCACTGAGAAGACCTGGGTTTGCCCCACAATGGCCGTTGTGCATGTTCAGCCCGTTTGTACGTGGGTTTTCTCCCAGTTCTCCAGGTTCCTCCCACAGTCCAACAAACGTTAGCTTCAGTGTTGTTGCTCCAGTCTTACGGTCAAGTGTGTTGTCTCCACAGCTTCTGGGTCTGCTGATCTCCCTGCTGATGATCCACCAGGTGAGACGCCACGACAACGCCGGCGCGGCGTCCATCGCCATGAAGGGCTATTAAAGGCAAACCACCTTTCGACCCCCTCCCCCCCCCCGACCTTTAACCTCCGCACTGTAATTAGGGGACTCGGTGGTCAAATTCATGTCGTCGTAGTTGTTACTATCTTAAATGTAATAAATCCTGTCCTGTATGAAGAACGATGTAGAGGAGGATGCCGGAGACGGAGCAGAGCGAAGCGCCGAGAGGAAAATGATTGTTTTCTTGTAGAAATTCTGAATAGCAAACATATATTTTTTTGTGAAGTATATACTTTATCTTTTTTTGTGTTATTTGAATGTAAGACGTATCATAGAAATATCAAGCTTCACACTTCATATATGACTGAAGCTCTTTTATCCCGAGGAGGTCACAACTGCCACTTTGTTTTTATTAGCGCGTTCCCGTCGCCACAAACATCGCAGGATAAATATCAGAACTGGGAATGACGTCACCCCCCCATTGCCATCTAGTTGTCTAATTTAGTCACTTTAATAAACGTGTTCATTGGTTATTTGATATATAAAAACAGACATTTCTGCGTGTAAAAACAACAGCTTTAACTCCGCTGATTCAGCCACCTTGAATCGCAAACTCGGGGGGAATGAGGAGTTCAAACAATTTGATGAATCAGTGAGTCATCTTGTAACTGTGAAACCATCCATGACCTCAGAATGCAGCAGAAACTGTTAGCTTAACACAAAAAATGAGGTAGCCCGTACCCAGCTAGATTTGTGGAGACACCAACAAGCTACGAGCGACTCGTCCTGAATTATCCAAATAAAGGCCCTGGTACACTTACACATCAGGTGTGGAATGGGTAACGCAGCCCAGAATTTTGGAACTGCGTGCAAGGAAACGCGTTGGTTGTGCGTGGACGTCGCTTAACAACTTATAAGCAATAGCGAGCTACCGTCCCAAAATTTAGTATTAACTTTAAATTCCAAAGGAGAGTTCCAATGAGTTGAAACCATCTGGAATGCCAACTGTAGGGGGCGCTCCGAGTGACACCACCCAGTAGAATTCTCGACAATCTCAACGTTAATTCAGAACACCACGTTTGTCGACCTCCTCGGGTTAAAATGATCACATGAGAAGAGTCACCTATATATGTAAATATATGTATACGTCTCTGTAAAACCACTTAAGACATTTACAGTTCCCATAAGATGAAGGCCACCGTTTTCACAGTCAGGAACTTTTCTGTTTGATTTCTTCTGTAGAGAGCGGGTAACGTTGGAATTAATCCCAGCAACATCTGCGGCACTGACAACAACCAAAGTTAGCATCTCATCTGTGTTGAAAGTACAATTTTCCACAATTTGTAATCGTAGTGTAAACGTCTCCAGACTTATACTGAGGATGAAGCCATGTGACCGAAACCAAAATAAAAACAACATAAAACATCGACTCAGGGTTCCTTTTTTTTTTTAAGATTTCAGTGAAAACAACAGTACAGCTACAACCGGAGGCAGAATTTAAAGTTGTGTTATCGTGTCGTCTGTATTTTCTGAATAAAACAGAGACTCAACACCTACTTTGTTTTTTTTTAAGTGTTTTTATTAAAGTGTTTCATTAAACTGTGTGTGATATGTTTTTGTTTCTGGTTCAGAGAAAACTTTGGGTTTAAAACATAACTATTAAAATAAATTGAAGAACTTACAGAGATACAGTAGTTTCAGGTCGAATGAGGCCACTTCCTCTTTTTAAACGCATCCTGGTCACCGTGATGTCACTTCCTCTTTCACCATGTCACCTGTGAGTCAGAGGAACTTTAACTCACCTGAGTCCAAAACAACGTTTAAAAGTTAAAATCAAAAATTAGTTCATAAAAGATTTTCCTCCGAGTCAGCAGTGAGTGTCTTCATTTACGTTGTTTGATTTTGACAATGACATTTTCTGTTAGCCAATTACTATTTTGTTTGTTAGCCTGGTAGCATTTTCTGTTAGCCAGCTAGCCCATTTTGGTTAGCATGTCAGCATTCTCCCTTAGGCATTTAGCTTTTCTGTTAGCCTGGTAGCATTTTCTGTTTTCGTGTTTAAATGAATGTATTATTTAATGTTGATTGCTACAGATTCATGATTGACAAATCATTTTTTTTCTTGTGACCTTTGACCTGAAGGAGCGGCGACGACGACGTTAGAAACAACCAAGAGAAACGGACGCTCCCTTCAAAAGTCTGGTAGCATCATGAACTCTATTTTAACTTTTTTAACTAAAACTGGAAAAGTTCGACTTTATTTTAATTCTTTTTTGTACTTATCATACATATTGTGTATTTGTACTTAAATATGTTTCCTGGAACCAAAACTATTTGAGCTGCATTATTGTGTCATTGACCTCTGACCCCTGCATGACTTTAATGTTGTCCTTCATGTGCATCTTGAGGACATATATATCTCTCTGTATATGTAGATGTATGTATGTATATACACACTATATATTTCTTTGGCATAGTCACTTATTTATTTTAAGACCTGCGTTTACCTGGTTTGTCCAGTAGAGGGCGCCATTGAGCCACTCTTCTCAAACTTACAGCAGCATCAGAGGAAACAAAAATCACACATGGACTCAGTTACAGACGCACTGTCCTGGATTATTATTATGACAAATAATCCATGTTTTAGATTTAAACATTTAAAAGATAATTAAATTGTTTTTTTCAGTTTTTATCCTTTATTTCCTTTATTTATTGTTGTAACTTGTTTTTATTCATGGAACACTTTGTGGCGCTATATAAAGATTATTACTATACATATATATAATTATGTTAATTGCCTTCCGTACAAGAATAACATTAAAACACATTCACATCAAACGTTATTATAATCAAAAACACCCACATTCTTTATGACTCTCTTTTAAATTTAAGGCCCTTTTTGAATTTTGTTCCATGTCATGTAATAATCTCGTTGTCCAGCAGGTGTCAGTGAATGAACAATCCAATTATTCTGGATAAAAAACAAACAAACAAACAAACGCCTCACACATTCTGTCAGCATGTCCAAACCCCGGGGGGCGGGTCCACGAGGCACCGCAGGGATTTTTTACATCCCATAATATCCTGGAAATGACCGCAGGGGCCGCTGCAGGCACCTGCGGAGGAGAAGTGACGGACGACGGCGACGCCGCGTCTTTGTTTTCCTTCTGCTCACTGAAACACGGGA